>NC_058135.1:29937716-30094458 GCF_016433145.1 Gracilinanus agilis
AGACTTCTTTTTTTTGTTATTATTCTTTCTCTTCTGAATTTCCTGTAACTGGTTAGCCATCATTAGCCCAGCAGCTTCTCAGGTTTATCCTCGCTCTCAGTGTCTGTCTGAGATCTATTGGCTCCTGAGGACTGAGTTCTAGTTTTTTCCAAGGTCAAGCCTCCTGGTGGATTCCCTTGCTTGAACCTCTGCAGGAGGTTTCTTTACAAGTCTCAGGGAGCTACTTCCACAGTCGTATACCCGTCTGCACTGGTTCCCCACTTAGGCTTTAGTTCCTGGTTGTGTTTGCCTCCACCCACGCCTCTGCTCAGCCGGCACCCACGCCTCTGCTCAGCCGGCACCCAAGCCTCTGCTCAGCCGGCACCCACGCCTCTGCTCAGCCGGCGCTCCGCTCCCAGCGTCCGCTCCCGCGCGCGCGCGCTCAGATTTCGCGTGCGTTCTTGACTTAATGGGGTCCTAAGTCTTGCTGCTCTCAGGAACAGGTCCCGGAGCTGCTGATGACTCGATGGGTGCCCCAAACTTGCTCTATTTCTTTTTAGCTGGGTTCAGAGCTATAGGTGAGTGTGGAGGGGGTGGGGGTGGGGCGGTTGCTCAGCTCGCGCTTGAGTGAGAGCCCTTTTTAGCTTGGAAATGTCTCGATTCCACGTACCTTCCACGCTGTGCCCTGTTGTGGGGTTCCTTCGTTCGTCTGGACTTGTTTTTATGTCCCCTTGAGGAGTTTTGTGTGTTTCGGTCAGAAGAGGTTTAGAGCTGCTTCTTACTCTGCCGCCATCTTAACCCGGAAGTCCCAATATCCTTTTAAAGGTGGTTATAAGTTGAAAGAGTTTGTAATTATGTGGCATACTAATTTAAAAATTGACAAAATGAGGATTTCTAAATATAGTACCATAAGAACATAGCAAATAAATTGCCAAGAAATGGTATCCTTTGGTGCATTAAATCAAAACCCATAGTCAAGTGTTGTGAGTTATTGCAAGCAATGGGTTTTTATTCCTTAAACACTTCACTGATAGGTTCCTCTAAGTGTGTGACCATTTTATTCCCATAAATCCTATGAACATTAGTAAGGGGGTCTGACCCAGGTTTGTGTGGATTGTGATATTTTATTTTATTATTTTATTTACTTTCTTATGGGAATGCCTATGATATAGTTATTTATTTTGCCTTATTGCTAAGTAAATTTGTATTGTTTATTATCTAAAAATGTCATTATTGTGAGTGGCTGGTTTTTGTAAAGAGAAATGGTGGGGGTGGGGAAGAAGACTTAGGAATTAAAGTGGAAAGAAGTATATTTTCTCTAAACAGGGCCACCCTTTAATTCCTAAGTCTTCTTCCCCACTCCCACCATTTCTCTTTACAAAAACCAGCCACTCAAAATAAATGACATTTTTAGATAATAGAACTTCATGATGTTGTTCTTTTTCTGGTAATCTCGTAGTGTGAAAGCAAGTTAGAGTAGGCAAATTAATCTAGAGAGTAACACTTCAAGGTGAGAGGTGTGAGGCACTACCTTTTGGGCGATTGGCCCTCACACTGAGCATTACACTTACTTTTTTAACTTCCAGTATGATAACTTCATCTCAATCTTTTCCTTTCTTGACTTCTCTGTAGCATTTGTGCTATTCAGATGATTTGACTTGGTTGGATCTCTCACCAAAATTTCTATGAACTTATGTTCTATCCTTTTTCTCATTCTTTTATTAAATATCATTCCTCATAATGACCACCACCCTCATAGAATACTTTACAGACAAATTTATCTTTAAACTGTAATATCATTTCTGCTATGCAAAATGGAGAGCAGAATGATTGACATTTGGCAGTTTGGAACTTAGAATCAACCAAACCTGGCATAAGCCAGCAAGGGCAAAAATCAGTTGCTGGCAGACTATAAATAGTAGGATTTGGGACCAAATGCTCTCTCAATTGGGAGAAGGGATTTGGTGGAAGGTTTGGTTGGGATTTGAGTAGGCCAAATCAATTTAGGATACCTGCATCCAGCTCTGATCACTACCATACCCTCAACTTCTGTGTAACTCTATACCATACCTCCTAATCAATTAGTCATCAAAGAAGAAGCAATATCAATACCATCAAACAACCTGGTTCAGGCTAAGCAGCCTGACCTAGCCAGGTTGCGATGGAGAGAGGCAAACCTCTTCAACTGTTCATCTCAAACCTCGACTACCTTCAATTTGATATCACCTGATCATCTGGAGCTTTAGCCAAGGATTCCCTTCACACCCCTTTCCTTCAGCTCCCTATTTCCCTTTTCCTAAGTCTGTTATCATTAAATCTTGAAACTTACTTAGGTGGATATCATTTTTACCCTAAGGATTATCAAATATATCCTTGGGTATCTGAAGGAAGAGGGATTACTCAATCTAAAGTTAAGCCACAGTCACTAGCATTATCCATCAATTTGGAGCCAGGATAAGCAGTTAGAGGAGCTGTGTGATTTAACCCACAGTCTCTTTGCTTGATCACTTATTCCTGGGATACTGTTATGTTTAAGCTGGGTGTATTAGTTTATTCACAAATATTCCTGTGGGGTCCTTAGTGTTTACCACCACAACTTAGTTCTTCACCTAGGGATTCCCACACTCACTCACCTTCAACTCCTCATACCATCAGAGGACTGTGTGCCATCCATTATCATATAACAGTTTTATAACAAAACTCATTGGTAACCCTGCATGTCGTATCTCTCAGTTTGACAAGATGATCAACAATATACTAGCTGAAACAGTTTCTGGGACATTTGACTTTTCCATGTTATGATTGGGTAATATCAGTTAAATTTCCTTAGGAAATAATATATTTCCCACATTTAAATTCCCACTTCTTTAAAAAAAGGTCAAAAGATCAGGGTCGAAATGCCACCATAACATCATATTTCCACATTTTCTTGATTTTTTTAAAAATTGGGATTGGTTTTCCACTTGGCTCTAACAAGTTGTTTGACTATACAACAAGTCAACTAATTTAGAAGACTGTTACATCAATAATCAGTTTATACCTGGTAAATTCATTTGGTGATGCTCTCTATTGTTAATGCCTTCTAATTTTTTGGTACATATGTCCAATGCCTTATTCTCTTCAATAAAGTTTTATAATGTTTATATTCTTCATCATAGTCTATGTCTTTAACCTATCTTATTTTCTCTCCTGGATTATATTTTACAATATATTTTTCATCTTTTTCCTTTTATTGTTCTATAGTACATGTGGAGAGGGAGTTTGGTGCACCCCTTTGTCACTCTCATTAAACATATATGTGTCTGTGTGTGTGTGTGTGTGTGTAATGTTTTTAAGTGTTGTAAGAGGCATAAGTTTAAAAGTAGGTGTGTAAGCAGGCTAGGAAAAGCCTTAGCTGGAGGTCATGGACATTCTGAATGGAATGCAGCGGAAGGAGGAAGTGGCTTGTGCCTGAGAAGGACTCCATGGTGGTTGGCACAAACTGTTTCAGACCCTGGGAGATCTCAGAGCTAGGGGAGTTGCATCCAGATTCCCTGGGATCCTGAGAGTGGTGAAGGCTTATAGCAGAGGACATCAGACCTGCAGAGCAGCACTGAGTAGGGAGTGGCTTGTGATCTGGTGGACAGCATCTCTCCCTACCTGGATACCTTGGATCATCTGTTCTGGTGGAGTTGACTCCTGGCATCCTGAAACCATCCCTGGATTAGCCGTGAGATCCCAAGTAAAGCCATCCTCAGGTCCTCAGCTAAGCTGACCAAACCTGGCTGGAACCAGGTTGGGAGGAACTTTTCCCTTGTGACTCCAGTACAGCTTTCTTTGGACCCTTAGATCATAGGAGAGCGTAGTCAAGTCCTTCCCATGTCCCTGTGGTTTTCCCTTAGCTTTTAAGTGTAGTAAACCCTATTCCCATCCTTAATCTTAGTTTGTCCTTGATTAAATATGTTGCCTTAACTTATAAACTCCTGCCTTTACTTTGCTGATTACCATAGGCCTAGTCTTGTTGCTTCAGAGTGGCAGTTGGACCTAACAGCCGATTCAGTAACAGACACCCTTTTGCTGTTAAACTTTAGTCTCCCTACTTGTTGGGCCCCTTCCTGTCATTCCTGTCTCCCACACACCCACCTGGACCCATATTTACTGTTCAAGGCACCTTTCCCTGGTCTCTCCCTTAACAGTGTATAAAATAAAACACATAGGGTTACAAAGGAAAACAATTTTATTGAAATCGAATTATCAAAATATTTTAGAAAAACAATTTCTTGGACTAAATATCCATAGACTTCTAAACTCCAGATTAAATATCCCTGTTTTGATGGATAGAGATCTGGCCAGATGCAGGAAGACTTGGGTTCAAATCTTGCTCTTGACACATACTAACACATATGTTTCAGGTGACCTGATTACCTGTAGATGAGTGAAAACTTCTGTTTGCCTAAAAATTATTGTTATTGTTAATTTTGTTGCTGCTATGTATAACTAAAAAGCAATTAGAACTTCCATTGGTGGGAAATAGAATGTTCTGTTAAGGGTTTTATTAGTCAGAGTTATAGATTTGCTTATGTTGCAGATCAAAATAAAAACCAAAGTTTGTAATTCTTTAGAAAATGTCATAATGTTGATGTAAGCAGGAACATTATTTTCTAAAGGGAAAAGCTAACTATTTATAAAATATATATTGTAATGTGGGCAAGATAGAATTAACACCACTTCATAAATCAAAACAAGGCAGAAATCATGCCTACCAATAAACAAACCAGAGGAAATGAATCACCTTGAATTATTTTTTTTTCTTTTTTTGCTTGTGTCTTGCATAATAGCAGCTAAAAGTTAAACAGATGAGTCAACATATTACGTTGGATATTATCAAACTCCTTACAAATCTCAGCAATGGTCAACTCAGATGCTTTTTTTGGAAGGGAAGGAGCTTTATGTTCACAAAGTAGCCAGAACACAATCCTGGAAGGTTGTGTCAAGTCAAAAAGTTTTAAGGGTGATTCTGTCGGTTGCCTATCTGCTTTCTGAAGACCATTTTCACCAGTAGATCAGCTAATAAGTGATGTCCATAGCTATCCATGAAATGAAAGAAAATGCCCTTCATTTATGTGTGATTCTTCCTCTCTTTTGGGGTGATTGTGGCAGGGTGGTAGAAAAGGGGAAAGAAGACCATCTAGAAGCATTCTCTTAAGTATTAGTACTCAATGTGAGCTCTTTCCTCAATGACCAATCAATAAGTATTTATGAAACACCTATCCTGTACTAGGCACTGTACCAAGCAACAGGAACATAATACAATTCTATTCTTATCTGTGATCTATAATGGCTAACCCCATTCACAGTCACCAACATGACATGTTAAATACAGTATCTTAGAGAGGGTGGAGAAAATATAAATTTAGAATTGGGGGGATCTTCAATATCAGCTAGTCTAATTCTTCCATTTTATAGAAAAGCCAACTGAGTCCTAGCATAGTTAAATCTAGTTCTTTCTGCTTTACCAAGTGTCATTTTTCTACTCTCTGCTTAGGTTTTACAGGCTGGGATCTGCTAGGGGGAAAGTTAACAGCTTGTCAATAAAGAACAAAATATTTACATTCTATTGTCTTTTTGACCCTAGCTTTGTTTATAACTCTTGCATCTCTGAGCTAACATTGAGTTTATAAATTTTTGAATGTCAGAGATGGAGGGATTCTTAGTGATCTGTCAAATAGAGGATTCTCCAAACATTTTGATCTTATATTTGAATCAATCGACAAATATTTATTAAACATTTTATATATGTATGTGCATGTTTGCGTGGGTAGACTTGGATTCATTATGACTCAATGGAATATGGAGATATGCACTCATGTGGATGATATATAGCTGAAAAGATTTTGTTGTAACCCTAACCCACTGTAAGTGCTTAATAAATATTCATTATCTTATTAATATAGATATGAGATCAGAAACATTTTAGACTTTCTGGATTAGATTGATCACTAAGGTTTCCTCTCACTCTGATGTGAAATTTATTAAAGTATTCTTAATTCAGAGATGCAAGTTCTAAAAATATAACACACATGCACATTATATCTGTGTATACATATGGTTCCAAATTCAGCTTATTTGATTTTTAACACCTTGGTTGAAAAAATACTTCATAGAGATACACAGATCTAAACAGAAGTGCAACATTGACTATATTTTCTAAATCATCATATTCATTTTCTAGTCAATAATTATGTAAAGTTTTGTTTTATTTAAAATCAGTTAGTTTTTATGTTTCCTGATGTAAATCAGTTATTCTTGTTGGGTGATAGGAAGATATTACATCTTTGTATTGTTAATAAATATCTTCAAAATCCACTGAAATGCAGATTTTAAAAAACAAGTCTTAAGAATTCTAGTTCCAAGTTTGAAAGTATGTGAATACAAAATGATTTTTTTAGCTTTTTAAAAAATTTTTCCCTTTTTTATTTAGAATATTTTTCCATGGTTACATGATTCATGATCCTTCCCCATCCCATCCACTCCCGCTCTTTTCTCCCCACTCCCAGCACTGACAAGCAGTTCCACTGGGTTATATATGTATCATTGTTCAAAACCTATTTCCATTTATTCATATCTGCAGTAGAGAGATTTTTAACATTAAAACTCTAATTATATCCATATCAAACTACGTGATCAATCATATGTTTTTCTTCTGCATTTCTGTTTCTACAGTTCTTTCTCTGGATGTGGATAGCATTCTTTCTCACAAGTTCCTCTGGATTGTCTTGGGTTATTGCATTGCTGCTAGTAAAAAAAAAAGTCCATTACATTCAATTGTACCACCGGGTATCAGTCTCTGTGTAAAATGTTCTGCTCCACTCTGCATCAATTCCTGGAGGTCTTTCCAGTTCACATGGAACTCTTCCATTTTTTTCTTTTCTTTTCAGCACAATAATATTCCATCACCATCAGATGCCACAATTTGTTCAACCATTCCCTAATCGATGGACATTCCCTCATTTTCCAATTTTTTGCCACCACAAAGAGTGGGGCTATAAGTATTTTTGTACAAGTCTTTTTCCTCATTATCTCTTTGGGGTACAAACCCAACAGTGGTATGGCTGATTCAAAGGATAGGCCTTCTTTTAAAGCCCTTTGTGCAGTATGAAAGTTTTTAACAACTGACAACAAAATCATAATAGTAAAAATATTTTAAATACTCATTTTTATAAATGTTGTCTATATCACGATTTCTTTCAGCAACTGAATCCTTCCTATTTTTGGTAGTGGTATATTTGGTTGTTTTTTTTATATATACTATAAACATTTACCGATTAATTCCTGTTCATGAGAGGTCTCTTGTAACAAAATAAAACATTTAAGTAAAGCTAAAACCACGATGACTTCATTTGAAAATGAAGCAATTCACATCTGTAGAACATCCTCTACCTTTCTATTTTTTAAATTGAAAATTTTTCTTTCTGTCTCATCATATGTTTTACTAAAGAAAATAATGAGATCACCAAATTTCTTACAGCAAATATATGTAGTCAGGCAAGTAAAATCCCCTCAATGACTTTATTCAAATAAAAATATATGTATATATCATTCCTCACTTTTAACCCATTATCTGAAATCCTTTGAGTCATAGATGGTCATTGTATGATTGTAGTTCTTACAGCTTTCAAAGTTATTTGTCTTTATAGTGTTCTTATTGTAGAAATTGTTTTTTCTGGTTCTTATTTCTCTTTTAAAATATACTAATATTTTATTTTTTAAATTCAAGTACATGAAAAAACAATTTAAACCTTCATTTTCTTTGTTTGAGCCAAATTCTTCTCTTCCCTTCTCTTCCCTTCTCTTCCCTCCCTGCTCTCAAGCAATATGATTTAGATTTTACATTTGTAATAGTGTAAAACATGAAAGAAAACTCAAACAAACAAATATAAAGTGAAATATAGTATGTCTCAGTCTGCATTCAGACTCCATCAGTTCTTTCTCTGGAACATAATGACATTTTTCATCTTGAGTCCTTGAGGATTTTCTTGGATCACTTAATTGCTAGGAATAGGTAGTTCATTCATAAATCATATAATATTGCTATTATTGTGTACAATGTTCTCCTGGTTCTGCATACTTCACTTTACATCAGTTCATATAGGTCTTTCCAGGTCTTTATTAAATCATTCTTCATATCATTTCTTATAGCACACTGGTATTCCATTAAAATCATGTCCTACAACTTGTTCAGCCATTCTTCAATTGATGGACATTCCCCTCAGTTTTTGATTCTTTACCACGACAAATGAGCTAAGCTAAATATTTTCTTTCAGACAGGTCCTTTCCTCTTTTAGAAAAAGCTCTTTGGGATAAAGACAGCAATTGTGTTTTTCAGATCAAAGGTTTCACCTTAAAAATCTTTGGGTATAGTTCTAAATTGTTCTCCAGAATGGTTCAATCAGTTCACAATCTTTCCACATCCCCCATAGCATTTATTCTTTTCTTTTTCAATCATATGAGATAATCTAATAGGTGTAAATAAGCCTGTGGGTTGTCTTAGCTTGCATTTCTCTATGTAAGAACAATTTAGAACATTTTTTTCATGTGGTTATATATAGCCTTGAATTTCTTTATCTGAAAACTACCTAGTCATATCCTTTGACCTTTATCAGTTGAGGAATGATTTGCATTCTTATAAATTTACTTCAGTTCTCTAATTTGAGGAATAAGATCTTTATTAAAGATACTTGTAAAATTTTTCCCCAACTTTCTCCTTTTCTTCTAATATTGATTGCCTGGGTTTTGTTTGTGCAAAATTTTTTCTTAGTTTAATGTAATCAAAGTTATCTGTTTTACAGCCTATAGCACTTTCTATCTTTTGTTTGGTCATAAATTTTCCCCTTCTCCATATATTTGACAGGTAGACTATTCAATGCTCCTCTCATTTGGTAGTACACTTTATGTTTAAATCATGTATCCATTTTGAACTTATCTTGTCATAGAGTATGAGAAGTCAGTTTTTACTCAGTCTCTACCATACCTTTTTCCCCAGTTTTCCTGAAAGTTTTTGTCAAATAATGATTTCTTGTAACAAGAGCTTGAATTATGGGGTTCATAAAACACTACATAACTATGGTCATTCACCACTATATATTATGTAGCTAATCTACTCCATTGATCTAGCATACTTTTTTATCTTTTTTTTATTTAGAATATTTTCCCATGGTCACATAATTCATGTTCTTTCCCTCTCCCTCACATCACTCCCCTCCCCATAGCCAACGCAAAATTCCACTGGGTGTTACATGTGTCATTGATCAAGACCTATTTTCATATAATTGATAGTTGCATGAGGGTGATTGTTTAGCATCTACATACCCAATAATATCCCCATCAACTAATGTGTTCAAGCAGTTATTTTTCTTCTGTGTTTCTATTCCCACAGTTCTTCCTCTTAATGTGGATAGTTTTCTTTCGCATAAGTCCCTCAGCATTGTTCTGGATCCTTGCATTGCTGCTAGTAGAGAAGTTCATTATGTTCAATTATACCACAGTGTATCAGTCTCTGTATACAATGTTCTCCTGGTTCTGCTCCTTTCACTCTGCATCTATTCTTGGAGGTCATTCCAGTTCACATTGAATTCCTCCAGTTCATCATTTGTTTGAGCAAAATAGTATTCCATCACCAATAGATACCACAATTTGTTCAGCCATTCCCCAATTGAAGGACATTCCCTCATTTTCCATTTTCTTGCCACCACAAAGAATGGAGCAATAAATATTTTTGTACAAGTCTTTTTATCTATGATCTCTTTGGGATACAAACCCAGCAATGTTATAACTGGATCGAAGGGCAGGCAGTCCTTTACAGCTCTTTGGGCATAGTTCCAAATTGCCATCCAGAATGGTTGGATCAGTTCACAATTCTGCCAGCAATGCATTAATGTCCTAATTTTGCCACATCTCCTCCAACATTCATTATTCTTCCCTTCTCACATTTTAGCCAATCTGCTAGGTGTGAGGTGATACCTCAGAGTTGTTTTGATTTGCATTTCTCTAATTATTAGAGATTTCAAATACTTTCTCATGTGCTTATTGGTAGTTTTGATTTCTTTATCTGAAAATTGCCTATTCATATCCCTTGGCCACTTATCAATTGGGGAATGACTTGATTTTTTGTGCAATTGATTTAATTCCTTATTAATTTGAGTAATTAGACATTTGTTGAGATTTTTGTTATAAAGATTTTTTCCCAATTTGTTCTTTCCTTTCTTTTTGGTTGCATTTGTTTTGTTTGTACAAAATTTTTTAATTTTACGTAATCAAAAAAATTTTTTGATTTAATTTAATGTAATTTAATTTTTAATTTAATGTAATCAACATTATTTATTTTAGTTGCTTCCAGGTTAAGATGGCAGCAGAGTAAAAAGCAGCTCCTTAACCTCTCCTAACCCATGCATATAGGACTCCTCAAGAGGACATAAAAACAAATCCAGATGAACGAAGGGATCCCACAACAGGTTGCAGCATTGAAGGTACATGGGATGGGGGGCATTTCCATGCTATAAGAGGGTGAAATAGATCTACTAAAACACGAACTGAGCAATTGAGCAATTCCCTCTCCCCCCCCACACACACACCACCTACAGGGCCAAAGCCAGCTAGAGCAAGTTTGGGGCATCCATTCAGTTGTTGACAGCAACTGGGACCACCAGGGCCTGTTCCTGAGAGCAACAAGACTTAAGACTCCAAGAGGCTAAAGAACCCACGGACTTTGAACACAGACCCTGAGTGTAGACACGGTCACAGCTGCAGACACGGATCCTGAGAGCAGGCTCGGAACTTGGGTGGGGTCCAAGTGCAAAGAGGTTCACAACTGTGGAAGCAGCGCCCTGAGACTCTTAAAGGAGCTTCAGGCAGAAGAACAAGCAAGGGGACCACCAGGAGACTTGACCCTGAGAAAAACTGGACCTGAGACCTCAGGAGCCCAAAGAGCACAGACAGACCCTGGGCATGAGGATAAAGCTGAGAGGGTGTGGGGCTAACAACAGCAAGCCAGACTAAGGAACCCCAGAAGAGAAAGATCAAAAAGAAACCTTTAACACTCAACAGCTTTTACACATAAAAAATTCAGACAACAGAGCAAACAGCAGTGAACAAACAAGTAATCATATCCAAACCTTACGAAAAAATGAAAACTGGTCACAAGCTCTTGAAGAGTTCAAATCTGAGATTATGAGAAAGATGGAAGGGATCTGGTAAGAAAATAACAGTTTAAAAGGCAGAATTTCACAATTAGAAAGTTAGGTTCTGAAATCAAATGAATTGATAAGCAAATTGAAGACCAGAAATGACCAGCTGGAAGCCTTGAAGAACCAAACAGACAAGATTCAAAAGGAAAACCAAAAGATTATAGCCGAAAACCAGTCTCTAAAGGCTAGAATTTGGCAATTAGAAAAAGATGCCCCCAAATCAAAAGAATTAATAAGCAAATTGGAGACCAAAATCAAACAGATGAAAAACAGAATAGACCAAATTGAAAAGGTAAATCAAAAGAAAACTAGTCTCTAAAGATAAGAATTGGGCAATTAGAAGCCAATGATCTTTCAAGACAACAAGAACAAATAAAGCAAAGTAAAAAGACTGATAAAATAGAAGGAAACATGAAATATCTCAGTGAGAAAGTGACAGATCAAGAAAACAGGTCTAGAAGAGATAATTTAAGAATTATTGGTCTTCCTGAAAAAGCAGAAATTAATAGAAATTTGGATTCCATACTAAAGGAAATTATTCAGCAAAACTGCCCTGAAGTTCTACAACAAGAGGGCAATATAGACATTGAAAGGATCCATAGATCTCCCTCTACTAAACCCTGAAAAGACAACCCCCAGGAATATAATAGCCAAATTCAAGAGCTTTCAAGTAAAAGAAAATATTTTACAAGAAGCCAGAAAGAGACAATCAAGGAGCACTAATCAGGATCACACAGGATCTGGCAGCCTCAACACTAAAAGACTGCAATACTTGGAATATGATATTCAGAAAGACAAGAGAACTGGGTCTACAACCAAGGATCACCTACCCATCAAAACTAACTATATACTTCCAGGGGAAAGTTTGGGCATTCAACAAGATAGAAGATTTCCAAGTATTTGCACAGAAAAGGCCAGGACTAATGGAAAGTTCAATATCCAAGCATAAAAACCAAGAGAAACATAAAAAGGTAAATAAGAAACAGAGGGGAAAGAAAGAAAATTTATTTTTTTTAATTTGCCTTTTTAAGGGCTTCAATAAGATCTAATTATTTGTATTCCTATGTGGAGAAATGTTATGAACTCTATTCACTATTATAGTATCCACTATTATAGTAATTAGAAGAATTATTCATAGGGAAAGTTTGGAGTACTAAATGATCTAAGATGATAAGGGGGGGTGGGAAAGGGGGGGTGAATAGTAGAGGACACCAAGAGAAACTTGAATGAATAAGAAAAATAGGATATTCTCTTACACAAAGAGGGTATGGGAAGGGAAAGGGATGAATACTATTATAAGAAGGAGAGGAAGAGAGCATTAAGAGGTAATATTTAAACCTTACTTTCAGTGTAATTAACCCTGAGAGGGAAGAGTAGCTATATCCATTGAGATAAATAACTCTATCTAACCCTACTGAGAAATTCAGGAGGGATAAACCAAGGGGAGCACAGGAGTAGGGAGGTCAAAAAAGGGAAAGGAGGAGAAGGAAGAGGGAATTCATTAGGCCTTTAAAGTAAAAAGAGGGGAATAACAAGGGAGGGGGCAGAAAGGGTAGTAAATCAAGGGAGGGGACAAGGGTTACTAGATTAAAACAAATCACTGGTTTAAAAGGAAATAGCTTAAGAAGAAGGGATAGAAATAGGAGAGGATACCAAAATGTTGGGGAATACACAACTGATAATTATAACTCTGAATGTGAGAGGGATGATTGATTATACTAAATTAAAAAGCTTTTGTACAGGGACAACTGGGTAACTCAGTGGATTGAGAGCCAGGCCGAGAGACGGGAAGTCCTAGGTTCAAAGCCAGACTCAGCCACTTCCCAGGTGTGTGACCCTGGGCAAGTGACTTGACCCCCATTGCCCACCCTTACCACTCTTCCACCTAAGAGCCAATAGCAGAAGTTAAGTTCAAAAAACAAAAGAAAAGAAAAGGCTTTTGTACAAACAGAAACACTGCAACCAAAATCAAAAGGGAAACAACAAATTGGGAAAAAAATCTTTATAACAAAAAACTCTGACAGGGGTCTAATTACTCAAATATACAAGGAGTTAAATCAATTGTATAAAAAATCAAGCCATTCCCCAATCAATAAATGGGCAAGGCACATGAATAGGCAATTTTCAGATAAAGAAATCAAAACTATCAATAAGCACATGAGAAAGTATTCAAAGTCTCTAATAATTAGAGAAATGCAAATCAAAACAACTCTGAGGTATCACCTCACACCTAGCAGATTGGCTAAAATGAAAGAAGGGGAGAGTAATGAATGCTGGAGGGGATGTGGCAAAATGGGGACATTAATGCATTGCTGGTGGAGCTGTGAACTGATCCAACCATTCTGGATGTCAATTTGGAACCACACTCAAAGGGCTATCAAAGATTGCCTGCCCTTTGATCCAGCCATACCATTGTTGGGTCTGTACTCCAAAGAGATCATAGATAAACAGACTTGTACAAAAATATTTATAGCTGTG
Source organism: Gracilinanus agilis (assembly GCF_016433145.1). Taxonomy (NCBI): domain Eukaryota; kingdom Metazoa; phylum Chordata; class Mammalia; order Didelphimorphia; family Didelphidae; genus Gracilinanus; species Gracilinanus agilis. Next base: position 29,951,396 of record NC_058135.1, read on the forward strand.
CTTTTTGTGGTGGCAAAAAACTGGAAAACGAAGGTATGCCCTTCAATTGGGGAATGGCTGAACAAATTGTGGTATATGCTGGTGGCGGAACATTATTGAGCTAAAAGGCATAATAAACTGGAGGAATTCCATGTGAACTAGAAAGACCTCCAGGAATTGATGCAGAGTGAAAGGAGGAGAGCAAAAAGAACATTGTATACAGAAACCAATACACTGTGGTAAAATAGATTGTAATGGACTTCTGTACTAGCAGCAATGCAATGACACAGGACAATTCTGAGGGATTTATAGAAAAGAACACTACCCACATTGAGAGGAAGAACTATAGGAGAGGAAACACAGAAGAAAAGCAACTGCTTGAACACATGGGTTGAGGCAGATATGATTGGGGATGTAGACCCAAAACTACCACACCATATTGTTTTTTTTTACCCTTAACTTCTGTGTATTGACTTATAGGTGGAAGAGTGGTAAGGGTAGGCAATGGGGGTCAAGTGACTTGCCCAGGGTCACACAGCTGGAAAGTATCTGAGGCCGGATTTGAACCTAGGACCTCCCGTCTCTAGGCCTGACTCTCAATCCACTGAGCTACCCTGCTGCCCCCTACCATATTGTTTTGATAACTGCTGCTTTATAGTATAGTTTAATATCTGGTACTGCTAGGCCCCCTTCCTTCACATTTTTTTTCATTATTTCCCTTAATATTCTTGATCTTTTGTTATTCCAAATAAAATTTGTTATATTTTTTTCTAATTCAGTAAAGAAGTTTTTTGGTAGTTACATAGGTATGGCACTAAATAGGTAAATTAATTTGGGTAGAATGGTAATTTTTATTATGTTAGCTCATCCTACCCATGAGTAATCAATAGCTTTCCAATTGTTTAGATCCAGTTTCATTTGTTTGGAAAGTGTTTTGTAGTTGTTTTCATATAATTGCTGTGTTTCTTTTGGTAGATAGATTCCCAAGTATTATATATTCTCTAGGGTGATTTTAAATGGTGTTTCTCTTTCTACCTCTTGCTGCTCTAATGTGTTGGAAACGTATAGAAATGCTAACGATTTATGTGCATTTATTTTGTATCCTGCAACTTTGCTAAAGTTGTTGATTATTTCTACAAGCTTCTTAATTGATTCTCTAGGATTTTTTAAGTAGACCATCATATCATCTGCAAAGAGTGATAGCTTAGTTTCCTCATTGCCTATTTTGATACCTTCAATTTCTTTTTCTTCTCTAATTGCTATTGCTAGTGTTTCTAGGACTATGTTGAATAATAGAGGTGATAATGGGCATCCTTGTTTCACTCCTGATCTTATTGGGAAGGCTTCTAATTTATCCCCATTGCATATGATGTTTGTTGATGGTTTTAGGTATATACTGTTTTATTATTTTTAGGAAAGGTCCTTCTATTCCTATACTTTTCAGTGTTTTCAATAGGAATGGATGCTGTATTTTGTCAAAGACGAGGACTAAATGGAAAGTTTGATATCCAAACACAAAAATCAAGAGAAACATGAAGAGGTAAATAAGCCCTTAGCCTTAAACTTGTGTATGTCCACCCGCCTTATATGTGTTTCTTGTAGACAACATATGCTGGATTTTGGTTTCTAATCCACTCTGCTATTTGCTTCCTTTTTATGAGCAAGTTTATCCCATTCACATTCAGAGTTATAATTATCAGTTGTGCATTCGCTGACATTTTCATATCCTCCCCTTTTCCTACCCCTTCTTAAACTATTTCCTTTTAAACCAGTGATTTGCTTTAAGCCAGTATCCCTTATCCCCTCCCTTGATTAACTTCCCTTTCTATCCCCTCCCTTATTATTCCCCTCTTTTTTATTTTTAAAGGCCTAATGAATTCCTTCCCCCTTCTCCCCTCCCTTTTTTGACCTCCCCACTCCCCTGTTCCCCTTGGTTTATCCCTTCTGACTTTCTCAGTAGGGTTAGATAGAGTTTTATATCCCAATGGATAATATAGCTACTCTTCCCTCTCCAGGTTGATTACACTGAGAGTAAGGTTTAAATATTACCTCTTGATGCTCTCTTCCTCTCTTTCTTATAATATATTTATCCCCTCCCCTTCCCATGCCCTCTTTGTGTGTAATAGAATATCCTATTTTTCTTATTCACTCAAGTTTCTCTCGGTGTCCCCTACTATTCACCCCCCTCTTTCCCATCCCCCATATCCTCTTAGACCATTTAGTATTCCACCCTCTCCCTATGAATTCTTCTGATCTCTATAATAGTGAATACTATAATATTGAATAGAGTTCACTACAGAGAATTATTCATAGCATTTCTCCACATAGGAATACAGATAATGAGATCTTACTGAGGCCCTTAAAAAGGCAAATTTAAAAATTATAAGTTTTCTTTCTTTCCCCTCTGTTTCTTATTTACCTTTTCATGTTTCTCTTCATTTTTGTGTTTGGATATCAAACTTTCCATTTAGTCCTGGTCTTTTCTGTGCAAATACTTCGAAATCTTCAATTTTGTTGAATGCCCATACTTTCCCCTGGAAGTATAGAGTCAATTTTGATGGGTAGTTGATCCGTGGTTGAAGGTCCAGCTCTCTTGCCTTTCTGAATATCATATTCCAAGCCTTGCGGTCTTTTAGCGTGGAGGCTGCCAGATCCTGTGTGATCCTGATTGGTGCTCCTTGATATTTGAATTGTCTCTTTCTGGCTTCTTGTAAGATTTTTTCTTTTGCTTGGAAGCTCTTGAATTTGGCTATTATATTCCTGGGCGTTTTCTTTTCTGGGTCTGGTATAGAGGGTGATCTATGGATCCTTTCAATGTCTATATTGCCCTATTTTTGTAGAACTTCAGGGCAATTTTGCTGAATAATTTCTTTTAGTATGGAGTCCAAATTTCTATTAATTTCTGCTTTTTCAGGGAGACCAATGATTTTCAAATTGTCTCTTCTAGACCAGTTTTCTTGGTCTGTCACTTTCTCATTGAGATATTTCATGTTTCCTTCTATTTTTTTCAGTCTTTTGACTTTGTTTTATTTGTTCTTGCTGTCTTGAGAGATCATTAGCTTCTAATTGCTCAATTCTAGCCTTTAAGGAGTGGTTTTCCTTTTCAATCTGGTCATTTCTGGTCTTCAGTTGACTTGCCTCACTTTCCAATTGTGAAATTCTGCCTTTTAAACTGTTATTTTCTTGCCTGATTTCTTTTTGAGCTATTTCCCATTTCTCTAGCCAAATCTTTTCCAACTTTCTTGTCATCTCAGATTTGAATTCTTTTTTTTTAAATTTTTTTATTTTAAACCCTTAACTTCTGTGTATTGATTTATAGGTGGAAGAGTGGTAAGGGTAGGCAATGGGGGTCAAGTGACTTGCCCAGGGTCACACAGCTGGGAAATGTCTGAGGCCAGATTTGAACCCAGGACCTCCCGTCTCTAGGCCTGACTCTCAATCCACTGAGCTACCCAGCTGCCCCTCAGATTTGAATTCTTCAAGAACTTGTGACCAGTTTTCATTATTTTGGGAGGGTCCAGATGTGATTGCTTGTTTTTTCTCCTCTTCTGTTTGCTCAGTTGTCTGGATTTTCTCTGTGTAAAAGTTGTCGAGTGTTAAAGATTTCTTCTTCCTGTTGTTAATCTTTCTCTTTTGGCCTTCCTGATTCTGGGTTGCCATTGTTAGCCCAGTCCATTCTCAGCTTTAACCTCACGCTCAGTGTCTATCTGCTCTCAGGGTCTGTCTGTGCTCCTTAGGCTCCTGAGGTCTCAGGTCTGGTTTTTTTCAAGGTCAAGCCCCCTGGTGTACCCCCTTGCTTGATCCTCTGCTGGAGGTTCCTTTACAGGTATCAGGGAGCTGCTTCCACAGTCGTATACCCATCTGCACTGGTTCCCCACTCAGGGTTTCAGAGCCTTCGCTTACGCCTGTGTCTGCCTCTGCCTGCACCTGCGCTCTGTTTCCGCGCTCAAAGTCCATGTACGTTCTTTAGACTTTTGGGGTCCTAAGTCTTGCTTATCTCATGAACAGGCCCTGGGGCTGCCAATGACTCAATGTGTGCCCCAAACTTGCTCTATTTCTTTTGAGCTGGCTTTGTTGTTGTAGGTGGTGTGTGTGTGTGGAGGGGGGGTGTTGCTCAGCCCATGATTTAGTGAGAGCTGTTTCACTCCTTTATAGCATGGAAATGCCCCGATTCAACATACCTTCCACACTGCACCCTGATGTGGGGTCCCTCCATTCGTCTGGATTTGTTTTTATGTCCCCTTGAGGAGTCTTGTATGTTTCGGTTAGGAGAGGTTAAGAGCTGCTTTTTACTCTGCCGCCATCTTAAACAAGAAGCCTATCATATACTTTCTTGCTGAGGTTACTTACCCCAAGTTTATTCCACTGATACTCCCTTCTATCTCTTTACCAGTACCATATTATTTGGATGACTACCGCTTATAGTACAGTTTAAGATCTGGTACTGTTAGGTCACCTTCCTTCACCTTTTTTTTTTATTATTTCCCTTGATATTCTTGATCTTTTGTTCAGAACTTGTTATAGCATTTTCTAATTCAGTGAAAAAGTTTCTCAGTAGTTTGATAGGTATGGCACTAAATAAGTAAATTAATTTGGGTAGGATGGTCATTTTTATTATGTTAGCTTGTCCTTCCCATGAGCAATCAATATTTTTTTCCAATTGTTTTAGTTTTAGTTCTAGCTTTGATTGTGTGGAAAGTGTTTTGTAGTTGTGTTCGTATAATTCCTGTGTTTGTCTTGGCAGATAGATTCCTAAGTATTTTATATTGTCAAAGGTACTTTTAAATGGAATTTCTCTTTCTAACTCTTGCTGCTGAGATGTGTTGGAAATATATAGAAGTACTGATGATTTATGTGTATTTATTTTGTATCCTGCAACTTTGCTAAAGTTGTTGAATATTTCCACTAGTTTTTTGGTTGATTCTCTAAGATTTTTTGAGTAGACCATCATATCATCTGCAAAGAGTGATAGCTTAGACTCCTCATTGCCTATTTTGATACTTTCATTTTCTTTTTCTTCTCCAATGGCTACTGCTTGTGTTTCTAGTACAATGTTAAATAATAAAGGTGATAATGGGCATCCTTGTTTCACTTCTGATCTTATTGGGAATGCTTCTAATTTATCCTCATTGAATATGATGCTTGTTGATGGTTTAAGATATATACTATTTATTATTTTTAGGAAAGGCCCTTCTATTTCTATAGTTTTTAGTGTTTTCAATAGGAATGGGTGTTGTATTTTGTCAAAGGCTTTTTCAGCATCTATTGAGATAATTGTGATGTTTGTTGGTTTGTTTGTTGATGTGGTCAATTATGTTAATGGTTTTTCTAATGTTCAACCACCCTTGCATTCCTGGTATAAATTCCACCTGATTATAATGAATAATCCTCATGATCACTTGCTGAAGTCTTTTTATCAGTATTCTATTTAAGATTTTTGTATCCAGGTTCATTAAGGAGAATGGTCTGTAGTTTTCTTTCTCTGTTTTTGATCTATCTGGCTTTGGGATCAGTACCATATTTGTGTCATTAAAGGAATTTGGTAGAACTCCTTCTTTGCTTGTTATGTCAAATAGTTTGTATAATATTGGAATTACTTGTTCTTTGAAGGTTTGATAGAATTCACTTGGGAATCCATCAGGCCCTGGTGATTTTTTCTTAGGGAGTTCTTTGATGGCTTGTTCAATTTCTTTTTCTGATATGGGATTATTCAAGTATTCTATTTCTTTTGCTGTTAAACTAGACAATTTACATTTTTGTAAATATTCATCCATATCACCTAGATTGCTATATTTACTGCCATATAATTGGGCAAAATATTTTTAAGGATTGCCTTAATTTTCTTTTCATTAGAGGTGAGGTCTCCCTTTTCATTCATTTTTGATAACTGCTAATTTGATTTTCTTCTTTCCTTTTTTTGTTAGATTAACCAGTACTTTCTCAATTTCTTTAAAAATTTGGATGATATACCATTTGGTACATACATGTTAAGTACTGATTGGTGTTCCTTGACATTTGAATTTTCTCTTTTTGGCTTGTTTTATTCTTCATTGCCTATTCTAATTCCTTTCATAACTTTTTCACCTCTTATTGCTATAATATTGACCATACTGGTGATAACAGGCATCCTTGCTTTACCCTTGTTCAGATTGGGAAGGCATCTAATTTATTTCCATTAGAGATAATGCTTGCTTATGGTTTTAGATAGATACTACTTATTATTTTAAGGAATGTTCCATTAATTCCCATGCTGTCTAGTGTTTTTAATAGAAATGGATGTTTTATTTTGTTAAAAGCTCTTTCTGCATCTATTGAAATAATCATATGATTTCTATTGGTTTTATTATTGTTAGTCAAATATTCTGATAGTTTTCTAAAATTGAGTGAGCCCTGCATTCCTGACATAAATCCCATCTTTTCAAAGTGTATGTATAATCCTTATGATATATTGCTATAATATTTATGCTAGCATTTTATTTTCAAATTTTGCATTAAAATGACCCAGGACAACTCTGATGGGACTTATGAGAAAGAAAGCTATCCACTTTCAGAGGAAGAACTACAGGAGTGGAATCACAGAATAAAAACAACTGCTTGAACACATGGGTTGACGCGAACATGATTTGGATGTAGACTCTTAATGACCACCCTAGAACAATTATCAATAATATAGAAATAGGTTTTGATCGATGACACATGAAGAAACCAGTGGAAATGCGCATCAGCTACTGGGGGTTGGGGGTTTGGGGGAGAGAGAGCAAGAACATGAATCATGGAACCATGGAAAATTTTTTTCTAAAAAAGAAAAAAAATTATTTCCAAAAAAAAAATTTCTTTGCATTAATATTCATTAGTGAAATTGGTCCATAGTTTTCTTTCTCTGTTTTTGTTTATCCTGAATTAGATAACAGTACCATATTTTTATTATAAAAGGAACTTGGCAGGATTAGTTCTTCAGCTATTTTTTTTCAAAAAAAGTTTATATAGTACTGGCAATAATTATTCTTTAAATTTTTGGTAGCATTCATTTGTGAATCCGTCTGACCCTGGGGATTTTTTCTTAGGGATTTCACTGATAGCTTGTTCAATTTCTTTTTCTGAGATGAGTTTGTTTAGGAATTCTATTTTCTCTCTTGTTAATCTTGTTATAAATAAGGCAATTTGTATTTTTGTAAATGTTCATTCATCTCACTTATGTTGTCAGATTTGTTGGCATATAGTTGGTATATAATTGGTATAAAAATTATTGAGCAGTTGAATAGTGTTGTAACAAAAATACAACTCCACAAAAAGCAAAAAAAAAGAAATAGGAATTAAAAATTAAAAATTGAAGATGGTAATAGGCCAAGATTCCCATTTATAACCTCCAGGTATCACAAAAACCATGAAAGTTACTCTTCATCTAGAGAAATGAATTATTTGGAATTCCATTTTAGTGTTCTGGTTTTGTCAGCTTACAATGTTATGAAGAAATATTGGATAAATGGCTCATGTTATATACCCCCAGGTAGAGAGAATTTATAACAGTGGTATTAGAATGCCAAGTCCAGAACCCTGAAGTCAAATTTCCTAATCAGTGTCTTTTTGTGTGACAAAAAGTATAAGTTCCATTGTGATTCATACTCAGATTGTAAACAGACACAGAAAATGCACATGTTTGGGTCCACTGATGTTTATTAGAAGGAAAATTGGTTAGTAAAAACCACAATTGATAGCAAGATAAACGAACTCAGAAATAGATGTTACTCCTCTCCAGTTTTAAACAGGGCAAGATCATCAGTTCCTCCACATACCTCACAATATATCTTCTACTACACTATTCATATATGCAAGTGGCCACAATGAAATGTGATTGTATACCTATCCACTTGCCTCATGCCTCTTCCATCAATGGCTTTTAAATTTATTTTTATTGACTTTTTGGTTACATTTTAGGTCCTCAGCTTTCTCCTTTCCTCCCTCCCCACTCCACACCAGAGAAGGGTGCCATTTAATAAAGATGTATATATGATTTTTATATGACTATATATAGTTTTGATTTCTTCATCCCCAAACTGCTTATTTGTATCATTTGACCATTTATCAATTGGGGAATGACTCGTTCTTATAAACTTGGTAAGATTCTCTCTATATATTTGAGATATGAGAACTTTATCCAAGAAATTATCTTTAATATTTTCCCCTAATGTTCTGCTTTCTTTCTAATTTGCCTAGATTAATTTTATTTGGACAGGTCCTTTTTAACATAATGTAATCAGAATTATCCATTTCATATCTCCTTATAGTCTCCATCTCCTTTTTTTATCATAAATTCTTCTACCAATAAATCTGATAGGTAATATATTCCATGGTTTTCTAATTTGCTTATGATATCTCTCTTTAGCTTTTAATTCCTCTCATGAAATTAGAAAGGGGAAATACATCTCTACTTCTAATCTTTACAGTGATTATATACCTTATTCTTCCTATGGCACATTCATGAAATTAGAAATTCAGCTAAGGTTGCAAGCTGCTGAAACCAAGAAAGTGAATCTCTCAAAAATTCAGCTCTTCAAATGGTTTTGTGTTTGTATATATATAAATACATACAGAATATATCCAAAATGAATATGTGATCATTTTAGGAGTAAGACACTAGGCACTGTGAGAAACTAGAAAGGCACAAATAAAGTCAGATCTAAACAGCTGGAGAAATATTGTTTAGGCTTATGGTTAGACAGAGCAAATATAATAAAAATGACAATTGTATTTAAATTATTTTACTTATTCAGTGCCATGCCAATCAAACTGAAAAGAATTATATTAAAGAGCTAGGAAATATAATAAAAAAATTAATCTAGAAAAATAATTGGTCAAAAATATCAAGTTATTCAATGAAAAAAATGTGAAGGAAGATGACTTAGTTGTACCAGATATCAACCTGTATTACAAGGTGGTAATCATCAGAGCAGTCTGGTACTAGCTAAGGGATAGAATGATGAATCCATGGGATAGATTAGATAGATAATATATAGTAGCAAATGGCCGTAGTCTTCTAGTATTTGATAAAACAAAATATCCAAGCTTTTGGGACAACAATTCACTGCTGGTAAAACTGGAAAGAAGTTTGACAGAAACTAATTATACATCAATATCTCACACCACATATCAAGATAAGGTCAAAATTGGCACATGATTTAGACATAGAGGGTAATATCATAAGTGAATTAGAGGGGCCATGGAATATTTTATCTGTCAGACCTATAGAGAAAGGAAAAATTTATGACCCAACAAGATATACTGTAGAGAGGACATAAAATGGGTAATTTTGATTACATTAAATTAAAAAAGATAGCACAAACAAAATTAATGTAGCCAAGATTAGAAGGAAAGCAGAACACTTAGATGATATTTTTACAGCAAGTTTCACTGGCAGAGACCTCATTTCTCAAATATATAGAGAATCAAGTCAAATGTATAAAAATGCAAGTCATGGGGGCAGCTGGGTAGCTCAGTGGAGTGAGAGTCAGGCCTAGAGACAGGAGGTCCTAGGTTCAAACCCGGCCTCAGCCACTTCCCAGCTGTGTGACCCTGGGCAAGTCACTTGACCCCCATTGCCCACCGTTACCAATCTTCCACCTATGAGACAATACACCGAAGTACAAGGGTTTAAAAAAAATACAAGTCATTCCCCAATTGATAGTCCAATGTGGTTTTCAGATGAAGAAATCAGCTAGAAGGGTGGAGCCAAGATGGCAGCTTAGTAACAGTGAAAGCCTAAACCTCTCTGACAGTCCTTCCAAACCAATTTTTAAAAACCACCTCAAAATAATAGGAGTAATAAACCAATAGCAAGAAGTTATGAGAGGGCTCTCCCATTGAACATAACTTGAAAGGTAAGCAAAGTGTTCATTTTCATGGGATAAGAGGGAATCAGAAGAAAAACTGCATATAGGAGGAGTGCTGACTGACCATCCCTGCCCATTTTTAGATTTAATCACCAGAAGTGTAAACACCCCACTTGTCCCCGAGTCAGAATCAACTGCCCCCTGAGCAGTCCTAAGCAAAGCTTTAGCTGTAATTGGTACACATAAAATGGAAAGAAGGCACAGGAAGTGATGAAAGGAATGGTCTTTAAAAGTGGCCACAAGTTCCTGGGACACTCTCTTTCACCTTGAACTGGACCCTGGAGGAGCTCTGGCTGAGGACCTTGAACTGCTTTCTTTTTGAACTACTACATAGGTGAGTGAAAAAAGACTGACTCCTTGGATTTTCTGAAGGCACTATCCTTAGGAGAGGCCTCACCTCTTGGGAGTGGCTTCATGCCTGAAGCCCTTGCTTTATTCATCACTGGGCCCTCTGCTCAAGGCTGAGGCCCCTCCAGCTCCAAATTAGCCAGGGGTTGGAGCAAAATACTTAGTGTATTAGTATTTTGCGCTATCCTCTCTCTTATTTTCTTACTTTCACTCTCTCTTCCTATTTGTAAATAGGCTACCATAAAATTCATTCTGACTTGAGTCTTTCATTTGGAATTAAGTACTTAATTCCCGGTTACACTACTCTCTGATAAATTTAGTCCAACCTTTTATTTTTACCCCTTACACATTTTTCTCGCTTACACTCCCACCCAACTCCCACCTACTGTGCCAGGTTCTGTGATTGGACATAAACTAACTTTGGGATCTAGAGAGAGAGGATACAACAGCTAAAGAGCACCTCAGCCCCCTACCCCATAAAGTACCAGGCCCTGGCACCAACCCACAATGAGACCCAAAAGTCCATAGTGCTGGCGGGGGTGGGGGGGAGGTGGGGAGGATGGAACTAGTCTTAAGTTCTGGAAGAACTTAAAAAGGAATTAAAAAAAATCAAATAAGACATGTTGAAGAAAAATGGGAAAAAGAAATGAAAGTAATACCAAAAGAAAATAATAGTTGATAGGGAGGAATTTGTGAAAAAGGTAAAGGACCAGAGTAGAGAAACAGAAGTTTGGTGGAATGCAAGAAAACAGGAAGTATAGGAGGAGATCTTGGAATCCTGGGGAAGGATTCTGAGGGGGTTAACGGTCAACTGGGAGAGAGTGGGGAACTGTGGAGAAGTAAACAGCCCCTGAACTAAGCTCTCTCTCCTGATCTTGTGGGAAACCTATTAAATCATCTACTTTGGTTCCAGTTATCCCTCTTTGATCCCAGGCATTAAAGTAACATCTAATGACCTCTCAAGAGGTCATCATTGACAGTGACCTGATCTTCTGAGTTACTTTGGTGGGCTTTACCAACACCTGGGTGACTAAGTCACTCCTGGCATCAGCTCTTGATTCAACGGCTATTTCTGGCTTTCACCAAAGACTATATTTATATGCTCTTAGCCTAGGGTAGCTAGATAGGACTGGGATTTAAGGCAGAGAGGGAGTCAGAGTAGCCCCAACTTTGTTGGGGACCAAAGCAACCTTTTGCAAGGTCAGTGGTCTGGGAAAGGTAGAACATTATTATTATTGATAGGGAATCTCCTACCCCTCAATCCTTACCTAATCCAAATTATCATCTAAAATAAACCTGTTACTGTTTAAAAACTAGAGTCAGATTGCATGTTCAGGATTCTCAGGACAGAGAGTAGACATCTTGCTCTCTGTTCCAGGGAGGATTTATTATCAACAGACTTGGGTTCAACCAACCTCATTCAAAAGTCCAATTACCATCTTACAATCCTACCTTACATAGCTTAAAAAGCAAAATTAGTCAATTGGAAAAAGAGGCACAAACATCCAATGAAGAAGAGTGTCATGAAAAGTAGAATGGATCAAATGGAAAAGAAGGATCAAAAGGCATGAAAAAAAATTCAGTCTTTAAAAATCAGATGAAGAAATCATAGCCATCTATAGTCATACACAAAAATACTCTATATTACTATTGGTTAGAAAAATGCAGATTAAAATGTCCCTGGGGTACCACCTCATACCTATCAGGCTAAAATGACAGAAAATAAAATAATAAATGTTGGGGTAATGTGGGAAAATTTGGAAACAAATAAACTATTGCTGGAGTTGTGGACTAATTTAACCATTCTGGAGAGCAATTTAGAACTATTACTCCAACGCTATAAAATCATGCATTTCCTTTCACCTAGCAATAGTACTACTAGATCTGTATCTGGAAAGGACTTGAAAAATAAAAATGAAGAAAAGGGCTTATGTTAAAAAAATATTTTTAACGGTTCTTTTTGTGGTGCCATAGAATTGAAATTGAAGGGATGCCCATCAATTGTGGAATGGCTAAACAAGTTGTGGTATATACTATTATACTTTAAAAATTGATGAACAAGATGGTTTCAAAAAATCTGGAAAGACTTATATGAATTGATGGAAAGTGAAGAGAGCAGAATCAAAAGAACATTGTACACAGTAATGGCAATATTATATAATGATCAAATATGAATGACTTAGTTATTCTCATCAATAAAACTGACAATTCCAAAAGACTCATGTTGAAAAATGTTTTCCTATTTCAGAGAAAGATCTGACTGAAAATCAAAGTATACTTTTCTAAACTTTATTTTTCTTGTTTTGTTTTTTATTTTTTTACAACATGACTAATATTGAAATGTTTTACATAACTGCACATGTATAACCTATATCAATTTTCTTTCTTTCACAATGAAGGGGGAAAAGAGGAGGGGGAAAAAAGAATTTGAAATGCAAAAATTGCTAAATTGATGTTAAAGAAAAAAAAATCCAAAAAAGTTTACATGTAAATGGGAGAAATATTTAGAATGCAAAAAAAGGGAAAAAGAAGAAAAGTTATACTATAAAATGTACATGAGATATTCAACATAAAGGAGGGTAAAACATTGTCTTTCATTAAAAAAGACAAATAGGGACACATACTCCTTAAATTAGAGATCATTTCCTTGATCTGGGAACTTTATGCTTACAATTATGTTAGGTGCCACCAGATGGCAGTGACATCTTGGGTAGCTATCACAGTAAGGTTGTTCCTTGGGGGGGGGGGGGGAATGTTATCGTGTTTTTCTTAATAAGGAATAGAGAAAGAGGAGAAAAAGTGTAAAAAATAAATTCATAGCAAATAAGCATAATCAAGCTTATATATTAAGTTAACAAATCTATACAGTGGCCATGTTAAAAACTATATTTCTTTTTCTATACATTGAATCCATTACCCTTTTATCATAGTTTCTTTGGAGAATTGATTGGTTTTTGTTTTGATCAAAATTCTTGTCTTTTTTCCCTTGAGTTGTTTTCTTTACAATGTTGTTGTCGTAGAATTCATTTTCTTAGTTCTGATTACTTCATTTTTGCATCACTTCATATTCCCAGGACTCTCTGAAATAGTTTCCGTATTTATTCATTAGAACAAAATAATATTCCATCACAATCATATACCACTATTTGTTTGGCTATGCTCTGTGTTATTTTTAACATTGTTGCCTTTTGTTTCTCTTCTACCAAATTTTCCTCTACTCAATCTCGACCCATATTTGATTAACAAGACACTTCTGTATTTTCTTCAGAAAAATTTTGTATTATGGATTCTGTTTTTCCTAAATTACTAATTATGTTTTAAATTCTGTGTTAAATGCATGAGTTTTTACACCAAGAGTTCTAATTTCTAATAGATTTTGATTGATAATATATTTATAACCCAGTAAAATTGCTTGTCAGCTCTGGGATGGAGGAGGGAAGGGGGAGGGAGACAACAAGAATCATGTAACCATGGAAAAAATTAAAAAAACTTAATTTAATTTAAAAATAAAGAACAAACAAAAAGAGTTCTTATTTCTAACTTCATTCCCAATTTCTCCTTTTATGAACTTCCTTCCTTCCTTCTTTCCTTTTTTCCTTCCTTTCTTTTGTTGAAGTCTTGAGTCCCCTATGATCTATGAAAGCCTCTATCTGATCTTCTTTTCAAATAGTACTTTATACTTTTCATTCATTTCACTTTTCTGTGTATTCTATTATTTGCTAATTAAGTACAATTGCTTCTCTTCTCAGTTTTACTTGCTTTCCTTTACAAGTTTTAGGATTCTCTCTGTTGGTTTATCTTTCTGTTCCCTAGTATTTTTTCCCTTGATATATCCCATGTTTCAGCCTTTTTATTTTATTTTCCCTTTAAAACCTTTACTTTCTGTCTTTGGTATCAGTTCTAAGACAGAAGAGCAGTAAGGGCTAGACAAATGGGTTTAAGTGACTTGCTCAGTCATACAGCTAGGGAGTATCTGAAGATAGATTTGAACTTGGGTTCTCCCAACTCCAGACCCGGTGCTCTATCCACTGTGCTACATAGCTGCCCATTGCCTCAGCCTTTTTCACTCACTCTCTGAACCTTTCCTCTTTACTGATGCCAACGACCTTAGGGATGGGGCAGAAAGAGATTTATCTCAGTCACCTGCAATGAGGTTTTCTGGCCTGGGTCCCTACCCTAAATAATTTCCAAGTATAAGATTGATTCTAATTGAGTTTCAGTTCCTTTTTCTTCCTCCCTTCCCAGTTCCTTCCTCTTTTTTCCTCTATTCCTTCATGTGACTGAGCAATGCCAACATTTCCCTCTTTTTGCACAATGGGGAAATGTTGCATATGTGAAGAGTTCCCGTAACTATGGGTGAATGCTTACCTTAGAGCTGGACCTCGTATGAGGTAGTAAGTTTATTGGTGCTCCTCATTGGGATAAGGCAAGCTGGGACTGGATAAGGGCTGAGTGTGAGCTTTCTAAATATTAAGAATTATAGTGTTCATTCTTAATGGATTCTTCCTTAGAGAGTCTCTGATCTTCTACAGTGGATTCAGTGGATCTCTTGAGAATGCATAATTCTTTTTAAGGGTTGAAGAGTTGTGAAGAAGTTTGGAGAAAATGATTTATCTGCCATCTTGTTGGTCATATTGACCCTGCCGTGTACTGTATTTATGCACCAATAATTCCACCATATTGGGATACTAACATCACAATGCTTAATGTGCTACATGTGGAAATGAACATGGCACCACAGGAGACAAAATTTGAAGAAAAGCAAGAGGAGAAAAAATATGAAGAAAGAGGTTCATTTTGGAGGTGACAGTTTTGAGGAAATGATTCTCAAAATATAGAAAACTTTAAAATGCTTATCATGGCAGGTAGGTGGTATAGTGGATAGCGCACTGGATTTTACTCATCAGGAAGATCTTAGTTCAAATCTCAAAACTCACTAGTTGTGTGACCCTAGACAAAACCTAAACTTCTGTGTGCCTCAATTTCCTCATCTATAAAATGAAGGTAATAATAGTACCTACTTCCCAAGCTTGTTGTAAAGATCAAATGGAATTACATTTGAAAATCACTTTGAAAACTTGAAAATACTATTTAAAATATAATTATCTTTAATATTATTACCCAAAAATGTAATTTGGAAAGATCTCAATAACAACTGTCCTTAAAGTCTACTTTCTCACTACCACAAAATCTTTATGAAAACAAATTTATATGCATATCAAGGATATATTTGTTGAAGTTATGAGATGAAAATTGCTGGCTTTCCCAAATGATATTCCACAGTAGAACACATCTTTACAAAAACACAATTTGTTGGCCAGTACAAATAAATACTAAAAATTCCCACTACACTAATGATTTGTTGACTATTTTTTAAAGTATTTGATTCAGTAAAGCAAAATTTAGTACAATTGAACAGTTATAAAATGCCTATCTCTGATTGGCATTAGAGAGTAAAAAGACAGAAATAAGAGTGACCATTCTCTGCTCTCAAAGAACTTACATATAATAGGTCAAATTGGGGAAGGCCTTACAGAAGAGGCAGCTCATGGGCTGAGCTTTGAAGAAAGCTAGCAATTCCATGACATGAGCAGTCACAAGAATATAGTCTATGTAAAGATAGAAGATGGAATGTCAAGTTCAGGCAAGTAGGGCCATTTTGGCTGGAATGTAGGCTGTGCAAAGGGTAGTTATGTGAAATGAGTCTGGAAGGATAGATTAGGACCACATTGTGTAAGGTCTTAAATGCTAGACTGTGGAATTTGTCTTGCATCTAAGAGGCCGTAGAGGACTTTGAAAAATATTTCAGAATTGTGGAGCAATGTATCTATGTATCTGTATTATTAATTTGGCAGCTATGTGAGAGATGGATTGAATTGTGGAGGGGAAACATAGGGAGATGATACAGGAGACTCTTAAGAAGGGAAAAGTGATGAGGTGAGAGAAGGGAACATATGTCATTAATATTCTGGAGCAAGTCTATAGATAGATTTCAGGGAAGTTGTGAACTTGGATGAGGAAAAAAATATCTTTATTTTCACTAACCTCTAATAGTGAAAGATAGCATTTCCTTTAGTTATAACTGTAGTATTTGATTCTATAGACTTCCTAAGACAGACTAGGGTCCATGACACAAAAAGGGTTCAGAAACCCTGTTCTTGAGAAATCCAATTGTCTTTGGGATGAGGGAGATAAAAGAGAATAAACAATCAAGGATGATGCTGAAGTCGAAACTTCGGTGACCTGAAAGACTGAGGTACCCTCAATAGAAATTAGGGGTAGGGCTGTAGGTTCAAATTCAAACTCAACTATTTACCACCAGCATGACCTTAGAAAACTATTTAAGCATACTGGATATTGGTTTCTTCATCTGTAAAATGACAAAGTTGGAATAGATGGAATGGCCTTCGAGTTCCCTTCTAAATATTAATTTATGGTCCTTTGAAATCCTGAATAAATATATTTATATACAAGAAGAATGGAATTATTCAGTTTAGTTCATCTCAGCTTTCCAAACCTAGAAAGGATCCTTAAGTGTCTGACTTATGTTCTAATAATTCTAAGCACTCCTGCCTTCCAGAGATGTAGCTATTCAAATTGCATGCATGGTGCCAGGGAAGGCATTAACTAGACTCTACAGGTCATGCCTTTCAAATCCAACCTGTTCAACTGATGACAAATATAAAGGGCTTTTGATTAAAATTCAAGCTACCTATAAATTATATAGTGTTCACTTACCTTAAGTAAGGAATAGAATGGGGTGTGGGGGTAGCATTTCCTACTTAGGAAATGGACCAATTAGTCTAAAAGAATGTAATGATGGAAAAAAACCCATTGGACTTAGAGCCTAGAGTTAAAATGTTTGATTCAGTCATTTATTACATCTATGACCTTGGAAAAGTTTCTCTTTATGAACCTTATTTTTCTCATCTAGATAATCAGAGATTTTGAAGAGATCATCTCTAGTCCCTTCAAATTCTAAATCTGTGATATTGTAATGATAGTAAATAATTTAATCTTCTCAGCCTCAGTTTCCTCCTTTATAAAATTAAAACTTGCCTGTCAATTCTAAATCTTATGATTGGATAAAGGCTACCTTTCCCACAAGAAATCATAATCACTAATATTTAAGTAAGTACTTAAGATTTAAAAAGAACTCTACATGTTATCACATATGATCCTGACCACAACAATTATTGCTATCATTATTACCATTTTACAGACAAGGTAACTGAGGCAAAAGGTTAAGTGATTTGTCCAGTGTCATCTGAGTAATAAGGGCCAGAGTAGAATTGAAATCCAAGTCTGACCATTTTCCTTTTCAGCACCATCTGGCTGAATCAAAGGGTGCAGATTACATTCCCAGATCTTGCATAAGCCTGTCTTGCAGGCTAGGGTGAGATCAGAACCCTGTGAAAGTATGGAGATGACAGATGAGGTCTGAGTCATATTTACATGCCAGCACCCATAGATTAGCTGTACCAGATTCTTTAGTCTACCCAGGATGTGAAAATGTTTCATGAGCATATTTGCTTATGACTCTGAAAGGGGAAAAAAAATGATTACTCCAAATTATTCTTGATTTTTACAGTATAATAGTGACTTCTATGGATGCTTTCTAATTAAAGTTAGAATTTTAGATCTGGAATAGAGACCTTGATTAGATTATAACACCATTTAGTGTAATTCCCCTAACTGAACAGAAGAGGAAATAGGGACCCAGAGAGTTCAGTGGTGTTGTTAAAAAGATAAAGTGGTTAGAGTGGGTAACTAGGAGTCAGAAGACCTGGGTTTGGATCTCAGCACTGATGTATTTACTAGGTTTCTGACCACAGTCAAGTCACTTAATCTTCTTTTCTTCATCTAGAAAATACTTCCTTAACATGAATATGGTGAGGGAAATGCTCCGTAAAACACCATAGCAATGTGAGTTCTTATTCTTGTTGTACCAGCAGTAGTTTAAGAGTTAGAATTCGATTGTAAGTCTTCTGTTCCCTGTCCCCTAGCTTGGTTCAATTTCCTGAGGACTACACTATCTCCCTACCATACCAATAATAACTAGATTAAATTCCTTTTGAATTCCACTGTTAATGAATTTTACATAGCTTAAACACAATAACCACTATTAAGAATTATAATTTCAAAGGAGTCACTAATGCTGCAGCCTTTCAGCTCTGGGAGCCACTATGCCACTGTAAACACAAAACATATAGAATATATCAAAATACATTTTTTCTCAGTTCCCATGAACTATCAATTCTTCCTCTCATTTTTATATTTTTGGGTATCAGTCAGTCAATATTAATTTATTAAGCACCTACTATGTTCCAGGCACTGTGCGATGATAGTGGGATACAAAGAAAAGGTAAAAGTTCCTGATCCTAAGGAGCTCACCAGTCCACCAGGAGAGACAACATGTAAATAACTATGTTCAACAAGCTATGTAATTAACATCTGAAACACTACTTAATTCTCCTGACTTTTAAGAAAAACACTGTTAAACTAGAATAACTGTTCTCGAGTGTTTTTGTCTCAATGTCTCTCTATATACTCTTAAAAATTATTAAGTCCCTTATCCCCAAGCTTTTTTTATATGGGTTATAGCTATTATGTGCATTAGACATTAAAATATCTTATTATGATGAAAATAGTTCTTACCTTGCAAATCTCCTGAAAGGATCCTGGGGACCACCAGGAGTTCCCAGATCTCATTTTGAAAACCTCAACTAGAAAACATACAAAGTATGGTGACCAGGCTGGTGAAAAGTCTCTTACTCAATGTATTAGGAGGTGATAAATGACTTCAAGTATTTATTTAAAGCATTGTTATATAAAGGAAATATTGGACCTACTCCGCCCCAATCAACCAGTCACCTACTGTGATGTGCTGAGGATGCAAAGACAAAAAAAAATGTCACCCTTCCTGCCTTCATTTTACCAAGGGAGATCAATAAGCACACTTAGAAGTGTAGTCTTCCCTTCTGAGCTCAGGTTTCCAAATCCTGCTCTCACTAGTAAAATGGGTCTACAGAGGGTAGTGGATCAGAACCGATAGTCCCTCACAGTTACCTTTCAAGATCCTAGAGCTAACTCTGAGGGATTGTCATTTCTGGTATGATCACTCATGAACTCACATCCAGGATGCTCCCCCTCAATTTCAATCAACAACTTGATATCAATTAGCTCTCACCAAAAAAAAAAAGTATTATGGGAAGTTATAAGAACAGTAATTTCCTACACAACATCTCTCAGAAGTAAGGATTCACTCTCTCTCCTGCTGACACACAAGGTCCCCTGAAAATGTATTAAACTTGAAATGTAAAGATATTGAGGTATACATGTAGGGAACATGAGGACCTGAGTGGTGTTATATGGCTTCTGGCTATCAGAATCCTTTTCTCCCTTCAAGGATCTCCCTGCCAACTTTGCTTCTGGGTGTGGCATCAGTGATGGATAAGTCACTATTTTACTCAGTTAGACTGGCTCTTCACTAAACTCATTTTCTGCTTCTACTGCCTCTGGTGGGTCCTTCTTTATGACTCCCAATGTGAAGCAGATTTCTGATTACTCTTCTCACAACTGAAAGCATACTTGCTTAATTCCATCTCTAGATATTTATTCACCTACCATTGTTGCTCAGTTGTTTCAGTCATGACCCCATTTTGGGTTTTTTTTTTTTGGCAAAGAGATACTGGAGTGGTTTGCCATTTCCTTCTCCAACTCATTTTAAAGATGAGGAAACTGAGACAAACAAGGTTAAGTAACTTGCCCAGGATCACACAGATAGTAAGTATCCAAGGTCAGATCTGAACTCATGAAGATGATTCCAAGTCCAGTGCTCTATCCTCTGTGCCACCTAGCCCCATCACCTAACATTAAGACAGAATAAACAGAAAGGAAGTCTCCAGGTACTCAAAAATGCAATGGAGGTGAGGGGGAAATCCCATCCCTAAGTGGCTTGAGTAGTCAGCCACCCTCTGAAAATCCAATCTACACTCTGTGTGTGTGTGTGTGTGTGTGTGTGTGTGTGTGTGTGTTGAGGGTAGGGTAGGAATATGATCACAGAATGTTGGTATATATGGGCGCTCACCTGAAGAAATTATTGGCCCTTCATATCTGTGGGAATTCCCATCAAGAATTCTCATTCTTGCATTCCCTCATTTGGGGAATCCACTGAAGGAAAAAGTGACTTTTTTTCTCTCTTGATTTTGATTGCATTTTTCTAGTCACTTTTTTCAGTGTGGTTATTTATAAATTGGACTTGTTTCTTTGTGATAACTTTTGTTTCTTTCAATGATGCCTTTTGTACTAATTTGTTCAAGTTCACCTCGGGTCTAGAATTTCACCAAGAGCACATAATGATAGCTCATAAACGTTCCTTTATTTCCTTCATTTTACTTTTAAGCAGAGATACATGGTTTGCTTTATTATCAGATTCTAATAGACTATAGACTTACAGAATAAGGTTCCCTATTGATTATCTTTCAGTCTATCCTGTACATACATTATTTGTATGTAGGTGTTTGCTTGTAGTTTCCCCTACTAGACTGTGAGTTCCTCAAGAGCAGAGACTATTTTTCACCTTTCTTTGTATTCCCAGGACTTTGCACAGTGCCTAGCACATAGTAGGCACTTAAATGCTTTTCAACTAACTATTGCCCCCAAGCCCTGAATAACTAGCCCTAAGTGTGTTCAAGATTTGCCTGTTTTCTTTCTTTTCAAACTAAGTAAACTAGTGTTATTGTTGAATGGGTTTGTAATGCTCGTAAAATCACCACAGGAGGGATCCTTTGGAGAGCTAGAAGTATAGTGCTATGGGAATGACTATAATATAAAAGAAACCCCACAAAAATGTTTAGTGTGCCCCATGTGAAAAGGAACAGGAAAGGGAAAAGGGAAAGAGTCTGTTTGGACCCCGGTTGGATGTCCCTAAGCATCAAAGGAATAATGGGAGAGCTTATATCCAGGACATTTCTCATCTGAGGATCAAGAATTCTTAATTCCCTATAAAACAAATGCCTTACATGTTCTGAGAAACTCTATATCTTCCTTTTTTCTTTACATTGGAGAAGGCCTTTGAAATCACAAGGACATGCTCTTATTAACTATGATTTTTAAGCCCTTGCCTTCCATCTTAGAATTAGTACAGTGTATTGGTTCCAAGGCAGAAGAGTAGTAATGAATAGGCAACAGGGGCTAAGTGACTTGCATGTTAAAATAGCTAAAAAGTGTCTGAGACCAGATTTGAACCCAAGACCTCCTGTCTCTAGGTCTGGTTCTCAAACCACTGAGTTGCCCCCCCCCCTAACTCTTGTTAACTATTAAGCAAGCAGTAACCTGTGATAAACTTTTTAAAACGTTCTCTGCTACATTTGGGGGCAATTGTGATTTCTGCCTACACATGTAGGACTATCTGTCTGTCTATGCCATGTTGACTCTTTTGATATTCATTCTTATATAGGGAAGAGAGTGAAAGGCAGAGCTTAAATCCCTGAGGATCCCATAAAACTGTTCAGGATTATGGACGTGGTCCATGAGTTCAGAATGCATCCCAGTCTATTTTCTGAGAACGGAAATGGGGGAGAGCGTAGTAAGGTGACCAGCCAATGATAATCTTGGAACATGCCCAAATTGGCCCTTACTAGTGGGTTATATGGAGTATGATTTACTTGCTGCCAATGAAAGCCTTTGGAAGTCATTTGTCTCCATTTTGACTGAAGGTTAAGTACTATGCCACAAGGAAAAGCCTTCTAATTGGCTTTTGTTATAGGATAGACCTGACTAAGGCCAGGCCTTTACTAGTCTAAGTTTGGTATTAGAATAAAATGAGATACTTATGGGTCATTCAACAGTTAATAAAAGGAAATTTATAGGGTCATACATAGCAGGTAAAACATATTCAACAAGGATGCTCACAGAAGATCCTATTGCTCCATCTGATTCAGCCAAACAAAGTTCCTCTGCCCCTAAATTGCCTATTGTGAATTTCTAGCCAAAACTCAGACTGAAGCCTTTTTGACTATTTTTGCTCAGACAACCTAGGAGCCAATCAATAAACAAATTAAATGCCTACTACATGCCAGGCATTTTTTTAAGTACTGGTGATTCAAAATAGAGAAAAAAGATAGTCCCTGTCCTCAAGAAGATCTAATGGAAATAAGCAAACATATATATATATATATACAAACAAGATATAAATACAGGATAAATAGGAACTTATTGAAAGGAGGGAAAGTGCTGGTATTAAGAAGGGTTAGAAAAAGGATTCCTGTAAAAGAAAGGTTTTAGTTGTGACTTAAAAAAAGATAATTTAAACTACCTGAGTCCTTCATTTCCTGAGATAATTCAGTCCCAAAGATAGGGGGTTAAATACCTTTTAGGAAAAAAAAGTAGCAAAATCTGCATGGGGAAAGGAGTTAAGATATTATTCACATCATTGCTTTGGAACTGGAAGAATTAATGACATAAGACATAGAATTAAAACTGAGTATGCTTACAAATTTTGAAGAGAAAATATTATTTTCTTCTCTGGAGGCTTTCAAGTGAAGAAGCATCCTAAAAACTATCAAGTTGGGGGAAAGAAGAAGCAGATGAGTTGTCTCCTCCAACTCTTTCCCAGCTACCGTCATGCAAGGGAGGCCAGTTATTCCTTGAAAGATGTTACAATTAAATAAAATTTTCCAAATTAAAAAAAAAAGAAAGATGTTGCAATCATTTTTGAGACTTGACTGACATAGAAGATCAAAGGCCCATGCTATCGATATAACTTCCTGGTCACTTAAGCACAAAATGACAACAACTTGTTCTAGAAAAACTGATATTTGGCTGGTAAAGGACAATGGACTGGTAGAGACAGTGGACTGGTAGAGGAGCAGTGGGAACTTCATTCAATTGAACCAACTTGGGATGTTCTCAAGATATATTCTTCCTTAATATCCTTGTATGACAAAATAAATATCTTCTTCTTAACTGTTAAATGTTATATGAGCATCTCATTTCATTAAGAGAGCAAACATAAACTAGAAGAGAATTGTTCTGAATCAAACACAAACGTCCCTGACCACATGATGCCTTTTCCTTTTGTGTTTATTCTTTCTTCATATGAAATGAGAGTATACAGAGTTAGAATTGACAAGATTATTAATTGCAGCCTTCAAAAGCTCAGAAGGAAGGGCCATCAGAATTCCCCTTGGTTACTAAGTTAAGAGCAAAGACCATCAAAGTCACCAGAAATAGAAACTGAGTCTGGTGAGGACTCAGCTCAACTAATCAAGGGAGTGACTAGTCATGTCACAACAAGAAGCAAAATTGATAGGGACTCCTTAAAGGGAGAAAAGTATTCCTAGGGGTCAGGGATTGGGAGGTAATTCTTGGCATCACATATTCCCCACATGAGTTCCTCATTTCCTTTGTACTTCAAGCCAATTATCCCC
The DNA here is from genome assembly GCF_016433145.1 of Gracilinanus agilis. Classification (NCBI taxonomy): domain Eukaryota; kingdom Metazoa; phylum Chordata; class Mammalia; order Didelphimorphia; family Didelphidae; genus Gracilinanus; species Gracilinanus agilis. The sequence goes on from NC_058135.1 coordinate 29,975,043, forward strand.
AGAGTCCTTGTGTGTACTCAGAAGAGAGTACACTTAAGATTTGAGAGAATGTTTTTCACTCACTACTTTAAACGTGATTTGACTCTCCTCAGGGACTTTGGGTAAGAAAGAGGACCGTGTTTTCCAATCTGTGGAGTGTGTTGTAACTTCTGTCCTTGTTTCATCTTCTTATTAAATATACATTCACTAATTGATGTCAAGTGGTTGATTGTTAGTGGGGAACCTAGTGAATGGGAGGTCACAAGTTAGAAACCACAATTCCTCTAGGTTGTTCCTATTATCATCAAGAGGAACCCTATTACCAGCAAGTTGAAATCAGAAGAGTAGACCCAAAGAGGATAATGTATAAGATCATATAAAAAAGATACAAAATAAGAAGCAGAAACAGAAAAAATGACTTCAAGTCATAGTTATTTTACATTAATGGAAGAATAATCTTCCTACTAATTAGAGCTATATATAAGTGAAATGGGTTAACTCTAGTAGAATTTTCTTCTCTAGAAGTTTTTAACAAAAACCTAAATGACATCGTGTTGGGTATGTTACACAGATGATTATTGAACAAAAATGAGTTAGATTAGAGGGTCACTGAGACCATCACTCTGCCATTCATCTTTAATTTTCTGGATTCCTTTTTGAAAACACTTTAAAAAGTATTTAATCAAATCTTAAGGGCAGGTGACATTTTCCCTCACTTTATGTTGATATAGAAGATGTAGACAGAACTAAAAAATCCAAATTTATTCTCTTCTCTCTCTCAGTCCTCAGAGATTAAGGGGTAAAACTTTGGGGAGAGATAAAATAGACCTCACAAGAAGAGTTCCCTAAAATTAGGGTGTGACAATTACACCCCAAAAGTCTTGCCCTTTAAGCTGTAATCACTTAAAACTGCACTTTGGGGACATCCTATATTTGATCTAAGAGGTAATTGGGAGGCACTGAGATTTATTAAATAGCAAGGGAGTTTGCTTTGTTGATTGTAAAGAGGATAGATTAGAATGGGGAGAGACTTGAGGCAAAAAAATGAATTAGGAAGCTAGATTAGGAATTTAGACTATACGTAATGAGGGTGGTGGCCAGGTAAGAAGAAAGAAGGGAATAGATGTGTGTTCTCTGACAACTGTTTAGACTTATAGATTGAGTAAGACTGAATAGTTAAGGATAACACAAAGATTTTGAACCTAGTTGATAAAGGATGGTGAAGTCCTTGAAAAGAAGAGAGATATTGGGGGGTGGGGGTAGGAGGGTATCCACTAACAAGGTACACAAATCTACCTGATTTCTAACAAATTACCCTCCAAACTATGATATTAGGCCTCAGAATGAATTCTGGAATAGCAAAACCCACAAAAAGATGGGGCAAAATAATTTTTTCAGTCCAAAACAAGTTAGAAGTCCAGCTTCAAAGATATTTTGCATTGAGGTAAAAATAGAAGTTAAATTAGCACTACATGACAGGTCCCCCCATGGCAATTGGTCTTGGGGGTGGGCAAATCTGCAGCAAAGGCTTCTTAAGCTCTCAGACATGGATGGTAAGGGGTGGGGTGGTCAGACAATGGCTCAGAAGAATATTTCAATTTTTGCAACATTGCCCAAAGGCAGATCCAGGTCACAGTCCTAGGGTACAATCTCAGGGTGAGGAAGAGCACTAAGCAAAGCTCAGGGCTTGTGACCACAGAGGCGCAGGGGATCCTGATCACACATCTATGGTAGAAAATAGTGCTTGTGTTTGCCCACAGACCAGAGCACAGGCTGGGAGAATATTAGACATACTTCTCCTTAGATTTTTAACACCTTGAAGAATTGAAAACTTGTAGCTCCCCAGGGAACTCCTAATGTAGCTGCACAAAGAAACTGATGCTTAGAACAGTGTACCCTTCATAACAGGAACAGAGCCCAACTTTAGCAGTTTTTTAAGTCAAAAGAAAAGAAGAAGATTAAGTTAAAGTTAAAAGAAGAAGGCTGGAAAATGAGCAAACAATAGAAAAAGAAACTCAACCTAGAAAATTATTTTGGTGATATGTGACAAAACACAAACTCAGAAGAAGACAACAAAGTCAATACTGCTGCAAATAAAGCAAAATATAAATTGGTCTCAAGTCCAAAAAGAAAGAATGGAAAGGCTAAAAAAGGACTTTAAAAATAAAATGATAGAACAGGAAAAATTGGAAAAATAAATGAGAGTAATACATAGGAAAATCAAGGAGGGAAAAAGAGTAAAGAGCTTGGCCTCTTGGAGGCTATGGTTTTTGTCAAGACTCAGCTCTAGCATTTCTTTCTTTGTGAGGCCTTTCCAAATGCCTCTGTTCCTCCCAAACCAGCATCCAATGCCTGCTACTCCCCAGAATTACCTTTTATTTACTTTGTATGTGATGCATATAGGCATGTGGGGGGTGGGTGGGCGGTTCAGGGCTAAAGCCAGTATAAATTGGCTCATTATTTTTAGTGTGAGTTTTTACACCTCAGAAATCAGCAAAAACTACAAATCAGAGCTGGATTTAATTTTTTGTTGATTATCACATAACAAAGTAATGGGAAAATGTTCATTTTAACATTTCCATGTTTAATTAACATGAAAAAAATAGAAACTAACATTATATGCACTTTTGAGTTCATTTATTTTTTTAAAACATTTATTAATATTCGTTTTTAACATGGTTACATGATTCATGATCCCACTTTCCCCTTCAGCCCCCGAACCCCCCCCCACCCATGGCTGATGCATATTTCCACTGGTTTTATCCTGTATCATTGATCAAGACCTATTTCCAAACTGTTGATAGTTGCACTGGTGTGGTAGTTTTGAGTCTACATCCCCAATCATGTCCACCCCAACCCATACGCTCAAGCAGTTGTTTTTCTTATATGTTTCCTCTCCTGCAGTTCTTCCTCTGAATGTGGGTAGCATCTTTACCATAAATCCCTCAGAGCTGTCCTGTGTCATTGCATTGCTGCTAGTACAGAAGTCCATTGCATTCGATTTTACCACAGTATATCAGTCTCTGTGGACAGTGTTCTTCTGGCTCTGCTCCTTTCGCTCTGCATCAATCCCTGGAGGTCTTTCCAGTTCACATGGAACTCCTCCAGTTTATTATTCCTTTGAGCACAATAGTATTCCATCACCAGCATATACCACAATTTGTTCAGCCATTCCTCAATTGAAGGACATACCCTCCTTTTCCAGTTTTTTGCCACCACAAAAAGCACAGCTATAAATATTTTCGTACAAGTCTGTTTATCTATGATCTCTTTGGGGTACAAACCCAACAATGGTATGGCTGGATCAAAGGGCATGCATTTTTTATAGCCCTTTGAGCATAGTTCCAAATTGCCAGCCAGAATGGTTGATCAGTTCACAACTCCACCAGCAATGCATTAATGTCCCAATTTTGCCACATCATCTCCAGCATTTATTACTCTCCCCTTCTTTCATTTTAGCCAATCTGCTAGGTGTGAGGTGATATCTCAGAGTAGTTTTGATTTGCATTTCTCTAATTATTAGAGATTTAGAACACTTTCTCATGTGCTTATTGATACTTTAGATTTCTTTACCTGAAAATTGCCTATTCATGTCTCTTGCCCATTTATCAATTGGGGAATGGCTTGATTTTTTTATGTAATTGATTTAACTCCTTGTATATTTGAGTAATTAGACCCCTGTCAGAGTTTTTTGTTATAAAGATTTTTTCCCAATTTGTTGTTTGCCTTCTGATTTTGACTACATTGTTTTTGTTTGTACAAAAGCTTTTTAGTTTAATATAATCAAAACCATTTAATTTACATTTTGTAATTTTCTCTAACTCTTGCTTGGTTTTAAAATCTTTCCTTTCCCAGACATCTGACAAGTATACTATTCTGTGTTGACTTAACTTATTTATAGTTTCCCTCTTTATATTCAAGTCATTCACCCATTCTGAATTTATCTTGGTGTAGGGTGTGAGATATTGATCTAAACCTAATCTCTCCCATATTGTTTTCCAAATTTCCCAGCAGTTTTTGTCAAATAGTGGATTCATTTCCCAAAGTTGGGCTCTTTGGGTTTATCATACACTGTCTTGCTGATGTCATTTACCCCAAGTCTATTCCACTGATCCTCCCTTCTGTCTCTTAGCCAGTACCATATTATTTTGATGACTGCTGCTTTATAGTATAGTTTAATATCTAGTACTCCTAGGGCCCCTTCCTTCACATTTTTTTCATTATTTCCCTTGATATTCTTGATCTTTTGTTATTCCAAATGAAATTTGTTATAGTTTTTTTCTAATTCAGTAAAGAAGTTTTTTGGTAATTTGATAGGTATGGAGCTAAATAGGTAAATTAATTTGGGTAGAATGGTCATTTTTATTATGTTAGCTCGACCTACCCATGAGCAATCAATAGCTTTCCAATTCTTTAGATCCAGTTTTATTTGTTTGGAAAGTGTTTTGTAGTTGTTTTCGTATAATTGCTGTGTTTGTTTTGGTAGATAGATTCCTAAGTATTTTATATTGTCTAGGGTGATTTTAAATGGTGTTTCTCTTTCTACCTCTTGCTGCTGTGATGTGTTGGAAATATATAGAAATGTTGATGATTTATGTGCATTTATTTTGTATCCTGCAACTTTGCTAAAGTTGTTGATTATTTCTACAAGCTTCTTAGTTGATTCTCTAGGATTTTTTAAGTAGACCATCATATCATCTGCAAAGAGTGAAAGCTTAGTCTCCTCACTGCCTATTTTGATACCTTCAATTTCTTTTTCTTCTCTAATTGCAACTGCTAGTGTTTCTAGTACTATGTTGAATAATAGAGGTGATAATGAGCATCCTTGTTTCACTCCTGATCTTATTGGGAAGGCTTCTAATTTATCCCCATTGCATATGACGTTTGTTGATGGTTTTAGGTACATACTGTTCATTATTTTTAGGAAAGGTCCTTCTATTCCTATACTTTTCAGTGTTTTCAATAGGAATGGATGCTGTATTTTGTCAAAGGCTTTTTCAGCATCTATTGAGATAATCATGTGATTTTTTGTTTTTTAGACTGTTAACATGGTCAATTATGTGGATGGTTTTCCTAATGTTGAACCATCCTTGCATTCTTGGTATAAATCCTGCCTGATCATGGTGGATGATCTTCTTAATTACTTGCTGGAGTCTCTTTGCTAGTATCTATTTAAGATTTTTGCATCTATGTTCATTAGGGAGATTGGTCTGTAGTTTTCTTTCTCTGTTTTTGATCTCCCTGGCTTTGGAATCAGTACCATATTTGTGTCATAAAAGGAATTTGGTAGGACTCCTTCTTTGCTTATCATATCAAATAATTTGTATAGTATTGGGATTAGTTGCTCTTTGAATGTCTGATAGAATTCACTTGTGAATCCATCAGGCCCTGGTGATTTTTTTCTTAGGGAGTTCTTTGATGGCTTGTTCAATTTCTTTTTCTGATATGGGATTATTTAGGTATTCTATTTCTTCTGCTGTTAATCTAGGCAGTTTATATTTTTGTAAATATTCATCCATATCTCCTAGATTGTTATATTTATTGCCATATAATTGGGCAAAATAGTTTTTAATGATTGCCTTAATTTCCCCTTCATTAGAGGTGAGGTCTCCCTTTTCATCTTTGATACTGTCAATTTGGTTTTCTTCTTTCCTTTTTTTCATTAGATTGACCAGTACTTTGTCTATTTTATCTGTTTTTTTTTCAAAATACCAGGTTCTAGACTTATTTATTAATTCAATAGTTCTTTTACTTTCGATTTTATTAATTTCCCCCTTGATTTTTAGTATTTCTAATTTAGTTTTCATCTGGGGATTTTTAATTTGCTCACTTTCTAATTTTTTGAGTTGCATGCCCAATTCATTAATCTCTGCCCTCCTTAATTTGTTAATATATGCACTCAAGGATATAAATTTCCCCCTGAGTACTGCCTTGGCTGCATCCCACAGAGTTTTGTAGGATGTCTCATCATTGTCATTCTCTTCAATGAAATTGTTGATTGTTTCTATGATTTCTTCTTTGACTAATTGGTTTTGGAGAATCATATTATTTAATTTCCAATTAGTTTTTGATTTGCCTGTCCAGGTGCCCTTACTAATTATTATTTTTATTGTATTATGATCTGAGAAGGTTACAATTGTTATTTCTGCTCTTTTGCATTTGTTTGCAATGTTTCTATGCCCTATTACATAGTCAGTCTTTATGAATGTACCATGTGCAGCTGAAAAGAAGATGTATTCCTTTTTGTCCCTATTTATTTTTCTCCACATATCAATTAAATCTAATTTTTCTAGGACTTCATTCACCTCTCTTATCTCTTTCTTATTTATTTATTTTTATTTATCTAGATCTGAAAGAGGACTATTTAGATCTCCCACTATTATGATTTTACTATCTATTTCCTTCTTGAGCTCTGCCAGTTTCTCTTTTATGAATTTGGATGCTATGCCACTTGGTGCATACATATTGAGCAGTATTATTTCCTCATTGTTTATACTGCCTTTAATCAGGATGTAATGACCTTCCCTGTCTTTTTTATTCATATCTATTTTTACTTTGGCTTTGTCAGAAATCATAATAGCCACTCCTGCCTTCTTTTTCTCATTTGATGCCCAAAAGATTTACTCAAGCCCTTAACCTTAAACTTGTGTATGTCCACCTGCCTCATATGTGTTTCTTGTAGACAGCATATGGTAGGATTTTGGGTTCTAATCCACTCTGCTATTTGCTTCCGTTTTATGAGTGAGTTCATCCCATTCACATTCAGAGTTATAATTATCAGTTGTGCATTCGCTGACATTTTTGTTTCCTCCCCTATTCCTACCCCTTCTACTTAAACTATTTCCTTTTAAACCAGTGGTTTGCTTTAAGCCAGTATCCCTTATCCCCTCCCTTGATTAACTTCCCTTTCTACCCCCTCCCTTATTATTCCTCCCTTTTTATTTTTAAAAGCCTAATGAATTCCCTCCCCCTTCTTCTCCCCTCCTTTTTTTGACCTCCCCACTCCCTTGCTCCCCTTGGTTTATCCCTTCTGACTTTCTCAGTAGGGTTAGATAGAGTTTTATATCCCAATGGATAATATAGCTAATCTTCCCTCTCCGGGTTGATAACACTGAGAGTAAGGTTTAAATATTACTTCTTTATGCTCTCTTCTTCTCCGTCTTATAATTGTATTTGTCCCCTCCTCTTCCCATGCCCTCTTTGTGTGTAATAGAATATTCTATTTTTCTTATTCTCTCAAGTTTCTCTTGGTGTCCCCTACTATTCACCCCACTCTTTCCACCCCCATATCCTCTTAGACCATTTAGTATTCCACCCTCTCCCTATGTGTTATTCTTCTGATTAATATAATAGTGAATACTATAATATTGAATAGAGTTCACTACAGAGAATTATACATAGCATTTCTCCACATAGGAATACAGATAATTAGATCTTACTGAGGCCCTTAAAAAGGCAAATTTAAAAATTATGAGTTTTCTTTCTTTCCCCTCTGTTTCTTATTTACCTTTTCATGTTTCTCTTGATTTTTGTGTTTGGATATCAAACTTTCCATTTAGTCCTGGTCTTTTCTGTGCAAATACTTGGAAATCTTCAATTTTGTTGAATGCCCATACTTTCCCCTGGAAGTATATAGTCAATTTTGATGGGTAGTTGATCCGTGGTTGAAGGCCCAGCTCTCTTGCCTTTCTGAATATCATATTCCAAGCATTGCAGTCTTTTAGTGTGGAGGCTGCCAGATCCTGTGTGATCCTGATTGGTGCTCCTTGATATTTGAATTGCCTCCTTCTGGCTTCTTGTAAGATTTTTTTTCTTTTACTTGGAAGCTCTTGAATTTGGCTATTATATTCCTGGGTGTTGTCCTTTCTGGGTCTAGTGTAGAGGGTGATCTATGGATCCTTTCAATGTTCTTGTTGTAGAACTTCAGGGCCATTTTGCTGAATAATTTCTTTTAGTATGGAATCCAAATTTCTATTAATTTCTGCTTTTTCAGGAAGACCAATGATTCTCAAATTGTCTCTTCTAGACCGGTTTTCTTGGTCTGTCACTTTCTCATTGAGATATTTCATGTTTCCTTCTATTTTTTCAGTCTTTTGACTTTGTTTTATTTGTTCTTGCTGTCTTGAGAGATCATTAGCTTCTAATTGCTCAATTCTAGCCTTTAAGGAGTGATTTTCCTTTTCAATCTGGTCATTTCTGGTATTCAATTTTCTTATCAGTTCATTTGATTTCTGAGCCTCACTTTCCAATTGCAAAATTTTGCCTTTTAAACTTTTCTTTCCTGATTTCCTTTTGAGCTATTTCCCCTTTCTCTAGCCAAATCTTTTCCAACTTTCTCACCATCTCAGATTTGAACTCTTCAAGAGCTTGTGACAAGTTTTCATTATTTTGGGAGGGTTTGGTGATTGTTTGTTTGTTCTCCTCTTCTGGTTGCTCGGTTGTCTGGATTTTCTCTGTGTAAAAGTTGTCGACTGTTAAAGATTTCTTCTTATTGTTAATCTTTCTCTTCTGGTCTTCCTGATTCTGGGTGGCCATTGCTGTTAGCCCAGCCCTTTCTCAGCTTTATCCTCATGCTCAAGGTCTGTCTGCGCTCTTTCAGGTCCTGAGGTCTCAGGTCTGGTTGTTCTCAAGGTCAAGCCCCCTGGTGGACCCCCTTGCTTGATCCTCTGCTGGAGGTTCCTTTACAGGTATCAGGGCGCTGCTTCCACAGTCGTATACCCGTCTGCACTGGTTCCCCACTCTGGGTTTCAGAGCCTTCGCTCGAGCCTGTGTCCGCCTCCACCCGCCCCTGCGCTCCGTGTCCGCGCTCAAAGTACGTGTGTGTTCTTTAGCCTATTGGGGTCCTAAGTCTTGCTTCTCTCAGGAACAGGCCCTGGAGCTGCCCATGACTCAATGGGTGCCCCAAACTTGCTCTATTTCTTTTGAGCTAGCTTTGGTGTTGTAGGTGGTGTGTGTGGGCGGGGGGGAGGGTGTTGCTCAGGCCGCGATTTAGTGAGAGCTGTTTCACCCCTTAATAGCATGAAAATGCCCAGATTCTACGTACCTTCCATTCTGCGCTCTGTTGTGGGGTCCCTCCATTCGTCTGGATTTGTTTTTATGTCCCTTTGAGGAGTCCTGTATGTTTTGGTTAGGAGAAGTTAAGCACTGCTTTTTACTCTGCCGCCATATTAACCCGGAAAAAGAGTTCATTTATTTTTTTGAAGAGCAAATTGTTAAAGTATTTTTACCAGCACATCCCTGCCTCTGTGTGTGTGTGTGTGTGTGTGTGTGTGTGTGTGTTCGCTGTCTTCTACAATTGAATATATGCCCCTTGTGTTGGTAGATTTTGTCTTGTATTAATTAGAACTTTGTACCCTGTACTTCATCCCCCAGAAGTCCTTCAGTATTTCCTAGAATTCCTTTTAATCTCTCCACCACATTGTGTGGTCATGTATTGTTTATAAGCTCTGTAAGTCCTCCCTCTCTCTCTCTTTTCTTATGACTGGGGGCTGGTTTAGATAGTTTTTTTACTTTGGTTGTTATTAATAAAACTTTATAAAATGTAATACTTAGTTATTGTATATTAATTTTAATCTTTACAGTCTTGATGTCCTTGGAGACTAGTACAATGATAGGAACTTAGAAGGCAATTTAAAAAATTGATAGTTGTTGATTAGTTTTATTGTGACATGTTTTGGTTTCTTCTGTTTATTCTCTATATTTTGGTACATTTTCATTCCATATAATTTGGAAATTATTTGCATTTAGTATAAGGGAATTTATTAAAACATCCTTAAATGATTATTCTTAATTATTATAATCATCTCATTCTCATCTTTTCAATAGAGTGAAGATATAAATAGCCTAAGAGTAAGTCATTTTCCTGTTATTCTTTTGAAATTAATGCTCTCAGATATAAAATGATTGCTTTTTATAACTAACTGAATGCTGGGTTGCAAGCTTATCTCCTTTAGACTCCCTGAAAAACCTCTTAGGGGCAATTCTAGTAGCAGGCAGAATAAGAGAAATCTTATATACCTTGTCATGTTTCCACATGATATTAATTTCTTCTGTTAGATTTCTGTATTTTGAAAACTCTTTGCTTCATCTTGTTTGGAGATGACGAATATTTTGCATGGTAACTTTTGTTGCTTTTTTTTTCCTAATTACCTTCTTAATGGTTTTGTGAGACCATGCTAGGTACAGGCAGTTCTATATATAATAAAGCTCTGGTTCCAGTATCAATTTATTTGTTGATTTCTCAAGGATATTTAAGGGTCTGTATTTGTAGTATGAGATTTGTCATCTATTACTTTCTAAAAGATAGTTAGAGCAATAATGCAAAGATCCCGTACAATCCTGACAGACTTATGAGAAAGAATGCTATCCACATCCAGAGAAAGAACTGTGGGAACAGAAATGCAGAAGAAAAATACATGATCAATCATGTGGTTTGATTGGTATATGATTGGGGCTTTGGCTTTAAAAGATTACTTTTTTGCAAATATGAATAATATGTAAATAGGTTTTGAATAATGCTACAAGTATAACCCAGTAGAATTGTTTGTCATCTCTGGGAGCAGGGAAGGAAGAAGGGTTGGAAAGATTATGAATCGTGTAATCATGGAAAAATATTCCAAATAAATAAACTTTTTTAAAAAATAAAAGATAGTGAGTTTTTGCTGTGTGATTCTAGTTACTTGATTGTGTCCTTCTGAGCAGTCACTTCCCATCATTTCAATCAATGAGCCAGTATCTTTGGGAGTCTTGAGGTTACAAGATGGCATCAGTATTCAGCAGTTGCCTATATTCCATCAAATAGCACAAAGGAGAAGAAGCAGTCAGAGACCTAGGCTCAAGCTCATTTAATTGGGTTTCTCAGGTCTAATCACCATGAGGGACAAGTTATCATGATGCTGAGGTGGAAAGGAAGGGCATCAGCCCCACTCCCACCCCTCTAGCAAGAAGATCTCTTACTCACTTGTTCTGCTTGGCAGAGAGGGGGGCTGAGGGTGGTTGGGTCACTCCCTTTTTAAAGGTCCATTGAATCATCAGCTCTTCCTGTTCAGTCTCCAATAAGGGGATTGCTTCATCACCCCCAAAGTGCCTGAGTCTTTAAACTCTGAATCACCTCAAACTATCAGGGACTTCATTATTTCTCAAACACTGAGTTAGCACCCGAGGTCAGTGGGAAGCAGGCATGACAGCTCTGTGCATGCTGTCACATTTACAATGGTACAATGGTTGATCAGTCATTTCAGTTATGTTTGACTTTTTGTGACCCCATTTGGGATTATCTTAGCAAAGATACTGGAGTGGTTTTCCATTTCCTTCTCCAGCTTATTTTGTAAAAGTGGAAACTGAAGCAATGGGGTTATATAGCAAGTAGGTGTTTGAGGCCAGATTTAAACTGAAGTCTTCCCGACTCCAGGATTGTCACTCAATCCCAGTTGTTTGGGTGTGCATTATTTTGGGATGTAGAGCTGTGAGAACTTTTGATTAAAAGCAGTATGTATGTAAAATAAATAATTTTGATTATATTAAAATAAAAAGGTTTTGTACAAACAAAAACAATGCAACCAAAATCAGAAGGGAAACAACAAACTGGGAAGAAATCTTTATAACAAAAAACTCTGACAAAGGTCTAATTTCTCAAATATACAAGGAACTATATCAATTATATTAAAAATCAAGCCATTCCCCAATTGATAAATGGGCAAGGGACATGAATAGACAATTTTCAGATAAAGAAATCAAAACTATCAATAAGCACATGAGAAAGTGTTCTAAATCTCTAATAATTAGAGAAATGCAAATCAAAACAACTCTGAGGTACCACCTCACACCTAGCAGATTGGTTAAAATGAGAGAAGGGGAGAATAATGAATGTTGAAGGAGATGTGGCAAAATTAGGACATTAATGTATTGCTGGTAGAGTTGTGAACTGATCCAACCATTCTGGATGGCAATCTGGAGCTATGCTCAAAGGAGCTCTAAAGGACCGCCTGCCCTTCAATCCAGCTATAGCATTGCTGGGTTTGTACCCCAAAGAGATCATAGATAAAAAGACTTGCACAAAAATATTTATAGCTGTGCTTTTTGTGGTGGCAAAAAACTGGAAAATGAGGGTATGCCCTTCAATTGGGGAATGGCTGAACAAATTGTGGTATATGCTGGTGATGGAATACTATCATGCTCAAAAGGAATAATAAACTGGAGGAATTCCATGTGAACTGGAAAGACCTCCAGGAATTAACTCAGAGTGAAAGGAGCAGAGCCAGAAGAACATTGTACACAGAGACTGATACACTGTGATAAAATCGAATGTAATGGACTTCTGTACTGGCAGCAAAGCAATGACCCAGGACAATTCTGAGGGACTTATGGTAAAGAACGCTACCCACATTCAGAGGAAGAACTGCAGGAATGGAAACACAGAAGAAAAGCAACTGCTTGAACACATAGGTTGATGCAGACATGGTTGGGGATGTAGACCTGAAACAACCACAACAAAGCAACTATCAATAATACATAAATAAGTAAAACCAGTAAATGGTAAAACCAGTGGAAATGTGCGTTGGATATGGGGGTGAGGGTGAAGGAGAAAGTAAAAACAAGAATCATGTAAACATGGGAAATTTTTCTAAAAAAATAAAATATTTAAATTTTTTTAAGAAAAGGAGTATGCAGCCCTTGCCAGCAAACATAAGATATATTTTGATTTTGTTATGATGTAGTACTGGTACATAAAAAAACATGAATTTAGTCCAGAGATAGCCAGAAACTCAGTGGATAGAGCATCAAACCTGGAATCAGGATGACTAGAGTTCAAATATGGCCTCAGACACTTAACTAGCTATGACTCTTGGGAAGTCTCTCAACTTTGGTCTGCCTCAGTTTCCTCAAATATAAAATATAGATAATAATACACCTACCTCCTAGGGTTGTTGTGAGGATCAAATGAAATGCCATCTCTAAAGGCACTTTTGTTGAACCTTCCAAGCTCTTGTCCCAAGCTACACAGAGTCCCTGCTCTGTGTCACACTGACTGGAATCCCCCTCTTTGCCTCCTGCCCTCCTCTCAATATGAGCAATACTTTGGGCTTCAAGGGGTTCATAATTATTATTAATAATATCAACATCATCAGTATTGTTAAATGAAATGTCAAAAGTAATAGCTAGTTAGTGACAACCCTAAAACTAAAACTAAGATTATCTGACATTAATTATTGGATTGAGAGCTATCCTGAAGCCAAGAAGACCCAGATTCAAATCCTACCTCAGGAACACAGACACTCAGCACTCCATGACTATACTTGCAGAAAAGGTGATAGTATCTGTGTTAGTAAAGAGAATTCCTTACATCAATTAAACCATAGGTCTAATCCATATCCTATAAGTAATTTCTCAGTGCTGTCTCCCCACTTTTCCCAGGTCCCCCTCCCTAGGATGCCTTGCTTCCAGAAGGACAAATCCTCAATCTCTCACTTTGATCCAAATCAATTCGATGTGCCTCCTTGAAGCAACTAATCAGTGCCAGCAATGTGCCGTGAATACAAAAGCAAAAACTGATAGTCTCTTCTTCAAAGAGTTTACTGTCTAATAAAATTGAGGAGAAAACGGAAGTTTGATGTTGAGAATTTTAGCTTTTTAGCCTATTTTCCATGAATATGAATATGCCCCTTTTCAATATATTGAGAACTACTCATATTTTCTATTTCTTTTAGTGCATCTGAAAGAGTCTTAATGAAAAACTAATATCCTAATTTTGCACTGAAGCCTGTGCATCTAAACTCTATGGTATCAGGAATTGGAGCTCATAAGAAACAAATGGAATAGATCCTAGAAGGAATTTTTTATTAAAGCATTTTATTAAGCAATACGCCAGGCACTGGGCTAATCTCTAGAAATATCTCACTTCCTCACAACAATCCTAGTAAATAGGCACTATTCGAATCCTCATTTTACAGAGGAGGAAACTGAGGCAGACAGACTTGCCCAGGGTCACCTAATTAATAAATATCCAAGGTCAAATTTGAATTCAGATCTTCCTTCCTCCTCTATCCTCTATCACTAGCTGCCACCTACTTGGGGCAAAATACAAAGTGGGATACGTGGATCAACTTTATTAGTAAGGTTGAGGAACATTTCCTGTCTCACTCCCATCAACTGTCCATCCCCATCCCTCATCCTCAGATGTAGCTACTCTCTTTTGGCTGTGCTATTCTTTGTGTCTGCCCAACCCATTCTCTTCCAGTCTTCCCTTGGGTCCTGGGTAGGGCTCCACCTTGAAACTGGAAGGTATCCCTATATACCTTAAAGACTAAAAGCCTTTATTTGCCTTTCCATTTCTAGGTTTATATTAAAAGAGAAAAGGAGAGAATCAAATGTCTTTGGGAGAGCTGCAAGGCACCATTTTGGTAAGATCCAATTGATCACATTTCTTTCACAGTTCCTCCACAAATCTGCCCTTGCCCAAGACTTCTCTTTATAGTTTCAAATTACTTTATTGTTCCCAATTTTTGGAGGCATTTTCCTTGTGGTTTAAAAGTTTAAACATTCCATGTGGTTTTAAGGAACCTAATATAACTGAAGGCACCTCTGATTACCTGAGATTTAAGACCTAGATTCTCATAAAGATATCCTACATCACTAGTCCAAAGTCTACCTTTACACTGGTCTTTACTGAATTCAGTCTGGCTGGTTTTGTTCCAAGGTAAATGGAAAAATCCAGTAACTTAGAGGTATGTAGAGAAGGCATGCTTAACCAGCTTCATTCTCTCTCCATACAACTACATTCCTCAGGTTTATGAGATGCACCTTTGGAAGGCAGTGGGTGTTGCCAAGAACAAGAAATATCCCATGTTTCTTGCAGAGGGAGTGAGGCTTTGGGTTGGACGTGTTGGGCTCATGGCAACTTAGCTTTTTGTTCCTTACGAAATCGGGGCAGGACTTAGGGATTCTGAGCTATATGTGGCTGGATCAGTTGATTAATTAGGTTTGGAATGAAATTGAGATGGTGTGGTCTGGAATGTACTATATAGGGCTACAGAAAAAAGGTATGGGGAGATATGTAGATTAGCCATGCTGGTTTGACCAACCAAATCCAAATTAAACCTCTTCCTGCCTGCCTTGGCATATTTATATTCTACTATCATGTATTCAGAGTTATTGTGTTGCAATGAATAGAATTCTGAAAGTCCACCCTATGAGTGCAGGACAATAAGGTAGCCATGAGACAGCTAGGTGGCACCACAATAGATACAGGGCTGGGCCTGAAGTCAGGAAGATCTGAATTCAAATTCACACCAGACACTTACCAGCTACCTTGAGCAAGACATTTAACCTATGTTTATCTCAATTTCCTCAACTGTGAAATGGGGATAATAATAGCACCTACCTTGCAGAGTTATTGTGAGAATCAAATGACTGATATTTGTAAAGTGCTTAGCATAATACTTGGCACTTAATAGGTGCTATATAAATGTTAACTGTTATTATTTTGTCATCATTATACATATATAAGTTTAGGTAATTTCTTCAAGGTCACTCTTCAGGAGAAAAAAATTAGTTTTTATGTTTAATGATTGAACCCAATTTGCTATCTCTGCACTATAGTTTCTCTGAATCAGTAATGATGAACCTTTTAAGAGACCAAGTCCCCAAACTCCAACCCTCATGCTGCACATGAGCCCCCTGCCTTATAAAGCAGGGGGTGGGGAGAGAAATGCTTCCATTTGGCTGCTGGGCAGAGAATTGGATGATGGGAGAAATGTCCTAATGTACCATGGAGAGGGGGAAAGGAGAAGCCCTCTCCAGCACGTTCGAGCACAATTGCCATAGGTCCACCAACACTGATCTAGATCATCCTTAAATAGGGATTTTGGATGGATTTCCTTCTAAGGTCACTTGAATGGGTACCTTCGGAGTTCTACTCTCAGTACAACAGAATAACAGTAATAGCTTTAGAACTTGAAGAGACAATAATACTTTCTTGTATAATCACAATTTTTATAAAAATAAATGATCTTTTTCTTTCTCTAAAAATGCTGGCCTGAGGATGACAGAGACTAGGTTTGCTCCAAGCACCCTGTAAGCAACTAAGGGATAAGGAGAGAAATACCACTGGATGCCAGACTAATTTAGCATGTGTAATCCTGACTAGGAATTAAAAGAACAGAAAGATGAAGGGAATTCAAAGAGTCAGTGGCCTCTCCATCAATTCCATTTTTAATCAATATGATTAAAATCTCATAGGCCTTCTTTTCCCTCCTTCCCAGAGTAAATCTAGATTTGTGGTGCTGGCAGTGTTTCAATCATGACAGATACACAAATATAGATAGTATCAATTGATGAATAAACAGTTAACAAATAAACCTAATCATCACTCAGCACTATTTTCTTTGTAAAGTAAATAAAAGAAAGATGATTAGAGAACATCAACTTAAGAATCATTGTCATGCTTGTTTGATTGAAAGTCTTTGTTGTTGTTATTAAAGATTTGCTTCTGAACCTCCGTAAAAAGTTGACATTTTGACTAACGTCGCCATTGCACACATTCTCTCAATTTGGATGTTTGTTTCGCCCAGGCAACCCTGGGGTCATTTACATGATGTCAGATTCTTGAGACAAGGAACTGCTTCTATCATCTAGCACATATGAAGTTCTGAATAAAGTGATTATAGATTAATTGACTGAGTACAAGAATATTATTACTCTAATACAGCACATTGAAATAAAAGATTCTTACCTGAAAATCAATTAACAGAACTTAATATGAATAAGGAATTAGCAGAGGGATACAGTCTGTCTGAGGTATAACTTCTCATAAACTACTGTCTAGAATTTGATACAATTTCAATGGGTGATCTGCATGGTATAATGCATCTACTTTCAAAGTTTAGTCCTGAGGATCCCTGAGACCTTTTCAGCAATCAATGGAGTTAAAACTTTGCATAATAATGCCAAGATTATTTAATTTGTAATTTGAAAAAATATCAAAAGATAAATAAATCAATGAATAAATAAATAAATAAATAAACAAACAAACAAATAAATAAATAAATAAATAAATGAATGAATGAATGAATGAATGAATGAATGAATGAATGAATAAATAAATAAATAAAAGCTTTTGCGGGGAGTGGGTAAAGGAGCCCCTTCAAAAAATTTTTGAGACTGTAAAGAGATCCAGAGACCAAAAAGTTTGATACCTAATGGTATAATGGAAAGAATATTTGAGGTAGAGTCAGTAGAACCTGTGTTTAAATCCTCCCTTTAACATTTGTGTGACCATGGGCAAGTCTTAACCTCTCTGAACCTCAGTTTACTCATTTGAAAATGAGCATCATAATTCTTAATGTACCTATCTCGTGAGTTTTTTGTAAAGATTAAAAGAGGAAATGTATATAAAGCATTTTTGTGATAATGACTGTAACTACAATAATCCCTGGAAAACTATTCCATGATCTAAAGTAATTTAAATTTCAAGTAGCAGTCATTAAGTGTGCTAGGTTTCATATTGGTTCTATTCTACTGCTTCCCCAGAAAATACACTTATACACACACCCCTAATTCTTTTTCTTAGTTTGAACCAATTTTAAATGTGTATTGTACCATGCCAAGCAAATTCATTTCTTACTAGTGCTTACATTTTGCAGATATTTAGAAGTCCTCCATCTCAGGACATCACTTCTTCACTTTTTGTTGTTCAGTTATGTCCAACTCTTCATGACCTCATAGACAAAACTGTCCATCAGGTTTTCTTGGCAAAGATGCTAGAATAATTTGCCATTTCCATTTCTAGTGGGCTAAGGCAAACAGATAAGTGGCTTACCCAGAGTCGCAAAACTATGTGAGAGGCAGGTTTTGAATTCAAGTCTTTCTGACCCCAGAGCTGGCTCTCTATTTACTGAGCTACCTAGTTCTTCACACTAGACTATTAATTCCTTTTCTCTTTCATCCTAAGTCTGGCCTTGTATTTCCTTGATCATGTTTTGTTATTCTTCCTGGATTCCCTCCAATTCATTTGGAGCTTTCAGAAATGGCTAGGAAGAGCACACATAGCATTCTAGGTGTGGCCTCCTAGAGTCACTGGAGAGGGAGGGACTGACCTTCATCTCCCCATTCCTTGTTGTGATGCAAGCACAGTATCCTGGACGAAGACACAAAAAGTGCCAGGGTACTATGAGTTGGCTTTACCCACAGAGTCTTCAAAAAAAGATCAACAATGGAAGTCAAGTATTTTCTATTCAAGGGAAAGCTGAATTGTGAGAAAGTCTGATTCGAATGTGAATAATGAGGAATTGCTTTATGGAAGTGAAGGCATAATTGCCAGTCCTAGGCAAGAATAGTAAGTTGTAATAAGCTTTTGATTAATCTTATGCACAGAATAGTTTTTAATAATTTAATAAATAAACATTTCCACTTTTGTCATATGGAGGAAATAAATTAGAGCAAAATCTGTTTGGTTTCAAGAATATAATCTATTTGAGCTATGCACATGATTTCTTGTTAGTGACCTAGCTCCCAAAGGTCAAAATGGAGGTTCAGCAGCTTAGCCTCTTACTTGAAACTCTCCGGTGAAACCTAGTGCAATGTCCACATATAACTGAATTCTCCTAAAATCTCTTCCATATGTTAAACTGAAATAACTCTCTTCCATCTTTTAAAAGTAATTAAGCTCTTAGATTTTTTTGCTGTGAAAACACACACACACACACATATGTGCATGCATACCACACACACACATGATGTTCCAAAGAGGAAAATAATTGTTCTGGAAAGAGAATTGTATAAAAATTTCTCTTCTCTCATTGGAGGCAGTGAGGTCCTTTCTTAGTGTCACTTCACCTATCTACAGTGTCAGATTTTATCATCCATCTACACCAAGTGGCATTGCTATGCCTTATTTCTAGCACAGATAGCCCTTTAATTGTATTTAAGATTTTAGAGGTGGAGAGGTGGTGTTTGGACTGGAATCAAAAAGACTTGAATTAAAATCCATCTTCAGACATTTATTGGCTGTGATTTTTAGCAAATCACTGAACCTCTACAGTAATAACACTTATCTCAAAGTGTTGTTGTGAGAATAAAATGAAATAATATTTTAGGTGCTTTTCAAACCTTAAGGTGCTATGCAAATGCTAATTCTTATTATAATTTAATGAAAACTTAGTATATTTGCTACACTGAACCTTGCTGACATTATTCTTTCTGAGTTTAGAAACTCATCTGTATTCATCCTTTGTATCCACTTCTTACTTCCATCTGCACATGCTCCTTTAGCATCTGAATAAGTTGATGAGGTAATTGTGCAATTGCACTAGGCTGGAAGAAATTACAGTCAGAAAAACCTGAGTTCAAATTCCATCAAAGCAAATTACTAGCTGGGCAAGTTCCTTAATCTTTCTCAGCCTCAGTTTCCTCATCTATAAAAAAAGAATCATAAGAGTATCTATATTACAGGGTTGTTTTTATAAGGATCAAATGTGATATTGAATGTACACTGCTTTGCCAACCTTAAAGTATTTATAATGTTATTATTGTTGATACAATTCTTATTATTTTTTGCTATTGTTGCTGTTCAGTCATTTCATTTTCTTTTCTTTTCTTTTTTTTTTTTTTTTACCCTTGTACTTCGGTGTATTGTCTCATAGGTGGAAGAGTGGTAAGGGTAGGCAATGGGGGTCAAGTGACTTGCCCAGGGTCACACAGCTGGGAAGTGGCTGAGGCCGGATTTGAACCTAAGACCTCCTGTCTCTAGGCCTGGCTCTCACTCCACTGAGCTACCCAGCTGCCCCTGTTCAGTCATTTCAATTGTGTCTGACTCTTTATCATCCCATTTGGGGTTTCCTTGGCAGAAACATTGGAGTGATTTTGCCATTTCATTTTCTAGCTCATTTTACAGATGAGGAAACTGAGGTAAACAGGGTCAAATGATTTGCCTGGGGTGACCTAGCAGTAAGTGTCTGAACCCTAATTTGAACTCAGGTCTTCCTGACTCCAGGCCAGACATTCTACCTACTGTGCCATTTAGCTGCCCCTATTCTTATTATTAGAGATCATCCTTCTAGTCCATATCATATAGTCTGTAGAGAAAACCATGGCTCAAAAATATAAAGTTATTTGCTTAATATTGCCCAGTTAGTTAATGGTTGTATCAAAACCAAAGCCCTGTTCTCTTAACTCCCAACTTAATGCTTTTTTCATTATACTTTCTCCAACCTTAACATCTTTCATGTTTCAATATAGTCAAGGAATGGGGAAGAAAAATGCCATATGTCATGAATTGGTGAAGAAATTACTTTGCTCATTTCGGACCAACTCTGGACCAAAGTTCACTTTGGACGAATTTCTTATTGCTGCTCGATGGCCATTCACTAGGTCAAACATGTGCTAACAGGAAAAGACTATGAATCAAGGGGACTAGGATGGTTGGGGCATGATATTTTATGATCCATTCAGAAGAAGAAAGCTTCTCTTAAGACACTGGTCACTGCCTTGACACTCTCTAGCTTCTTCTGTAGAGGATCCACCTCGCTTCATAAACACTGCAGAGATTGGCTAACTTGACCATCATGTGTCCTACAGGCCTTTTATTTCTAGAAAATATTTGCACCTTGAATTCATGCCTGGACCTCCACCGGAGCCTCCATAACACTGATTTTGTATGAATAATAGTTATCACATTCATTTCGGATGTCATAGAAGTAGCTTATTTAACGGGAGTAGGTCCACATTGTAGACAGACAAGAAGCCAACAGGGTCCATTCCTATTTGCCCATAGATAACATGCACCAGGAGAAAGTATAGTTCTTTTCAAACTGTGATCTAGCATAGGTCTTTTTCCACATGAGAGAATTCTGTGAAAATGTCTCTCTTCCTCTATCCATATGCCATGGGACTTTTGAATGACAAATTCATAGAGATAGAAGGGATTTCAGAGACCTTGTAGTCCAACCTATATTTTAAATAGGCATCTCCTCTAGAGCAAACAAGAGTTTCTCATATGGGATTGAGATTGGCTCTTGCAGGAATGACTGCAGTAATCTGCGTCTGGCATACCAGAGTGCAAACGCCAAATACTCTTGTACTGAGAACAAAACCATTAAAAAAGACCCAAGGTGGGTCAGTGTCTCTTGCATCCAAAACTCCCATTATAGACTTTGTTGACATTGTCAAGTCTTGCCAAAATGAAGTGTCCATTTTTTCATTCCATGGGAACTCAGAGTCTAGGTTAAGATGTCCAGCGTTTGATCTGTTCCTCTTCTTTTTTTATTATTCACCCAGACCATGATATTTTTCTGTATTCCTTTGGAAAATTTCAGGTCTGTTCTGGTCCTCATCTCTTTTGACCAATGGATTTTTGCTTACTTCTCACAGTGGCCTCCTCTCTCCAGAGCAGACTTCATAAGGAGGTTTCAATTTCATGCATCTAAAACAAAGCATTGAACTTAATATCAATCAACAATGTACATAACTGTAGAATAATCTAAGACTGATATGGTACTATTACAGTCTCACGGTCTCCTATTGGGTGTGCATTACATGGAACAGAGGAGATCTTTTATATAATTCTAAACTCATGCATATATGACATAAATATCAAACTTTATCCTTCTTTTCTTGTTCTCTCCCTGATAACTAACTTCACATTCACATTCATTCAAAAAGGTAAAATAAAACCAGTTCTGTCCTCTCTTCTTCTACTTCTAAATTTTCTGATGTTGTCATAGGACAGGACCTGTGAAGAGATGGAAGGAACTCTCTGGATGAAGAAACTCCCTCTAGCCATGAATGTCTGTGCCTCTTTCACAACTTACAGTCTTAGGATGTTGGTTAGAGCATTGAAAATTTAAGTGACTTTCCCAGGCTTACAGAACAATTATGTGTGAGAGGAAGGATTTTTACCCAAGTCTTCCTGGTTCTAAGCCCAGCACTCTACCTATTATACCAGTATTAAAAAGAAAAGAATAAAAGGAGTGTTAGAAATGTGTTTTTTTTAATGACAAATGGGCAATGTGGCTGTGTAATCTTAGTCAAGTCACTTAATTGCCTTGGGCCTCAGTTTCCTCATTCTCAAAATGAAGTTTATGTGGCCTTTGAAGTCCTTTCATCCTATGATCCCATGGACTGGGTGTAGAGGTCAGGAAGAGCTCTACCAATCATCTCACTCCACTCATCCAAAAATAGGCCCCAAAACACTAAAACAGGAACTTTTCCCAAGAGCTCCAGGGTAGGATTGAAAACTCTAGAGTTTGTGTGGATGAGGATGGGAAAAGGGTGTTATATGATCTTAGGTAGTGGCAAATAACTTAACACCGTCCAGGTGACAACATCCAACTCTTTGTGAGCTCTGACTTTTTGGAAAGTTGTTTCCAGAGTTTCGAAGCAGGTGTCCCACTGGCCTTTGTTATAGGTCTGTTCATTTCTACTTTTGATGGGGCTGAGAAAGCATGGTAAAAGAGGCTGGAATCTGGAGCTATAGACTGTCAATGAAAATTCAATTCAAGAAATATTCACTAAGTGTGAACTTTGTACGAGGCACTAAGGTAAATGTTGGTACACTTTTCCATCTTCTTATCTTAGGATTCATGTAGGGGAATAGGAGGTGGGAGAAATAAAAAGATACCAGAACTGCTGCTGTCCTGAATGATCCTGCCAGATTTGTGATCGGTATTTCAGTGTAATGTTGTCCATGCCACATTCCTTCTTGGTCCATACCTCTTTCTGACATAGCAGTAGATAATAGCAAGGAAGAGACTTAACAGCAATCCGACACCAATTCCAACTGCAATATATTTTTCATAAGAGTCCACAGCATAGGAATTTAATGTTAAGTGCTCACACCTTTCTCCAGTATAACCTGTAGTACATCTAAAAATATATTTTTTAAAAGTTTAATGTTAGTCCAAAGGAATTCAAAGTTTCATTGAATCAATAAATGCTTGAAACGCAGAGAAAATTACTTTAGAAAAGGAGAGATAATGCAAATTAGGAAGGCAGGAGCTCTAGAAAGGAAATAATAATCTGTTGACAGCATTGAGTTACTAAACAAGGTCATTGTTATTTTTCTCAGGCTCATTTTGTCAAGGTCTCAAGTGTATTTCTTTTTGTCAGAATGAAAACTCAGTGTCTAAATAAAAATTTAGTATCTGGGTCTGTAATCTTGCTATCACAGGGTACTCTCAGTTGAGAAAACTGTTTACATCAGAACAGATAGATCTGTAAGTCTTAGGGGGTACATTTTATAGGTCAAAGAATCATAAATTTGGAGCTGGGAAAGACCTCTGGAGTCATTGAGCCCAGCCTCCTTATTTGACAGATGAGAAAATTGAGGCCCAAAGAAGGGAGATGACTTGCCAAAAGCCACCCATGTAATAAGTGAAAGGAGCAGCTAGGTGGCCACAGTAGGTAGAGTGTTGGGCCTGGACTCTGGCAGATTCATTTTCTTGAGTTCAGCTGTCACTAGTCACTTAGGCAAGTCACTTCACCCTATTTCTCTCAGTTTTCTCATCTGTAAAATGAACTGGAAAAGGAAATGGCAAGTCACTCCAGGATCTCTGCCAAGAAAATCCCCAAAATGGGGCCATGGAGGGTCAGATACAACTGAAACAACTGAGCAACAACAACAACAACAACAACAACAACAAAGGGATGGATGCTCTCTTCTTGATGTCAGACTATTTTGGGGGCAGCTAAATAAGGCAGTGGATAAAGAATGGGGCTTGAAGTAAAAAAGACCTGAGTTCAAATGTAACTTCAAACACTTCCTAGCTGTGTGATCCTAAACAAGTCACTTAATCCCTGATTTTCTGACAAAAATATCCATTAGATCCAGTAGAAAAGTAAATGGCAAACCACTCCAGTATCCTAGTTAAGAAAATTACACGAATAAATCTGATCCATGGGATTATGAAGAGTCTAATACAGCCTAATGACTGAAGAGCAACAAGGATAGCCAGTTAGCTCTTTTAATTTCCACTTGTTGCTTGTTTTACTAATATCAAAGGAAGTTTAGGTCATGATATTTTCACTTGCACATTAATAATTACTCCCTGATTATCTTTTGAGAGCTATCATTGATGGTGTAGTGCCTAGAGAGTTGGTTTTAGCAGCCTGGAGATCTGGGTCCAGACCTACCTCTCATAGGCATTAACTTTGTGACTACTGTTGTATCCCCCTCTCTTTTGTCCCTATACTCTCCAAAGATAGCACAATGCCTGGCACATAGCAGGCATTTAATAAATGTTTATTGAATTGTTAAATTCATCCTTGGAGAATTGCTTAAGCTCTCACTGATCAATGCCAGGCTACTTTCTAAGACTGAAATTAGAGATGACTTGTTGATATTTCCACAGGAGGAAATCACAGATCTGGGCTCCCTCCTGCCCATCTCTGTTTCACAGAAGTAGTTGGAAAAAAAGCAGACTAGTAAATGTTCTTAGCCATTGGGAAAAGGTTCTGCAGAAATTCAATATGAATCAAATTCTTGATTTCTACAAGAAAAGGCCCTGCAACTTCCCTAAAGACTGTGTTTCCTTCAGTTGGTTTAAGTAGATTTGTTTGCTGCTGACATAAAAAACCACCAGCTAGGCAAGACGCTGTTGGTGGTGAGGGACAGTAGGGTTGAGGGTTGTATTCATTGCCTTTACCTGCAGATGGCTTTCTTGAGCTCATGGTGGAATGCACAGATCCCATTGATGCAGTAGCTATGATGATCTGCAAGGCAAGGGTGAGAGAACTTCAGGGCTATGGGGCCCTCTGTATATTCAACTAAGAGAAAGAAACATGAGAAATAAATTGGGATCAATTCTAGCCAAGAAAGCTTTTTTTATTTTAAAGATTTCTTTGGCTGCCTAGACATTTGAACAACTGATCTTGTGGTGGTAAGGGAGACCTGATTCTGTCCAGCCAAATCTTTTCTTTAATCCTTCCCTTCTCTCTTAGAGTTGATACTAAATAGCAATTCCAATTGAGATTAAGTGAGTTGCTCAGGGTCACACAGTTAGGAAGTGTCTGAGACCAGATTGTCTAGGGTCAAATTTGAGCCCAGGATCTGACTCCCTATCTACTAAGCAACTAGCTGTTGCCCCTTCCAAATAAATCGTGAAATAATTAAAGGTAAGAGGTGGATTGGGTTTGTTTTTTTACCCCCAAGTTCAGAATGAGGAACATTTGAAGTGTGTATGCACTAACTCACCAAAAGATGGCAGCATTGATACTATCCTCCTAGCATTGTACCAATGACCACTTTCCTAACATTTTCTATAGTGAAGGAATGAAAATAATCGTGACTATTGTTCTTTTTTCATTTCCATATAGCAAAATCCACCACTCAATATGACGTGAGATATTAAGTTGAATCCTCTATCTTTCTGAGAAAAGGACAAAGTGTTCTAAATCAGCACTGGGAATTTCTCTAGAAGTTGCCCCAGGTGGGGGATGAATATGCCTTCCTCCTCCTCTCTTTCCCTTTGTTTTTCTTTAATGTCCATCTCTCTCTCTCTTTCTCTCTCTCTCTCTCTCTCTCTCTCTCTCTCTCTCACACACACACACACACACACACACACACACACACACACACACACACAAACACTCCAAATGTGACAATAGTAAGTGGACAAATGTCTTCATTTTTGTCACTGGAACCATTATTATGACCTAAAGAACTAAAATTGTTGATTTATATGACTATGAAAGGAAGGCAAAAAGTTGTCTTCTACACAGAATAAATGAGCATATTGCAGGATATCATACACCAAGACTAATAATAATGGAATACCATTTTACTTTTGTGCCTGTAAGACTTTTCATTTTGCATCCCCTGAGAAGGAAAAGAAACAGAGAAGGAACTATTTAATTTCCTTTTGCACTATTTTCTAACTCCTTGGACGTGAGGGTAAGAGGCTTTTTTCTACTTCTGCATAACACTCCCAAGAGCAGCATTTTGTCACATCATTCAAGGTAAAACAGAGAGATATAAGAGGAGGATTTATCATTGACTTGGTGAGCCTACCCAGAAGAATTACTGTAGGAAAGAGTTCACCTATTAGTGATTCTGGAGTCTAAAAATCAGAGTTCAAATCCCACTCTCATCACTTTCAAGCTGTATGACTTTTTGGCACATCACTAAATTTCTCTGGGCCTCAGTTTCCCTCGTAGGAAAAATGATGGAGTTGGACTAGCTGTCCTCTCACATTCCTTCTAGCTCTGACTCTGTAATCCTATTTTGTGGACCACCAGAAACCATTGAGTTATTAGTAGTTCTTTGCTTTGATCAATGCCCCTTTGAGGGCACAACTCTTATTTAAGGAGGGGAATCTGAGAGTGTTTCCTCTAAGAAACTCCAGGATTTAAAGGCCCTGCAAGTCCTAAAAACTCACTCAATGAATATAACCTAAGGGTCCATTCTATGGGAATAGATGACACTATCTTATAAACAAAGTCTTTTTAGCAAACCAATAACTAAACTATCTTGGCACATAATTATGAAAGATCAATTCTTGCTATGTGACCCTGAGCAAGTCACTTTAATCCCAGTTGCCCAGCCCCTACCACTCTTCTGCCTTGGTATCAATACTTAAGATGGAAGGCAAGGGGTTTTTTTTAATGTACATCTCTTGGTTACTATATTTTAAAAAGTGCCAAACCAAGTTTTGTTTGTTTTTTTTTTTCCCTTGAAGTATTTGACATGTTCAATGTATTAGCAAAGTCTCAGTTATGGTCTCCTAGGGTGGGTGTTGGGATTAGAAAAACTGGGTCTCTAAAACACAGCATTCCCTGAAAAAGATGCTGACAGGGGTGTGCACTGAAAATTACTTTTAAAATACTCATCATTAACTTTATTCAATGAGCATTATCTGTGCTTCTAATCTAATCTTTTGATTTGATTCTGAAAGTTGAGGAAATGAGAACTTTTCTTATAGGAGACACAGTACTGAAAAGAACATTAGGTTTAGAGTTCTAATCCTGACTCACATTCTTGATAACTGTATAAAGAGTTCACTTCAGCACTGAACTGACTAGATGATTCTCCAGGGCCTTCCATTTCCATAATTTTTGTAGCAAAACAGACCAATGAGGATCAGCAGCTCAAAATTATACCTTGTTCTTGTCTAAGTGATTTGAAAATGGAAAGGAGAAAATTAAAGGAAGTGAGGCAATCACTCCTCTGGAGCAATGGGACCTCAATGCCATTTCAGGGGGTCTGTAATGCCAAAATTATTTTTTGTAATATTAGTAAGAAATTTTCATTTTGAAAATAGTAAATATTGATCAATATAATCCACATAAAGCTCTTTAGGAGGGTTCTCAATATTAAAGTTGCTGATCTAGAGAATGAGCATATACTAGGAAGATTTTTGAAGAGCAAGAAAACATAACCGCCACAAAGCTAGGCAAAATATTGCCAACTTTTTCTTCACAGATAGATACAAAGCACCAGTCTTAAAGAATAATCTTAGATAGAACTGCTATAAAAAAATAGGGCTGGCTATAACAAACTTGAACTGAAGCATATTGCTAGCAATTTGAGAATTTTAGGTGAAAACCAGCATCTGTTTGGACAGAATGGTTTTCATGGAAAAAGACAAAATGATAATGTCTACAAATATGTATTTCCTACAAAATTAGTTATTGAATATTGTTGTCAGGTTTGGATGTAGGGGGAAAACCCAACATGAAGAGTTAGATTAAAAATAAGATTTTATGGTCTAAAACTATTAGTGGAGTTAATAGGTGTGCATATTGGGTCATATATGGGTATATATTCATGTTTAACACACTTAAACACATACATGTATATATATGAACTCATCTTTGTTATGTGTCTTTATGAGCATGTATATATGTGTCCTGACATGAAGACATAATTTCGTAGGTAGAGGGAGCTCCCAGGAAGGAAGCTCCTACACATCAGGCTGGTAATTTTTTTGCTTCAATATTCTGAACACATATATTCTGAAACCGAATATTTGGAATGACCCTCCTCTTTTCCTCGGCTGCCAAGGGATGAGGTCAGGATATGGAGCTTCCTTTCTGCTTGATAACATCACTAACCTTCAAAGCAACATGGGGAATGTGGCTTGCATGAGAACCATAAAAACTTGTGCTCAGGTCTCGGCAGGTAACCAGCGTTCCAAGTTCACCTCCAAGAGTTCAAACAGGTTTGAAAAAATGCTGATGCTCAGAAGCTGCCAGTAGTTATTGCAATCATAATTAAAAGAAACGCGGGAGGTTGGGTACTTAGGGTGCTCAGCAGACGCTAAGGAAACTTTCTGAACAGGAGGAGAAAGTGGCTTCAGTTGCTGACTTTCTTCCATGGAGCCGAGCTCCCCTGACTGAAGCAAATGTCATTCCATACCAAGCTGTGATGTCAGTACCCAGAATGACAAAATGGTTAAATGTCTGAGAGGAGACTTGGATAGATCCAGATTTTAAGGGAACTCCGGGGCTCAGGTTCTCAGGAGGCAGCTGGGCAGCCTTTTACCTCCAGGTCAGTGATTTAAGGGAAAATGTTTCTTTCACAGGCTTTGCAAGCAAATTAGAACATTCCCACAAGACAATAAGTTATCGACTGAGAGTAATCACCCCGAATTGACTCAGGTGTCATCAGAATCCAGCTTTAACAGTAAACTATTACTTGAAATACAAATATATGGAAGAAAATACCTTCTGTTTTGTTAACTGTCCAGTTACTTTGCTGGCTCGTAATTGGTGTGGATACAGTAACTGCTGCCTCTTTACTCAGGGATGCCATGGCTGTATTTGGAAGGGGGAAAAGAAAACAATGAGACAGCGAGTTCATTTCACAGAACAACTTGTTTCATTCTTATTCTGAGTGCTTTGGGCCTACCAGGAATTCATTGCAATTGAAACATAAAGAATCAACAAAAGGAAATGACTATGCATTTCCCTTTTTTAAATTACGATTTTTAAAAATGTAAAACTCATTCTAGCAACTTTTTTATCATGGCTAAGGAAAAGAGAAAAGCAAATATAAATTATTAAGAATAAACAGAGAAAGAGGCCAGCTGGGTAGCTCAGTGGATTGAGAGCCAGGCCTATAGAACGGAGGTCCTGGGTTCAAATCCGGACTCAGACACTTCCCAGCTGTGTGACCCTGGGCAAGTCACTTGACCCCCATTGCCTACCCTTACCACTCTTCCACCTAGGAGTTAATGCACAGAAGTTAAGGGTTTAAAATAATTTAAAAAAAAAAGAATAAACAGAGAAAGTGGGGGACTCTACAGGGAAAGTGGAAATACTGCTTCATTTGGAGCTGGGTTCAATTGTGATTCTTGCATTTGTATATTACTTGTGTCTTTAAGCAAATTATTAAACCTCTTTTTCTTCAGTTTCCTCATATTTAAAATGAAAGTTTCAGAATTAATGAGTTCTATCTCAGGACCTTTCTTGTTGTCAATATAGGATAAAAATGTATGTAAGTACATATATATATACATATATATATATATATACATATATTAAACACACATAATACAAATGTGCAAGATGTATAATATACTTATTTCCATACACATGTGCAAAAACATACAAATATGTATATAATACATATATGTTAGTATAAATACATGTAGCTATTTGCAAGCATATCTAGTATATGTATATATATCGGTTTATAAAGATGTATGGGTATATCAAAATATCTCTATATAACTATATAAGTAGATATCTATATATAGGCATACATAGATATAGGCATAAATATATTATATATATTATATACACATACACACACAGAGAGAGAGAAAGACAGAGACAGAGAGAAAGACAGAGAGACAGAGGGACAGAAAGAGAGAACAATTCAGTTACCTGATTACTGCCATATTGAAATGAATCAAAAACATTAAATGTACTGCAATTGTTTAAAAATAAAATCTATTAGGTTCCAAGAGAAAGGGAGTCAAAACACCAGAAAGCAAAATTTATCCAATTAAAACTGAGTGCCAGTTGATTCCTAGAGTCCCTGCCCTAGCCTCTGTCACAAGCAAAAGTTATTGGAAGCTAATTTCTTTTCAACAAAGAGAAACTTAACACAGCGCCCATTTCAGACAGACACAATGACTAAAGGAAAAATGCCTACCACTGAGCAGAATGTACCATGGGATTCCAAGTGCCATCTCTTGCTGTTGATTAATAATATCTTTCCCTTTTCTCTCCCGACTGACAGGGCGCTCTGTTTATTGGGCTCCCTCTGTCTTTCTTGTTTATATATTTCATGAAACGTCACCTGGTAATTCTTACCAATCAAAAAAATGTATGTCTGGCAACAACATAAAGCCTTCAGGCACTCACGCATTATTGAGGAAACCAAGCATTATCTAGCTGTGGGATCAAGTTTTCTTTCGAAACATTAGTTTCCTGTTGCCTGTGGGCATAATTGTAAATGTAAAGCACTTTTTTAAAAATTCTTCATTTTCAGGTCAAACTGAGCATCATTGAACAAAATGATGTTCACTTGGAAGAAGACAAAATGATGTGGTGGCCTGAAAACATGGCTTTCCTGCAAAGATAAGCTAGTGAAGACCATTGCCAACTTCAGAAACTCTGTAAGTAGAACTAGAGTAGACTCTAAATGAAAAAATGCTAAATTACATTGGGACTCATCAACAACTAGGAACCCCATAGCTCTGGTTGAATTAAATTGTCAAATCAAAAATTGCCTGTTAGGACAGAACAAATCAAAATGACTTATTTTAATGACATTATAGCTAATTTATTTTGACAAGGGAATATTTTAAATTTTCTAATCTGGTACAAATATATTTCTGTACCAGCTAAGTACTTTAACACATAAAAGTTTCAGAAATACAAGTAATATCTGTCTTTATGCTATAACTTTTTCTCTTTTGTAATTATAATAATAACATATTTTATGATACATAAAACTCCTTTCTCATTAGATAATTACTTTTTTAAAAAAGTAGAACAGGATGCTAGATTCAGAAGACATAGTGACTAAGTATGCATCACAAATATTAGCATTGAGAGAAGCAATGAATCATTTTTTTTAAAAAAATCCCATTAAGACTTAATTAATAGTAACTTCCAGAAACTAATTTAGCTACTATAGGAGTTCTAAACTTGAGTCCATGACTTTAGAAAATTGATAACTGTAGTTCAATATAATTAGTTTCCTTTATAATCTCCTTATTTTTTAACTTAAAAAAAAACATTATTCTCAGAAGCTGCCCATAGATTTCCCAGATTTTTTATTTGTTTATAGAACTCTTAAAATTAACTATAACATTCAGGAATTCTTATCATGAGTGTCAATTCAGCCAGAATAACTAAAAACATCATTTTTAGCATCTGTAGTGTTGCCTGAAAACCAAATCTGCTATGAACTCTTACTGTTTTTAGAGCATTACATCAATTTCCTTTTAATTTGATCCAATGTCACAAATATTTATTTGTTAATATGTGCATATGTCTGAATAAACTACAGAAAATCCATCCTAAACCCAAAAAACAGATCAGCAGTTATACAGCTAAGATAATTGAAATAGTTTTATTTACCTTCTAAGGATACAGTTGCTAAACACAAGGCTTTGATAGGAACTGATAGATCTGGTTGTGGTGAGAGCCTGCCATCTCCCATTTCCACTACTCCGGGTGGTGGCTTTTGTTCCCTGTGTAGGGTGGTGTTCTTGCCAGGTCTGAGGAGGAGGGGAGAGCCCCCTCGCCACCCCACCCCAATATACTGGGTGCTTTTATATGAGTGTGATGGCTACTGCCAGGTGCTGTCACCAGCGAAAAGTCTTCCATTATTCCTGAAACAAAGAAACCTTTGTGCTCTGTATGTGCCTGAGTGTCAGGGCCGGTGGTGTAGTGGTATCCATTGGTTCCCAGGTGTCTTGAGTAGCTTACTGTTCCACATGTCTGTTCAAACCCAAGTAATGTATATGGGATTGACCATAGTCTACCTCAGTGATTCCCAAATGTTTTTAGCCTACCACCCCCTTTCCAGAAAAAATATTACTTAGCCCCCTGGAAATTAATTTTTAAAAATTTTAATAGCAATTAATAGGAAAAATAAATGCACCTGTCGCTATCACTACTTTCCTGGATTGCCGCAGCACCCACCAGGGGACAGTAGCTCCCACTTTGGGAATCACTGGTCTACCTCATTTCCACATTTTTATTGAAGTCATGGCATCTGATTATCTTTGGTAATGCAAGACCCAGACCTCCAATCTATGTTGAAAAACAGTGTAGAAAAATACACAAGTTCAAATTCAATCTCAGACACTTAGCTGGGTGACCCTGGGCAAGTCATTTAACCTCTCTCTTCCTTAGTTTCCTCAGCTCTAACTGGGGTAATAATAGTATCTAACTCTTAAGGTTGTTTCAATGAGATCAAATGAAATAATATTTGGAAAACACTTAGCACAATATCTGGCACATACTAGGGGCCTGATTAATGCTTATTTTCTCTCTTCCCACCTTTCTATCTCTTTCCTCTCCTCCCTCCTTTTCTCTCTCCTTCTCTCCCTTCCTTCCTTCCTTCCTCCCTCCTTCCCTCCATCTGTCCATTCTTCCTTCTTCCCTCCTTTTCTTCCTCCCTCCCTTCCAACCTCTCTCCCTTCCACTCTCCTTTCTCTCCTTCCCTTCCTCTCTTCCTTTCTTCTTCTCTTCCTTCCTTCTTTCCTCCCTCCTTTCCTTTTACTTTCCCTCCCTCCTTCCCTTCCTTCATTCCTTTCTTCCTTACTTACTTCTTTCCTTCCTCTCTCCCTTCCATCCTCCTTTCCCTTTCTTCCTCCCTCCCTCTTTTCCTCCCTCTCTCTCTTCCTCTTTCCTTCCTTCCTTCCTTCCTTCCTTCCTTCCTCTTTCCTGACAGAGATAGCATTCTAAAGAATATCTTAATAACTATGCTACAAAGCTTATTATAAAAGCTACTACCACTGCTACCTGCTATAATTAAATCCTGGACCAAAACCTATATAGTTCAATGAATTTTGGCCAACCAATCAATCCCAAGATTCCCATATGAAAATTCCCTCCCACCCCTTGCCACTGGTTATACAACAACACATTTATCTTTCTAGTGTAGTCAGGATTGAGGATGCCCCCTACCACAACCACTCCTTCCTGATCTGAACTTGATCTAGTTTTGGTATGACCAAATCATCCAACTGGCAAAGACATTTTGAAATTGGATGGTACCACCTGGATTACTGGGGGGATAAAGGAGTACAAGATATCACTTTTGCCTGAGGCACTGCCAGGTCCACTCCAGTGACTGTCAATGTGGCAAGTACTAGAATTTTTTTTAACTGGAAGGAAGAAAGAAATAGGCAAGGTGATTTGTTGGAATTCTTTCCCTGTGTATTCCTTCCTCTGGGCTCTCTTCATTTCAGGTGCCACCATTCAGTAACATTTGGGTTAGTTTTCCTCCTTCTCAAGATAGTTGTCAATGGTGTAGGACCAACTTCTTTACTATCCTTTCAACCCCAGAACTCTATCCAGTTGTAGTTGCTGTTCTGGGCCAGTCCTAGTTCAGGCTATCTATGACTCAGGCTCAGGACTGGAATACAAAGAAGTATTTGTGAAACATAAAATCCAAATAAAAATAAGTTTACTTCACAATAAAAGCTTTAAAAAGGATACTATCACAAATTCAAATGTAATTTCCTTACCCAGATACCCTAATTGACACTTCAAGAACCCACTGTGTATCCCAGGAGATTCCCTAGTGTTAACTCTCTTAACTGTCAGCTATACCCATCCTGTCTACCCCAGAGTTTTTTTTATTACTTCAATACCCAGGGAGACCATTTATTTACTTCAGTTAATATACCTATTCCAATATACCTATTTTACTAGTAAACTTGGAAGAGATTCTAGGCTTGAGAATTGCAATCTTAACATTTACATGAATATCTTACAGAAACTGAAAATCCTATCTCCAAAGATCTGCACATAGTTTGCCAATTCCTTATTCCCGCTATTTCTCAACAACACATGACTAGCACATGGAGCAAGTACACTTTGGATATGGAGTTTGGAATATACCATTTAGTTTCCAAATTGCCCTCTTAAGCGTTAACAGATTTTCTAATCATCAGTAATGTATGTAAGGGATAATAATGCTTGTGAACTGAATTGCTTTCAAGCCATACTTACAATGAACTGCTAAAGAATCATCATCTTCATTTCAGGGAGGTAGTAGGGACTAGTTTTCTATGGAGAGCAATTGTTCAGACAGGCTACTATCCAAATATGTAAATTTATGAAATCCATGTAACTCTTCAGGATACATGACAATCAGAAGCATCTTAAACATTCAAAAATCAGTATCTTACATACTATAGACTACTTTTCTTACATTACAAATCAATAAAGCCTTTGTTGTTTCATTACACATTCTTGTAGCTAATGCTAATTTTTTCTCTCCCAGAGAGTGTAAAGTTGTAAGTTTTCATAGATCTTTCCATAACAAGGTCTTTTGTGTTTTTCAAAAAAGTCAATTAAAACTTAAAACAATGGTACAGATTACAGTATCTGCAGACCCTGAAAGGCTCTCCAAATATTTTCCAGTGGTCTGGGGCTAGGGAGCTGTCCTGCCATACTAAAACAATAAATATTCTTTACTTTGAGGGGCAAGGGTGTATCTAGGTAAATTTGGCTGCTATTTCCATAATATTTCTATGTACATATTCTAGGAAACTCTTGAAGATGTTAAGCATATAAAGTAGTAAAGATCATCCCTTTAAAATTTGGAAATCCACAAAAAGATCATGTCTGATTTCTTAGAATCATGAATTCAGTCCCTTTTTCATGCCCAGTGCAATAAATATTTATAGAGGGAGAGGGGGTAAGAAGAAAGTGAACTTCTCCCTTATTTCCTCTCTTTTTGCTACAGACATGGCTACGTTAGAATGCAGAGGAAAGATTCTTATCCTGTTCATGTCTAGAAGCTTCCTACTCAGAATCCTTACTTCTTTTTCCCCCTGCTTCCCAGAAAAGAAATTGCTTTTCTTTTTTTTAAAACTCATGACTGATTAGACCAAGAGATAAAAAAGAATTCTGCCTAGATGAAGTGTTCTTAACCTCTTTTTGTGTTGTTGACCCCTTTGACAATTTGATGAAGTCTATGGACCCCTTCTTGGTATAATAGAGAGGGAGGAAGTTAACTGGGCATTCTTATGTAACAACCAAAAAATTTCAAATTAAAATTAAATAAAAAATTAAAAATGCATAAAATGAAACATGTCATATTACAGGGGAAAATTATATTAAGATACAATTATCAAATTTTTTAACGTCCTCTTAGACCCCAGCTTAAGAACCTCTAACTAGAAAATCAAATTCAGAATGCAAAAACAAACGTTTCTGATGGCACTCTTATTCTTTACAAAGCCAGGCAAAGCCAGTCATTGTGCTAAGCACTGGGAATACAAATTCTTAAAAAGAGAAGGTAGCAAGCATTTATTAAATTAAATTATTAAATTTTATTAATTAATATAATATATTTATATATTACATATAAATGTATATAGTTATTAATATAATATTGTGCATTGGGCTAAATGATTTATAAATATTATTTCATATGCATAACTGAGTGGAAATGCTTGTCAACTTTGGGAGGAGGGAGGAAAGGGGAGGGGAGAGATAACATAAATCATGTAACCTTGGAAGATGTGGGTAAATTTGTTAGTGGAATAAAATAAAGAAAAAAATGTTAAATAAATATTATCTCATTTGATCCTTTCAATAACCTTGTGAGGTAGGTGCTATTATTAAATCCATTTTACAATTGAGGAAACTGAGGCATATAGCAGTTTAGTGACTTGACAAGAATCACACAGATAGTAAGGTTCCAACTTCAGATTCAAACTTAGGGCTGTGTTACTGAGTTTTAAAGTTTTTTTTTCTCTTCTACAAAGTCTTTTAGCCTAAAGTCTCCCAATCCTGTTCCCACCCACATTCCCACCCCCACCCTTTTTCTTCTCTACCTATCATGCCACCTGCTCAGGTTTATTGGGCCACACAATCTTATCACACCAGTGGGACTTGTCTTACTCTGTTTACAGCTCTTGTGCTTACCAGATGCCATGGGGTAGTACTAGGCTACCCTTGATAAGGTAGGTAGGTGGGTATGTGGCACAGAGGTATATTCTGTCTTCCCTCATTTTTTAAACCAGAAATCATTTTTGCCACCCTACTTGATGCATCAAATGTGTTAGTGGGCTCAGTTAGCTGTCCTCAACCAAGGGCAGAAGTAACTTACCTTATAGAAGTAAGGGTACTTTTTCTTTTTTAACAAGTAAAAAATGTAGTTTAATTTCTCTTGCAAAAACAGAATTGACAGTTCTGGTAAGCATCCAACCTCTCCTGATTCCTCTTTTCATCCATGAAGACACTCTGGTTGGTGACTTTTCTTAACAGAGGGAGGAACCTAGCAGACTTGAGAGACATAGATATTCTCAAACAATTTCAGGATACTGGGGAATCCAAAATAAGACCCAAACTGGGCCCATCCTTGAATATACACACAAATAAGTAAAATGGAGTAGAATCAAAGTAAAGCAGGGAAGTTTCAAAGATGGGAGCAAGAGGAATTAGGAAAGACTTCTTGGAAGAGGTGGTAGTCTTGAAGAAAAGTGGGGATTGATTCTGCAGGTGAAAGTGAGAAGGGTGGATGTTCCAGAAATGATCACTTGAGAAAGTATGTGACAGGATGTCACAAAGGAGGAACAGTTAGCAGGCCAGTTTGATCAGAATAAAGAGTAGGTGAGTAATATGAAATAAGACTGAAAAGTTAGATAGTGACCAAATTGTGGTTCCCATTAGTCTCTCTCCTTTTTTTTGGTGATTTGTCCCATGAGTTTTAATGAAATGCAGTACCTTTCATCATAGGAATTTCAATTGCTCATATCTCCTTTCTTCCTCCAGAACCTGTTCAAGTACAGATAGGTTATCACTTGGCATCATGAATGAACTTGCTAAACCCACTTTCACTTGGGCAAGAACATGCTACAGGAAGTCAAAATGAATATAAAATGCTTGCTAATGTTAAACGTATATTTTTTTTCTGTTAACATTTCCATATTTGGTCTTTATGCCTTGTCAGTACATGAGGGTCATTTCTAGGATA
Source organism: Gracilinanus agilis (assembly GCF_016433145.1). Classification (NCBI taxonomy): domain Eukaryota; kingdom Metazoa; phylum Chordata; class Mammalia; order Didelphimorphia; family Didelphidae; genus Gracilinanus; species Gracilinanus agilis. Next base: position 30,012,130 of record NC_058135.1, read on the forward strand.
GTTATTCCTGGCAAATACCATTTCAGACTATTAGGAAATTACTTTAATTCCTGGCATGTCCAGGAAGTAAATGGTAGGGCTAACATAAGTATCTTCATTTTAACCTGAGGGGTCTGAGGTAAAGAGAATCAATGAAAAATCTTGAAACAGAACCCATATATCCCAAAATTCTAAACAGAAAAAAATACTATTGGATGAAATTTCTTCTTCTTTTCTTAGAGATTATATCATCAGGGTAGGAATTTGTAGCAACAACACAAGTGAAAACCCCTTTCACACATTAATAGACAAATTTGCTGAGATGTCATGGTAAATGATGATGATGATAACAAAGAACTTCTTTGAATTTAGTGAAACTGGTCCTGGAATGATAGAACCAGAGTATACTCCTGGGTTAGCACTCAGAATCTTTCCTAGCTGACATCTAGGTAATGCAGTGGATAGACCACCAAACTTTTTTGTTCTTTAAAAAAGTAAAAATTAAAAAAATTAATAAAAAAAACCCTTTACAATCTGTCTTACTATCAATTCTAAGACAGAAGAGTGTCAAGGGCTAGGCAATAGGGTTTAAGTAACTTGCTCAGGGTCACATAGCTAAGAAGTATATGAGGTGAGATTTGAACCCAAGTCCTCCCAACTCCAAGTCTGGCACACTGTGCTACTTAGCTACCCCAAGAACATAGAACTTGAAGTTAGGAAGGCCTGAGTTAAAATTTTATCTAAGTTGATCTTTGTTGTTCAGTCATTTTTCAATCATGTCCAACTCTTCCTGACTCTGGTTGCATTTTCTTGGCCAAAATACTGGAGTGGTCTGCCAATTTCTTTCTCTAGCTCATTTGACAAATGAGGAAACTAAGGCAAATAGGGTTACATGACTTGCCCAGAGTCACACAGGTAGTTAAGTGTCTGAGGCCAGATTTTAATTCAGGAAGATGAGTCTTTGTAGGCTCCAGACCCAGCACTCTATCCACTATGCCATCTAGCTGCCCTACCTAACATGATTACTTGGCTACATGACTTTGGGCAAATAATTTAATTTCTCCCAACCTTACCCAGAAAATAAGGATAGTAATAGCAGCCACCTCACAGGGTTGTTGTGAGGATCAGGTGAGATCAAATATTAAAGAGTTTTGCTAACTTTAAAGTACTTTGTGAAATGCTAGTTATTTTTTGTCTATTATTGTTATTTTGTTATTTCTAGTTTGGCAGAGTCTAGCACAGTTGTTGAAAACCCAATCCATATCATATTCAGGAAGCATAAAAACTCAGGTACTCCAAAACTCTGGAATGTGTCCTGAACCAGATTAAAATTTAACTGGGAAAATGTTGAACAAAATAAATAAAAATACAATGTAACATAGATAATGTTAATTCATAGTTTTCTAAGTTAATATGCTACAGGCCAGGATCTGTTTCTTTTTTAATTTGACACCACTAAATGATGACTGGTTGAGGGAAAGAGGCATATTTATCCTGGAGAAGAAAAATGATAGCTGCCTTCATATATATTGGATTTGGTCTCTAAGAACATGCCCTAGAGCAACTCATAGAAATAGCAAAGAGGAAAATATAAGCCTGATATTGAGAAAAAAAATCCTAACAATTGGAGCTTTCCAAAGGAGAAAGGAGCTTAGAATCCTCAGCATTTCCTTCTGGGAATTAGGATGACACTTTTTTTTAACCCTTACCTTCCATCTGAGAATCAATACTAGGTATTGGTTCCAAAGTAGAAGAGTGGTAAGGGCTAGGCAAGGAGGTTAAGTGACTTGCCCAGGGTCACCACAGCTAGGAAATATCTGAGGCTAGATTTGAACTCAGGAACTCCCATCCCTAGACCTGGTTCTCAATTTACTGAGCCACCTAGTTGCCCCATAGGATGATACTTTTAATGAGATGAAAACACTCAAAAAAAAAAAAAAGAATTCAAACTCCTTCAAAATGTGGCCTTCCTGGATACACATTCTTGCACAGAGGCTAGATGATTGAATACAACAGAATTATGGGAGGAATTCCTTTCTGTATGAATTGGCCCTGCCAACTATAAAATTCTGTGATTTTATGAAAGTTGAAAGATTGTGAAGTCATAGTCAGAGAGAAGAGCAAACCTGGAATAAAGAGGGTGAGAGTTAAGATGGATGGAAAAGAGGGCATGAAAAGTGGTAATAGGAGAAAAGAGTTTTTATTTAAGGATCTGTGACTGAATCACAGGAATAAGAGGATATTTAGAAACCACAGAGTCAGAAAAACCTGAGTTCAAATCTAGCCTCAGACACTAATAGTTGTATATCTTTGAGCAAGTCACTTCACCTGTTTTTCTCAGTTGTCTTATTTATAAAATGGGGATAATAAAGGCACCTACCTCAAAAGGTTATTGTGAGGATTAAATGGGATATCTGTAAAGCACTTAGCACAGCGCCTGGCACTATAAAAATGCTAACTATTAAGTATCATATAATTGGGTCTATTAGCCACAAAAGTTCTGAAAAATGATGGAGGGTGTCATCCATGGATCCTCTCTTTTTAACATCAGGGGAAGAGGGAACTTGGTATGGCATCACCTTTTGTCACTTTTTCAACGGGTCTCCTGTCTTACATGGTGATGTGAGCCAACATAAAGCATAGCTTAAATAGAGAGGACTTGACTGAGACTCTCTCTTTGGTACTAGGCAGCCAGGTGGGAGAAGGTATGGCAGGCGATTTGAATTAGTTCTTAACATGCACGTGGTCTCTTCTTTATTTTACCAATATGGATAAAAATAAAATATTAACACTTCTATCTATATCCATCTATATCAATTTTAATCATTACAGTTTGTGAGAGGTCCTGGTGGGAAGAGTCTTCTATGATAGTTATAGAATGCTGACTAAAAAAGTGGATGATTTTGATATTTTTATCATAGAACAGGAAAAGTTGTGTGAATAGCCATGTATGATGAGTCTTTCTTTACTCCATCTTCTACATAGTTTTTCCAGTAGAACATTTCTTCCTTTAAAAACATATTTTAGCTGATAGAATTAGAGCTGGAAGAGACCTTAGAGGCCTTCTAGTCCAATATCTTCATTTCGTGGATGAGATTGAGTTCTAGAGAATTATATGACTTACCAAAAATTATACATCAGATTTGAAAGGATCTGAACCCTAGTTTTCTGACTCCAGCGTCACACTAACTACATAGGAGATTCCTTAAATAATCCTATCTTGAATGTAGGAGAATAAAAACAGATGCCATTCACTCATTCACTCTCAAACTCAATAAATATTTATTGGATTTCTCCAATGTACTCTTTGTTGCTCAAGGTGGTATGGAGGAAGCAAAAGAAACCTGAGACATGATACCCTACTCTCAAGTATCTTCAATAGATATTATTAAGTAGCCACTATACAAGAAGCATGATTAGGTGCTAGACAAGATACAAAGAGTAAATAAAGACAATCCCCAACCTCATGAAGCTTATCCTCTAGAAGAGTACATATATATGGTGGGTTTGGAGGCATTATTGGCACCCATCATTGGTTTTCTTATCCTGTGAAAGTTTGTACTCATTTGCTAATATTTTATATTGATAAGTAAGACATCACCAGATTAACCGACCAGCACAGGAAAAGCCAGATAAGAAAGATTAAATTCTAGTCCCAAATAATTGCCTCTTTGGACACTAGTAACAAATATGTCAGTTGTGAACATCCTGAACAGCCTCTTATTCTCTCCCATTAGATAAACTTGAGTCAAACTCATGTTCATTCCTTTTTTGATAGACTCCAAGTTCTTTACCCAATGCTTGTCCATGCTTTCATATGGAAAAAAAAATGGAAGCTCAAACTGCATTTGGTAAAGAAGACACATGGATTACTGGGCTTTTGACATTATAATTGAATTTCTCCCTCTGTATTTGATTATTGATCTAAATCTGTAGTTGTCTTGCTCATCAGAAAACAGCAGTAATATAAAGCAGAGGATAGTAGTTTTGCTTCTACTTTCACAACATCACATATAATATATATATATACATATATGTACATGAATATGTCTGGATATATATTGTGTATATGTGTGTATGAATACATGTAATAGGATAAAGCAGTGGACAATAATATTGTTTCTAGTTTCACAATGTATAAATGAATATATGTGTATATATATATACACACACATATATGTTATATGGGTGTCATATACATATACATGTACATGTGTGTATGTATCAGTGCTGAAAAACAAGCCTGAGAATACCATGGGGCTCTTTGAGGCTGCCTGGTAACCCCTGTGTTATCTCAGGGCCTGGCTGGCCTCTCCTGCTCTGATCTCGGTTTTTCTTAGAACCTTGACTCTTGTGAATGGCAGTCAGTTAGGTGTTGGATAGAGTGCTGAGCCCAAAGTCAGGAAGTTTCATCTTCCTTAGCTCAATCTGACCTCAGATACTTACTAGTTGTGTGACCCTATACAAGTCACTTAACCTCAGTATTACACAGAGGGAATTTTCTGATGAGCAAGGCAACTATAGATGTGGAATAATTAATCAAGCACAGAGTGAAGAATGAAATTATAATGTCAAAAAACATGTCTTCTTCAACATATGCAGCTTGATCTTCCATTTTTTAAAATATAAAAACATGGAAAAACATTAGGTAGAGAACATTGGGTCTTTTGGAAAGGTTTGCCTCAGTTTCCTCTACTGTAAAATGATCTGGAGAAAAAATAGCAAAAACATTCTAGTATCTTTGCCAAGAAAACCCTAAACCAGATCAAAGAGACTCAGGCATGCATGCTAAAAAAAAGATTGAAAAACTATTTTATTTGTATATACGTGTGTGTATATATATGTATGTATCCCCTCTTTCCTTTTCTGTTGCAATAGTTTGCTGGTTGATCTCTCTGCCTCAAGTCTCTTAATATCCTAGTCCATCTTCCACTCACCTGTTATATTGATCTTAAAGATCTGATGATATAACCCTTCTGCTTGACAAATGCCAGTGACTGTTACTTCTAGGATGAAATACAAAATCCTCTGGAACGCCTAAACCTTCTCTCAGTCTGGCTCCTTCTAACCTTTCGCATCTTCTACTTATTTCACTCCATATACTCTATGATCCAGCAATTCTGGCCTTCTTATTCTTTCTCTATACAATCTCCTGATCTTTTCATTCACTCACTGTCCCTTATGCCTAGGATGCTCTTCCTTCTCACCTTTATCCCCTTGCTTCCTTGAAGACTCAGCTCAAATCCCACCTTCTACAAGAGACCTATTCTACCCCACTCCAAATTGCTAATGGAATTCCTCTGAGATCACCTCTCTTTCAATATCTATTAATCCATCTCTCTAAGTCTATCATCTATCTGTCCATCTCTATATCTGTCCATAAATAAATATCTTTGTACTAGGTTTTTTTTATTCTTTCTATCATGATAACATTGAACTATATATAAGCTCCTTGAGGGCAAAAAACTGTCTTCCAGTTTTCTTTGAATTCCCGGAGCCTGGCAAAAAAACCCTGGCATACTAAGTGCTTAATAAATACTTTTCAACACTGAAGAGGACCAAGACTTTGGTTCACTAATAATCCATCATTTATTTATGCCCAGAGTCTCCTAGGAGACTTGGGTTCAAATCCCAACTCTTGATACTTTCAAATTGTTAGACTTCAGTTAAGTCAAGTTTTTGTCACCCAGTTTCCTCATCCATAAAATGCACCTGATACTATTTTATCTTATGTGAATGAAATGCTTTGTATATTTTAGAAATGTGATTTTTTAGTATGATCACTGTCTAACAGGACTCAAGTGATACAAAACAGAAAGATAACTAAGGCAGTTAGCCAGATAAGTCTCTGAGACCAAAGTTCCTTTCTATCTTAGCACAATGCTTAAGACATAGTAAATAGTTAATAAGTGTTGATTGATTGATTTTGTTAACCCATCCACCATGACCCTGGATCTGATAATTTCCTATGGTAGCTAATGGCCATAACTAGCAATTTTGACATTCCAGTGCAAACTTAATGCCTGGAGCAACCAACCCAAGAATTGCCCTGAAATCAACAAGGAGTGGTGTTGTCATGGTGTAGACCCCAGGACATCTCTGGTCCTTGCTGAGGGGAATGATCTCTGGAGAGGAGCCAGGCAAGGAGCAGAACTATACAGTATCAATTCTGGTGCTTTCTAAATTTGATGGTTAGTGCCCTGGGATATTTTGATACTTTAGTTGCCTCACCCTAGTTGAATCAACATCTCTTGCTTCCCAAATTATTCATCTCTTTCCTTGCTAATGTTTTCAATGGCCCCTCCTTACAAAAATTTTTTCCTTCTATTCTCCTGCATGGCTCTGAATTCTTTATATATATATATTTAATTATTCCCTAAAATATTTTTCCCCTCTCCCTCAACTAGACTGTAATCTCTTGGATGATAGGATCCTGTCATCTGTCACATGCATGTGTGGGAGGCATAGTGATGAGTGATTGGATCTGAAGGCCATTGTAGCTGTGGAGAGCGGGAGTTAGCCTACTAGGGAGACTAGCGGAGAGAGAAAATAAGATGAGGATAAAGGACAGGAAAGATTGTATCCAGCATGCCTGAGAAGGACCAAGCGGAAAAATCATGGCACCATGACTGGGGGCTACGATCTTCATTCATTATGACAAAGAGAAAAAGGGTCAAATATTAAACATTACAACATTCTTGGGGGGGGTGTTACTTTCCTACAGGATGATGTTTATTAAAATGATTTCACACATGAATGTTACTAGGGTTGCTATTACAGAGGTAAACATGTTGAGAAACAGTGATTGCTAATCTGTTCTTGGGGAATGGCAGGTTTGGTACTTTCAGTCATGGTGTTACAAGGACTTCTTTACTCTTTAGCGTGAGAGGGGCTGAGAGCAGCAGTGCCTTTGTGTGAGAGATTGGGATCTTTCCAGCAATCTCAGGCAAGCATGGCTGCTTTCCTCAGTGGGCCTCTCAGTCATCCTTTGTATCTCCTACTGTGAATGATATCTTTGTATCTCCTACAATGAAGGGCAAGGATTTGTTGATTTATTTATCTAAATGTGTGCATGGTTTCTTTAAATGTTTATTGATTTAATAAATCAGCTTCTTTAAAAGTTTCTTTAAAGGGATTAGCTTTTAAAGGAAATTTTAAATCGGTTCCTTTAAAATCTTTGGTAAATTTCTTTAAAAGAGTTCCTTTTGTTTGACTATGGTGCTTTTTACAGGTAATGATGAGTTTCCTTCTAGCTTTTGCTACCAAACTCTTTGAACATCAAAAGTCTCAATTTCTTCATTAACTCTGCAGCATGATTCTTTCCCTCTCCTTTCTCCTCCCCACATTTTTGGCAAAACTATTCTCTCAAAGGTCAGTGTGATCTCTTTCTAGTAATTTTCAGCCTTTCATCAATCTTGATTTTTCTATAACACTTCACTGAATTGATCAGAAAGCTATAACTAGCCACTCCATGCTCATAGTAAATACTGAAAATTACATCAGAAACAGGCATATATAATACATAATATTAATATATTATTATAAATATTATATATTAATATATAAAAATAAGACAGCTGCTAAAGAATTCACCAGAGTAGGAATTATGGTGTGTTGACCAAGGGAGATCAGCTGTAGTACATGAAGGTCTTGGGATACTTCCCTGGACCACATGGGCCAACATTCACTTTTATTGTATCACAAGTGGCTTTTGTGCTGGCTTCCAGTGATCTCCTGTAATGAATTCACCACTAAACCATGGAAGAGTGATATGTTTGTGGTGGGATGCTTGTGGATGACAGCTTAGGGCCAAATGAAGGAGCAGAGATGTTCTTACTGTGGATGTGGAGGGTCACATAATGGAAAACCACAAGATGGAAGATTGACAGGCCTGACAATCCTTCTTCTAAACATTGATACTCTGGAGCAAAATCCCCAATCATCCCACTCTAGATAAAGCTCTAATTGATCATCCCTTGGATCTGTAAATTCTTCCTTTGGCTTCCGTTGTTGATTATATTCCCTTCATTTTTATCCTCTTTCTTTTTTTAACCCCTAAATGTAAGAATTATTCGAGTCAATCAAGCTTCTGCTACACTAAAACCTTCTGCAAAACCATACAGTTTCACAAATGGGAGCAATAACCCTGTGGACATAAAACATTCATAGGCAGAAGAAGAGATCCACTTAATATTCTTAAATCTACCATTTCTACACTTGACCATTCATTCACTTCTCCTCCACTCTATGTCTGTAGATAGGACTGATAACGTGATAGGACTATGTCCATAGATAGCACTGATATTTTGCCATTCCCTCAAATACCACATTCCAAAACTGATCTCATTACAGAATCTTAGTGATTGAAGAGTTAATAAAGCTAAAATAATCTAATTCCCTATTTTTTCATATGTAGAAATGGAGTCCCAGAGGACTTAAGGTAGTATTAATTCATTCTTTTTCATGTTTGAGGAAGCTAACTGGTGCAGTTGATAGAGCAGTGGCCCTAGAGTCAGGAAGACTTGAGTTCAAATCTGGCCCCAGACACTTATCAACTGTGTAACGTTGGGCAAGTCTCAACCTCTGTTTTCCTCAGGTTCTCCACAAGTGAAATGAAGATAATAATAGTATCTACCTCCCAGGGTTGTATCAAATGAGACAATTGTAAAGGAATTAACATGGTGCCTAGTACATAGGAATGCTATAAGATGATGATGATGATGATGTAGAAATGTGTATGCCTTATTGTATTTACATGAGCACTACCATAGCCCAAGTCTAGATTTTGATAACCTCCTAGCTGGCCTCTCTGCCTCTAATCCATCTTGTAAAATATTACCTTTTTAGTTTTCTTGGAACATCATTTTAATCATATCATTTTATGGCTCAAGACATACAGTGAGTGGCTCCTTGAGTTGTCAGTGGATTAAAGTTGAAACTGTCTGGCTTCCAGGGCCCTCTTGAAATCCAACCCCACCCTATCCATCCAATGTCATTTCCCAATAATGCCCATACATCCTCCAATCCAGTCAGGCAGGCTGGTTTTCTCATTGTCTTACAGACACATCAAGTTCATTCTTGTCTCCACCTCCCCACACCCCCTCCAATGCTCTTCTGCTCTTCCTCTGAGATAATCTAAATCTTATCCATCCTTTAAAGCTCAGTTCAAATCAGTTTATAAAGTTGTGAGAATCTGTCTATCTCTCCTCTGCAAAGAAGAGAGGTTCCCTACAGGGCTACATTCTGTACATCCCCAGCCAGGTCAAAACTCAAAATGGACTTGTTCTAAGTACTTTCTCAGTTATTGTCAGAAGCTGTGTAGGATGCTACCACAAGATCAGTGGCCAGAAATATGGATTTGAGAAACAGATTTAAATACAACCAGAATGACCCAAGAATTGGCGAGTGACTTTCCTGCAGAGTTCCAAAATTTCATTTGAAAGGAACCAAGGTAATTGGTTCAACCCTCATCAAAACAAATTCTCTTCTACATGTTGCATGAAGGAGAGGAAAAAACTCAGAATATGGCATTAAGGAGATCTTAATTCAATCCATTCCCAGAAACTTCCTAACCATGTGACTTTAGACAAGTAAGTTAACCTGCCTGCCTCAGCTTCCCTAACAGTAAAATGGGGATAATAATAGCATTTACCTCCAAGGGTTGGAATGAGGAGTAAATGAGACATTTGCCAAGCATTTACCACAGTGCCTTGAAGAAAACGTTGAATAAATGTCTATTCTTTTCCCTCATTCCCTCCCTGTTTAGGCACTTTGGCTTCCTCTTCCAAAAAAGCAAGAGGCTGGACTGAATGAATTCTAAAGTCATGGTTAACAGTGATCAACATTACCAATCTTTCATTTAAAGACTTCCAGGGAGGATGAACACTGAGACAATTTATTTCATGTTTAGATTTTTGGAGAGGAGGGGTGAAGAGTTAGGGTATGATAAAGGTAGCTGAAGCTACCAGAGTTACAATTTTGAAAGTGTGGAAGGACCAATTCTCACAATATTTGAAATGCAAAATGGTATGAAATACTAGGTAGGAAATGACAGTCATTATTATTGTTTACCTTCCAAAAAAAGTAGTGATCAAGAAAATATTGATAATAACTGACTCATATTCCCTTTTTTTCTATTTCTACAAAATCTTTAATTCACTACACACATTTTGACAGCATCTCTGATGAAAGCATGAGAAGGGAACAGTCAGGCTTTCATGAATGATATTCCAAAGGAGACCACATCTTGATAGTTACACAACAGACAGAAAACAAGATCCTATTGTGTTGATTATTGGGTACAAAAGAAAGCATCTGATTCAATAGAGTAAAATTCTCCCTTAAATGATGTCTTCTGGGTGTCTCCCATCAACATGGTGAAATCCTCCAAGATTCCTTTAAGGACACAGTTGTGATATATTCTCAGAAACCTGTCATCTGACTGTTAGTCCTTTATTATTTCAGCATCCTGTAACTTAATCTTTTTAATCAACCAGTGTTATCTACAAGGCAAGAGCAATTGCTGCTTTTGTTTGTTTATTAAACAAAAATGAAAACAATAATCCTTAGTAGAGAATGCACAAGAGTTTGTGAGCTGCCTGTTTGAGAATCATTCCAGACATGAAAAATAAATATAATGTAGAAATAAATAGCTTTGTAGTAAAATATAGAAGTTTTGACTCTTGAAGGATAAATAAGCCACAGGATATTAGTCTTATTTTAGTTCCATGTATCAAGAGTTATCTAGTAAATTATCTTCTTGGCTGCCAGAAGGGTATTCCTCAGAAGCATTGCCACAGTCATAGGCCCCACACCGCCTGGCACTGGAGTGATAAACTTAGCTTTCTTCTTAACTTCTGATAAAAGAAACAGAACATTTGTTATTGTGACACATTATTCAGATCATACTCCATGTTAATATTAAAAACATCCATCAAAAGGGCAGTTTGGTGGCTCAGTGGAGAGAGAGCCAGTACTAGAGATGGGAGGTCTTAGGTTAAAATCTGGCCTCAGGCTTCCTAGTTGTGTGACTCTGAGCAAGTCATTTTACTTCAGTTGCCTAGCCCTTACTGTTCTTCTGTCTTGGAATCCATGCTTAGTACTGATTCTAAGATGAAAGAGTAAAAAAATTTTTAATCCATCAAAGAAGGGAACTTCAATACATTATACACATATGTCTTTTGCAAGAAGGCCCTTTTTGTGTTGAGAAGGGGTGGGGAAGAGCAGAGTGGGAGAGAGTGGGAGAGGGGGAGAGGGAGAAAGAGAGAGAGAGACAGACAGACAGACAGACAAGAGAGACAGACAGAGACAGAATGTTTTAATATAAGGCCATAGTTAGTTCCTCCATAATAATCCAATAATTTAGAGTAAACACATGCTCATTATACAATGAAAATTGAATTCCAATGTAAGTGATTCCAATTTTCCAGGCAGAGATAAGGGAAAGAGGGAGTAGAAATGGAGACAGGATAAATGTGCTAGTATTTCCGTATTTTGTACAAGCTGATCACTTCTGAAATGGGTCTGTTAGCTATACAAGACTAACTGCTCATAATTATATTCAATTAGGTATAGTTGTACCTTTTCCTTGCAACTGGCTAGTTGATGATGCTAGAGCTCTTCCACACAACCCCAGGGCTCCAGAATTCCCTGGCTTCTTCTACACAGCACCACCATCTTTCTATTTATTCAAGTTCTATTCTCTTCATTCTATTCGCTTCACACATTCACCCCACACATCCAATCAGTTTCCAAATCTGATTGTTTCTACCCCTACAGTATCTCCATATGTGTCTACTTCCAATTTAAATAGTCATTCTAAATTCAGTATCTCCTCAGCTCTCAGTTCTTGTTCCTTCCTAGAAAATTATTAAAATAAGATGATTATATCAATAGATATTGAGACCACATTTGACAAAACATAGCGTTCATTTATGTTTTAAAAATACCCCAAAGTTTATGTATTTAATATATCTTTCACTAATACAATAAATTATATTTATTTTAAACCAATAGCAAGCATTATTTGTTACTGAAAACCATTAGAAGATGTCTCAGTAGGATTAGAGCTAAAGTAATAATGCCCACACTTTTACTTGGCACAGCCAGAAATGTTATCAACAGCAATGCACTCAGAATTTAGACTTGGAAGGGTACTTAGAGATTAATTAACTGCCTCATTCTATAGAAGAAGAAAGTAAACATTAGAGAAGTTCAAGAAGGAACTTACTCAAGGGAGGAAGGAAACATGTTTATTAAGCATCTATTGTGTGCCAGGCACTATGCTAAATATTTTACAAGCATTATCTCATTTAATCCTCACAATAACCATAGCAGAAAAATGCTATTGCTACCATCACTTTACACATGAGGAAACTGAGGCAGATAGTGGTTAAATGACTTGCCCAGAGTCACATCTAGTGTCTGAAGCCAAATTCGAACTTAGATCATTTTGACTTTTGTAGAGGTGAGGTAGAATTTGAAACCAAGTAATCTGACTCCAAGTACTTTTTCTCGTACACCAAAATGCAGGGACAAGGACTAGTCAAAATTATCTCTATTTGCACAGAGTACAAATGGAGAATCCAATAAACAAATAAGAAAATGGACAAAATTATCAGCTTTTTTTTCCTTGCTAAAAGTATAATAAGGGAAATGATGTTAAGAAAACAACCAGTGTTGTTAAATATCTGAAAATTAACTAGATCCACACAGGATTTTAAAATATAATCATATAATGACTTTTATAAAAAGAAAAAAAAGACTTAAACAATAGGAAAGAGTATTAATGCCATAGCTTAGGCTGTACCACCATAACAAAAAATGCAAATAATATACAATTGCTCTAAAAAAATTGTGCTATATCAAATTACCAAACACCTATTTTATAAAATTAGACTATCAATAGGGAAAAACAGGTAGGAAGAAGGGCATTTGATACTACCAGATCTCAAACTATACTGCCAAGCATCAAATATTAAAACTATCAAGTACTGGATAAAAAACAGAAAAATCAGCCTGTAGAATGTATAAAGCAAAACCCATACATAAATGAGAACAGCATTATAATGAAAGATAATCCCAAGAATTCAAACAATTGGAGAAGGAATCCTTTTTTGATTGTTTTGATTGATGATTTTGAACTATAACTAATCAAGAAAGAAAATTGATTTCACTTCAGACTGGTACTAAGAAAAACAACAGCCTCTTTCTCTTCTGTAATACAATAAGTTAACAAATATTCTATTATCAAAATTCATTTTCATTGGCAGATCTTTCCCCAAGGGCAGAATGGGCTTCCACTCAATTTTCTAAGGATCAACTTAAATCCAAAGAGGTGAAGATTTTTTTTTTTTTGGTGGGGAGAGGGACGGTAGCCCATATAGCATGATTTAACTAGCCTCCCTAACCCAATAAATAAATGAAGCTCAAAATACCTGAGGTACTTTGTTGGAAAGAGTAACAAAAACAGCCCAAAAGCTCTTTCTTAGAATCAGGAAATTTGAATATCAACTATATACCAATCCTTGCTTTATGACCCAGTTCAAATTGATATCAGTCCCTAGGTCCAGGTTTCTCTGTCCATCCCTCCAGTGATTGGCTATGCTTGCTTCAGATCAGAACTCTATAAAAAACCTACCTGACTTTAGTGACTTTGGTGCCCAATCCATCCAGGGTTCCCATGAGGTACTCAATTTCCCCAAAGGTTTCAGGAGTTCTCATCTGTTTCTACCATCCTGGACTGCTTTCTTATACATAAATCTTCTCAATATAGTATCCTTGCTATACTTCTTTCTGTATTTCATGCTTTTTTGTACTGAACTATGGATAAACCAAATCTTACTTTACATGAGTTGAGATTCCATGAAACAAAGAAAAAATATAAAATGTCCTTCAGCATAGAGTAGCCTTCTTTCACTTTAGAAAGTAACAGGAAAGTAGAGGAAAATTGAAAGAGAATGCTAAGAATCACACAATTATTTAGTGCCAATAAACTTTAATTGGGCTATTTGTAATCTAAACATGAGTTCCTTTTTTAAAGACTAGTTAGTAAACATATTGATGGAGGAAGTGAATCATATCAATCTTGATATTTTTTTTCTATAAGCTAAACCAGAAGAAAGAAGGAAATTTCACTCAAATGGAAGGATAACTCATGAATTCTCCTTGGAGAGGCAAAGAAAGGAATAGGAAGCATGGGTTTCATGAGAACTCTCAAAAGCAGCTGGGTAGCAGCTGGGTGGCTTAGTGGATTGAGAGCCAGACCTAGAGAAGGGAGGTCCTAGGTACAAATCTGACCTCAGCTACTTCCCAGCTGTGTGACCATGGGTAAGTCACTTAACCCCCATTGCCCAGCCCTTACCAATCTTCGGCCTTGGAGCCAATACAGAGTATTGATTCCAAAAAGGAAGGTAAGAGTTTAAAAAAAAGAGCTCTCAAAAGCAACAGGAAAGATTATTTTATGGGATCTTTGGTAATTACAGTACTAATAATTAGTATCTGCAGAAAGGTTATAATGAAAATAATTGTGGTTTACATATTAATGTCTGAAGCTGAAGTTGAGAAATTCAATGAAGAATTTGTAAGATGCAAAATATACTTTCACTGCCAAAGGTGGGGAAAATTGGGAATTTTGAGAAATATACAGGAAATAATGATTCAGGGAGAAATAATGAAAGAGAACAAAGACTTTAAATTACACAGAAGCTTCACACCTTTATATTTTCTGAGAAAAGAATTTGTAGGTGTTGGATATGATTAGCACCAAATAACACTACATTAAAATAGATTATATATTTTTTGGTTTTGAAATTACCAGGCATATTTATTTTAGCCTGTGGAAAAGATTTATAGGGGACATTTGAAATGCTGTCATGGAACTATTATGTTCTGTCTTGCAAGGAGTTCTCATCTACCCAGAATGCTTCCCTTCTCCCAAAATTTTATTTTTACTTTTTTCACTTTTATTCAACATGTAAAAATAATTTTTGGCAATATTTTTCTGACATTTTGTGACTAAGATGAATGAATAGATTATCTTTTAATAGATAAAAAACGATTTCCTATCAGTGTGGGACTTAATTTGATTTCTTTATAACACAATTGGTTCATCAGAGCTAAGATGAGAATTAGTTTTTAGAAAGTCACATAATGATGATAATAAAAGGATTTGTTCACAATTAAAACACTTAAATTTAGAATTATTTAAATAAGTAACCAAAAATGAAAAATATCTGACCTAATTGCCAAACTCAGGCAGATGGCTTCCAAGTACAATAGTAAATTAGAAAATAAGCTCATTTGTTAAAATTTTGCAAAGAAAGATAATAGGCAATTGTGGAAAGTATTATCTCATAATGCAAGACTAAAGCAGTGGAGGGTAAAACTACTTCAAAGCCAATTTAGCAGACATTCCACTAAATAGTTATTGAATGACATTTAAGGATGAAAATCAACAGGCTTAAGCCAACCTTATGGTAGTTTAGGTGTCTAAGGTTTAGGTAGTTTAGGGAGCAAAATAAGACATCGTTGACAATGAATGGAGGACATTTTTACCGTTTCAGATTTCTCTGAAAATATGTAGAGAATATAGATTCCACTGTTCTTATCATTGATTGATGATGAAAAATAATGCAATTCAGTTGAGAAAAATATTGCCTTATAATGATCTTTTTCAGTAAAGTATCTCTAATCCATACAACAAAATCATTCAAGTTTACTTAAAAGATAGAACAACAGAAATAAGTATTCAGGGATCATAAGCATCAGATGAGGAATAAAACAGGTAAATGGATCCTCACTGAAGATATTATCCACTGTGATGAAGGAAACCTAATAGAGAATTCAAGTTGAAGAGTGATTCCTTGGGGATGATAATGCTGTCTTCCAGATGCTTATGATTATGGATGATACTGATCTGATCGGTGGATGATAAGTTGACATCAGAAATGTCCCACTAGTGTTTATGAAGAGTTAGGAGAAAGTATGTTAAGACGCTAACACATTGAATGGATCCTGCTTGGCAAACTTGGGGTTAGGGTGGGGAATGGATAAATAGACATAATTCTTAAAAAATGGGCAGGCATGCAATGAAATGGATTGGAAAAGCATTTAAATGTTTACTATGTGGTGAGCCCTTTGCTAAGCACAGGGATACAAATAAAAAAGGGGAAATTTCTGCTTTCAAGGAGCTCATATTTTAATAAGGGTTGCACACATCTCCATGGAAGATACAAAAGCCCGTAGTTCTATGAAAAGACCCAAGTCTTTACAACAGAAGGCCATATGGCAATACACATAGTAAATATAGGTTGCTATCAGATTTGAACTTCCAAATCAGTGAAATCACAGATTCATTAGCATAACAACTGGAAAAACTGTGTGGTATTTGATGGTGATAGAATACTTTGCGTTGTAAGGAATGATGAACTGGAGGATATCTACATGAACTGAAAGAACCTCCAAGAACTGATGCAGAGTGAAATAAGCAGCACCAAGAGAACATTATACACTGAAAGTGAAACATTGTGGAATAATCCAATGTAATGGACTTTACTACTAGTAGCAGGACAATCCCGAGGGACTTATGAAAGAATGCTGTCTACACAGAGAGAAAGAACTATGGGAGTAGAAATGCAAAAGAAAAACATATGACTGATCGCTTGTTTATATGGGTATATGATTTGGGATTTTGGCTTTAAAAGATTGTTCTGTTGCAGAAATGCATATTATGGAAATAGGTATCAAGATATACAAACGTATATCAATAAAATTTGTATGACCCAGTGGAATAGCTTGTTGGCCCTGGGAGCAGGGAGGGAAGAGAGGAGGGAAAGAAAATGAATCATATAAACATGAAAACATATTTTAAAAAATTAAAAAATTGGAAAGCAATCTTACAAAAATATAGTTTTGGAGCAGCATCTTATACTGTAACAAATTGGAAATTGATAAATAATATAAATATGAAAAGTCATACCCTGAAATTTTGGAGAATGGAAGGCTGTATCTTGAAAGTCATGGATAGGGCAAAAATTTATAACTAATCAAACAATAGAAAATATCATGAAATCCAAGATCAATTATTTTTATTTTATGCAGTTTGTACACAAATCTATATTTATATAAAGCTTATACAAAAATATTTTATAAGAAGAGATACAGCTGGGAAAATATTTGTATCAAAATCTGATAAAATCTAACATCTAAAATCTATAAAGAATCAAAAACTTCAAATACATAAGATTATAAACTGATTAACTATAACACAATGTCAAAGGATATGAACAATTTCAAGAGAATTAATTCAAACTATCAAGAACAATTTAAAAAAATGTAAAAACTAGTAATTGAGGAAAATGCAAAACTTGGGAACAAAGTCAACTGTTTCTAGTTTTTTGGTACCATAAAAGTGTTGATATAAATGATGTCTATAAGGTCTTTCAGTCTTTGCCTTCCTGGGACTGTATGCAAAGTAGTGGGCTTTTTGGGTCAAAGAATATGAATAAATTAATAAAAGTATTTAATAAGTGATTACTATGTGTCAAGCACTGATTACTGGGAATACAATATAAAACCACAACAGTCCTAGATCTCAGAGATTGTATTGCCATAGGGAAGGTAACACACAGAGAAGAGTGTGGTTACCAGGAAGGAGTATTTTGTTTTGAGAAGCCACAGGGGCCCTGAGTGGAGTCATGAGGGTATAAACTTCCATTAGCAATAAAAGAATCAGTTTTATTATGATTTCAAGGTTCAAAGCAAGAAAGAAAATGGCTGGTAACATGGATCATGACTCATGGTAGCTAGCTGCCTGTGAGTTCTATGAGGCTGCCACCAATCAAGAAAATTAAAGTCGGGCAGCTGGGTAGCTCAGTGGATTGAGAGCCAGGCCTAGAGATGGGAGGTGCTAGGTTCAAATCTGGCCTCAGACATTTTCCAGCTGTATGACCCTGGGCAAGTCACTTGACCCCCATTGCCTAGCCCTTACCACTCTTCTGCCTTGGAGCCAATACACGGTATTGACTCCAAGAGGGAAGGTAAGGGTTTAAAAACAAAAAAAACAAACAAACAAACAAACAAAAAAAAGAAAATTACAGTCCAAGACCAGGAGTTCCAGAGTTGAAAACATTGAGTTCCTCAGGGCATGGCAAATGCAGCCATCATGGATGTTTCAATCACTTTTTAAGTATAATTACAAATTACTTATTGAAGGGTTCCAGGTATAAACAAATCATGAAAGTATTAAAGATGTATTCAAAAGCTGACTCTAATGAGCAAAGTACTCATGGATCAGACTTATGGATAAATTTCTAATATTTCACGATTGATTTCTTAATTCTTCAATTTGTTGGGTTTTAAATTTCAGGGTACTTAGAAATCAAGTCTTCACTGTGATCTGCAGGCAAGTTCTAAAGGTGCTTTCTAATGTCTAAGACTTACATTTACATTCCTAAGATAAGCCTTGTGCCAGCAGTGGGGATACCTGGCAATCTATTGTTATCATCCACTCTTTTGGCTTTGTCATTAACATGTTAAAACTTCTGATATATTTGACTGACTATTTGACTGACATCCCACAACCCCCATTTCTCCTTTCTTTAATAAAGGCAGTTCAGCTCAGTCATTCTCTCTCTGATCATGTGAGGATAAGCTGACATGCTGACCTGATGATACCATGCTATGTCTTATCTCTGTGTTTCTTGTTTCTCTGATTCTTCTATGTCTCATTCTTTCTAGATAAGTTTAACCCTTTGCTTTCCAGCATCCAACTTCCCTCCATAGATGGTTCAAACCCATGGAAGAATTTTATGTATGAGCTGGACTCTACACTTATGAAATGTATCCTGGAAGATTTATGTCAGAACAAAATTTATCAAGAGATTTGAAAATATGAGAAGGGTGATTGATGTAAGGTAAAAATTCAATTTTTAAATGGATGTTATTGAAAGATGAAAATATGATCATAGAAGAACAAAGATGATATTGGGTTTGGAAACTATTTTGTTAAGAATTGATGAAAGAGACTTCCGGGTTAAGATGGCAGCAGAGTAGAAGCAGCATGCTTAATCTTTCCTAACACACACATATAGGACTCTTCAAGAGGACACAAAAACCAAATCCAGATGAATGAAGGGACCCCACAACAGAGCATGGCATTAAAGGTACGTGTGATCAGGGCATTTCCATGCTATAAGGGGATGAAATAGCTCTCACTAAAACGTGAGCTGAGCAACCTCCTCCCACCACACCACCTACAATGCCAAAGCCAGCACACAAGACTTAGAGCAAGTTTGGGGCGTTCTTGGCAGCTACCTGGGATCACCAGGGCCTGCTCCTGAGAGCAGCAAGACTTAAGACCCCAAAAGGCTAAAGAACCAGACTTTGAACACAGACCTTGAATGCAGACGTGAATATTGAGCTCGGGCTCGGACACAAATGCGAACCTTGAGCACAAGCACGGACCTTATGTGGGGACCCAGTGCAGAGGGGTGCATGACTGTGGAAGCAGCACCCTTAGACTGTTAAAGGAGCTTCGGGCAGAGGAAGAAGCAAGAGGAGCACCAGGAGGCTTGACCCTGAGAACAGCTAGATTTAAGACCTCAGGAGCCTAAAGAGTACAGACAGACCCTGGGTGTGAGGATAAAGCTGAGAAGGTGCATGGCGCTGTGACTCAGATGAAACCTGCTCCACAGCTCAATAGGATAGGCAGAGAGCCTGTCTGCCTCACCCAGACTTCTGACTGAGAAAGAAATAATAATAATGGCAAACCATGCACAAGAACCTCAAAAAAGAAAGATCAAGAAGCAATCTTTAACACTCAACAACTTTTACACAGAAAAAATCCAGACAACAGAGGAAACAGAAGACGAGAACAAACAAGTAATCGCATCCAAACCTTCCCCCAAAACTGAAAATTGGTCACAAGCTCTTGAAGAGTTCAAATCTGAGATCATGAGAAAGATGGAAGAGATTTGATGAGAGAAGTAGGAAATAGCTCAAAAGGAAATTAACAGGCTAAAAGACAGGAACTCCCAACTGGAGAAAGATGCCCCAAAATCAAAAGGATTGATAATCAAATTGGAGACCAAAATTAAACAGCTGGAAAACAAGATAGACCAAGTAAAAACGGAAAATCAAAAGCTTATAGCAGAAAACCAGTCTCTAAAGACCAGAACTGGGCAAGTAGAAGCCAATGATCTCTCAAGACAGCAAGTACAAATAAAGCAAAGTCAAAAGACTGATAAAATAGAAGGAAACATGAAATATCTCACTGATAAATTAACAGATCAAGAAAACAGGTCAAGAAGAGATAATTTGAGAACCTTGAAAAAGCAGAAATTAATAGAAATTTGGACTCAATATTATAAGAAATTATACAACAAAACTGCCCTGAAGTTCTTCAACAAAAGGGCAATATAGACATTGAAAGGATCCATAGATTTCCCTCTACACTAGACCCTGAAAAGACAACCCCCAGGAATATAATAGCCAAATTCAAGAGCTTCCAAGTAAAAGAAAAAAAATTTTACAAGAAGCCAGAAAGATACAATTCAGATATCAAGGAGCACCTATCAGGATCAAGTGGGATCTGGCATCCTCCACATTAAAAGACCCCAAGGCTTGGAATATGATATTCAGAAAGGCAAGAGAACTAGGTCTACAACCAAGGATCACCTACCCATTAAAACTGACTATATCTTCCAGGGGAAAGTATGGGTATTCAACAAAATAGAAGATTTCCAAGTATTTGCACAGAAAAGACCAGGACTAAACAGAAAGTTCAATATCCAAGAAAAACATGAAAAACTAAATAAGAAACAGAGGGGAAAGAAAGAAAACTCTTATTTTTAAATTTGCCTCTGTAAGGGCTTCAATAAGATCAAATTATTTGTATTCCTATATGCAGTATTGTTATTTGTAATTTTCAAAAACTGTATTCACTATTATAGTAATTAGAAGAATTATTCATAGGGAGAGGTTGGAGTACTAAATGGTCTAAGATGATACAGGGGGAAAAAAAGAGGGAGGGGGGTGAATAACAGATGGCACCAAGAGAAACTTGAATGAATAAGAAAAATAAGATACTCTATACCACACAAAGAGGGCATGGGAAGGGGAGGGATGAACACTATTATAAGAAGGAGAGGTAGAGAGCATTAAGAGGTAATATTTAAACCTTACTCTCAGTGGAATTAACCCTGAGAGGAAAGAGTAGCTATATGCATTGGAATATAGAATTCTATGTAACCCTACTGAGAAAGTCAGAAGGGATAAAACAAGGGCAGCAAGGGAGTGGAGAGGTCAAAAAAGGGAGGGTAGAAGGGGGAGGGAATTCATTAGGTCTTAAAAAATAAAAAGAGGGGAATAATAAGGGAGAGGGTGGAAAGGGAAGTAAATCAGGGGAGGGGACAAGGGGGACTGGTATAAAACAAACCACTTGTTTAAAAGGAAATAGCACAAGAAGAAGGGGTAGAACTAGGAGAGGATACCAAAATGTTGGGGAATACACAACTGATAATTATAACTCTGAATGTAATTGGGATGAACTTGCCCATAAAACGGAAACAAATAGCAGAGTGGATTAGAAACCAAAATCCTACCATATGTGGTCTACAAGAAACTCATATGAGGCGGGTGGACATACACAGGTTTAAGGTCAAGGGCTGGAGCAAAATCTTTTGGGCGAAAAATGAGAAAAAGAAGGCAGGAGTGGTGATCATGATTTCTGACAAAGATAAAGTAAAAATAAATCTGATTAAAAGAGACAGGGAAGGTAATTACATTCTGATAAAAGGCAGTATAGACAATGAGGAAATAACAGTACTCAAAATGTATGCACCAAATTCCTAAAGGAGAAACTGACAGAGCTCAAGAAGGAAATAGATACTAAAACTATACTAGTGGGAGATCTAAATATTACACTTTCAAATCTAGATAAATCAAACCAAAAAGTAAATACGAAAGAGATAAGAGAGGTGAAAGAAATGCTAGAAAAATTAGATTTAACAGATATGTGGAAAAAAATAAATAGATACAAAAAGGAATACACCTTCTTTTCAGTTGCACATGGTACATTCACAAAGATTGACCATGTAATAGGGCATAGAAACATTGCAAAAAATGCAAAAGAACAGAAATAATTAATGTAACCTTTTCAAATCATAATGCAATAATAATAATTAGTAAGAGTGCATGGAGAGGCAAACCAAAAATTAATTGAAAATTAAATAATATGATTCTCCAAAATTGGTTAAAGAACAAGTCATAGAAATAATTAATAATTTCATTAAAAAGAATGACAATGATGAGACATCCTACCAAACTATGTGGGATGCAGCTAAGGCAGTACTCAGGGGGAAATTTATATCCTTGAGTGCATGTATTAACAAATTAGAGAGGGTAAAAATCAATGAACTGGGCATGCAAATTAAAGAACTAGAAAGGGAACAAATTAAAAATGCCCAGCTAAAGACCAAATTAGAGATTATAAAAATTAAAGGAGAAATCAATAAAATTGAAAGTAAAGGAACTTTTGAATTAATAAATAAGACTAAAAGCTGGTACTTTGAAAAAACAAACAAAATTGACAAAGTACTGGTCAATCTAATTTAAAAAAGGAAAGAAAACCAAATCATCAGTATCAAAGATGAAAAGGGAGACCTCACCTCTAAATGAAGAGGAAATCAAGGCAATCATTAAAAAACTATTTTGCTCAATTATATGGCAATAAATATACCTACTTAGGTGAGATGGATGAATATTTACAAAAACATAAATTGCCTAGATTAACAGCAGAAGAAGTAGAATACTTAAATAATCCCATATCATAAAAAGAAATTGAACAAGCCATCAAAGAAGTCCCTAAGAAAAAATCTTTAGGACCAGATGGATTCACAAGTGAATTCTATCAAAAATTCAAAGAACAATTAAGTCTAATACTATACAAAGTATTTGACATAATAAGCAAAGAAGGAGTTCTACCAAACTCCTTTTATGATACAAATATGGTACTGATCCCAAAGCCAGGTAGATCAAAAACAGAGAAAGAAAACTACAGACCAATCTCCCTAATGAACATAGATGCAAAAATATTAAATAGAATACTAGTAAAAAGGCTCCAGCAAGTGATCATTAGGGTTATTCACTATGATTAGGTGGGATATATACCAGGAATGCAAGGATGGTTCAACATAAGGAAAACCATTCACATAATTGACCATCAACAAGCAAACCAACAAAAACCACATGATTATCTCAATAGATGCTGAAAAACCCTTTGACAAAATACAACATCCATTCTTATTGAAAACACTAGAAAGTATAGGAATAGAAGGACCTTTCCTAAAAATAATAAAACAGTATATATTTAAAACCATCAAAAAGTATCATATGCAATGGGGATAAATTAGAAGCCTTCCCAGTAAGATCAGGCATGAAACAAGGATGCCCATTATCACCTCTATTATTTAACATTGTACTAGAAACACTAGCAGTAGCAATTAGAGAAGAAAAAGAAATTGAAGGTATCAAAATAGGCAATGAGGAGACTAAGCTATCACTCTTTGCAGATGATATGATGGTCTACTTAAAAAATCCTAGAGAATCAACTAAAAAGCTAGTTGAAATAATCAACAACTTTAGCAAAATTGCAGGATATAAAATAAATGCACATAAATCATCAGCATTTCCATATATTTCCAACACATCATAGGAGCAAAAAGTAGAAAGAGAAATACCATTTAAAATCATCCTAGACAATATAAAATACTTAGGAATCTATCTACCAAAACAAATACAGGAATTATAGGAACACAACTACAAAACAATTTCCAAACAATTAAAACTAGACCTAAACAATTGGAAAAACATTGAGTGCTCATGGGTAGGATGAGATAACATAATAAAAATGACCATTCCACCCAAATTAATTTACCTATTTAGTGCCATACCTATCAGACTACCAAAAAACTTTTTTACTGAATTAGGAAAAACTATAACAAAGTTCATTTGGAAGAACAAAAGATCAAGAATATCAAGGGAAATAATGAAAAAAAATGTGAAGGAAGGTGGCCTAGCAGCCCCAGATATTAAACTATACTATAAAGCAGTGGTCATCAAAACGATATGGTACTGGCTAAGAGACAGAAGGGAGGATCAGTGGAATAGACTTGGGGTAAGTGACATCAGCAAGACAGTGTATGATAAACCCAAAGAGCCCAACTTTTGGGACAAAAATCCACTATTTGACAAAAACCGTTGGGAAAATTGGAAAACAATATGGGAGAGACTAGGTTTAGATCAACATCTCACACCCTACATCAAGATAAATTCAGAATGGGTGAATGACTTGAATATAAAGAAGGAAACTATAAGTAAATTAAGTGAACACAGAATAGTATACTTGTCAGATATATGGGAAAGGGAAAATTTTAAAACCAAGCAAGAGTTAGAAAAATTTACAAAATGTAAAATAAATAATTTTGATTATATTAAATTAAAAACTTTTTGTACAAACAAAAACAATGCAACCAAAATCAGAAGGGAAACAACAAACTGGGAAGAAATATTTATAACAAAAAACTGATAGAAATCTAATTACTCAAATATACAAGGAGCTAAATCAATTGTATAAAAAAATTGAGCCATTCCATAATTGATAAATAGGTAAGGGACATGAATAGGCAATTTTCAGGTAAAGAAATCAAAACTATCAATAAGCACATGAGAAAGTGTTCTAAATTTCTAATAATTAGAGAAATGCAAATCAAAACAACTCTCACACCTAGCAGATTGGCTAACATGATAGCAGGTGAGAGTAATAAATGTTGGAGTGGATGTGGCAAAATTGGGACATTAATGCATTGCTGGTGTAGTTGTGAACTGATCCAACCTTTCTGCCTGGCAATTTGGAACAATGCCCAAAGAGCTTTAAAAGACTGCCTGCCCTTCAATCCAGCCATAGCATTGCTTGGTTTGTACCCCAAAGAGATCATAGATAAAAAGACTTGTACAAAAATATTTGTAGCTGCACTTTTTGTGGTGGCAAAAAACTGGAAAACGAGAGTATGCCCTTCAATTGGGGAATGGCTGAACAAATTGTGGTATATACTGGTGATGGAATACTATTGTGCTCAAAGGAATAATAAATTGGTGGAATTCCATGTGAAGTGGAAAGACCTCCAGGAATTGATGCAGAGTGAAAGGAGCAAAATCAGGAGAACATTATACACAGAGACTGATACACTGTGGTAAAATCGAATGTAATGGATTTCTGTACTAGCAGCAATGCAATGACCCAGGACAATTTTGAGGGATCTATGGAAAAGAACACTCTCCACATTCAGAGGAAGAACTACAGGAGTGGAAACACAGAAGAAAAACAACCACTTGAACACATGGGTTGATGCGGACATGATTGGAGATATAGACTTGAAATGACCACACTAATGTTATCAATAATATGGAAATAAGTCTTGATTGATGACCCATGTTAAAACCAGTGGAAATGCACGTCAGCAATGCGGGAAATCTAAGGGGCATGAAGGAGAAAGTAAAAACACGAATCATGTAACCATGGAAAATTTTTCTAAAAAATAAAATATTTAAATATTTGAGTTGACTCACAGGGACATGTTAATTGTTTTCAAATATTTTGTGAGTTATATGGATGCAACAGTTTTGTCAGAATATTTTTTATTGAAAAACCAAAACTCTATTATCTAACTCAACTGATCACATTTAGCTAACTCATCTCTAATTATATTGGTCTATTTCCAAAAGTCAAAGTCATGAACAAAGACAAAAGCTTATTCACTTCTAAAAATATTCCTGGTAGATGGAATCCATCACACCGGAAGGTCTTCAGGTTTGGGCCAGGTGATGGATTGGTTTGCCATTTGAAGACCAACCTGGCCAATATGAGCAGCTCATCCTCAGTTTGGCCATAAGCTGACAAATATTTCCAGACACAGCAGCACTCAAAGACCATCTACCAAATCACAGAGAGAAGAGGAAAGAGAGTACTACTGAAGACAGTACTCATACTCATGAAATCATAGGTCTGTGAAGGTTTGCGCTACTATAGAACACAGTCAATAGATGAGAGGTATAAGGATGAATTTTAGATGAAAATAAGGAAGAGCTGTCCAGCAATGTGAATTGGTCAACAATGGAACAAGTTGCTCCAAGAGTTAGTGAGTTCCAAAGACTAGAAGATGAAGTTAACTGTTATTATTGTTCTTTCCAAAGAGAATGTATTTTCTAATTCTATAAAGTGATGCAAATGACACAGGACTGGCTTTATTTTGCCCAGTCTTGTATGGCAACCTTCTCCAAGAATTCCTGAGATGAGGAGTTGGGAGGATAAAAAGTTTGAAGTAGCTTCTCCAGAAACAGAATTTAACCTGCTGTCTTAGGACTGTACCTTGAGAATTAGCCTCATGGACTGAGGGTCCCCTTTAAAAGAGGAAAATAAGAGGCAGAGCTCATTTTATATGAAGGGTAAGTTATTTTAGAATAATTAAATAAGGAATAGGGACTAGAACTGTGATTTCTTCACCATTGGGAACCCCAAAGAAGAAATCTCTCTCTACCAAAGCAAATCAACATTTTCTCCAAAATTTAGTCTTAGAAAGTGGACTAGAAAACTGAGAAATTAAATGAGGATCATACAAACAGTATAGTATTTGAACCTTCCTCTTTCTTGCTTTTAACACATATTTCTACCCACCATATCATAGTGCTTCTCTTTGATTACCTTCAGCTTATCCTACTATGATGATTTCCTAGATCAGGCAATTTATTTAAAATATTTAATTAAATATAATATGATATAAACATGATATATGATATTTAACTAAAATATACAATACTTAAATAAATATAAAACCACCTAATCTAAATATATGACATAAAATACAATATTGAATGTTTTAAATTAAAAAAATGCTTGATCCAAATATAATATGATAATTAAATATAATATTGTATACTTCAAATAAATACAAGAAATTGCCTGATTTAAGAAATGACAGGAATATAGGATTAAAATCTGGTCTGTTATGTTTCCCTTTTATCCCCATACTAACAGTTAGATACTCTTCTTTCCTGAAACTGGTTTTAAATACCTAACTAGAAGAACTAGAAGACTCAGGTTCTAGAAGATGATATAAGTCACTTTCTTAGTAAAATAATGAGAGTAAATTTGACATTGGAAGTCAATTTATGCTTAAACCATCAGATGATAGGGATGATGGGAGAACAAAGAGCTGTCAGATTACATCAGTGCTTTAATTAAAAAAAAATCTGGAGGTCACATACAGTCACAGGGTGTGGCTAGATTACTCATGACAGGTACTAATAGCAACACAAGGGACATGCAAATATCCTTTTAACAATCCAAGTGAGAATAAAAGAAAATGTATGTGATCATCAGCCTTTTGGCATCACTCCTTAGTGCTTCATTACAGGGTATCTATGGCTCAGGTATCATGGTCTGCTCTAGGCACCTTATGCTGCTAACCTTTTGGAGCCTAATGTTTTGATCAGTCCAAGCAAACTACTTACTCCCTTAACAAGCTGCCTTGACTCTTAGGGTACAATGTGGGGCATAATGGTTAAACTGTAGAACCAGGAGTCAAGAAGCCTAGGGTGTATGTCTAGTAAATGCTTCCTATCTGTGTAACCATAGTTTAAATTGTTTCACCTCTCTGCAGCTGTTTCTTCATTTGCAAAATGGCTCTAATAAGAGCTATTATATCTACCTCAAAGGATTATTATGTGACTCAAATGAGAGTGTATATAAAATACTTTATAAATCTTGAAATACTCTATAAATGTTAGCTATTGCTATTAGTATCTTACCATCTTCCTCATCTTTTTTTATGGTGTCCAGATAGAAATAGTCCTGGGATAAGTTGCTATCCTATTATTATGAGTCCTTTAAATTCAGTGTTCTATGGATAATTGCCTGGGTGGATATAACTGCTTACTATTGTTGTTGTTCAGTCATTTCAATTGTGTGACCCCATTTAAAGTTTTCTTGGCAAAGATCCTGGAGTGGTTTGCCATTTCCTTCTCCAGCTCCTTTTATAGATAAAGAACTGAGGCAAAGTTAAGTGATTTGTCCAGGGTCACACAGCTAGTGAGTATCAGAGGCTGAATTTGAACTTAGGAAAATGGATCTTCCTGACTCCAAATCTA
Organism: Gracilinanus agilis; assembly: GCF_016433145.1. Classification (NCBI taxonomy): domain Eukaryota; kingdom Metazoa; phylum Chordata; class Mammalia; order Didelphimorphia; family Didelphidae; genus Gracilinanus; species Gracilinanus agilis. The sequence goes on from NC_058135.1 coordinate 30,040,312, forward strand.
GTGTTCTAGTCACTATTCTATTCATTTGTTGCCCATAGAGAAGCTTATTCCCAACTTTTTTTTAGCATGCTACCTGATGTTTGATGAAGAGCCAGATAGCTTCCAAGTCATGGAAGACAGAGTAGTGGTGGGAATCAAACTAGATCTGATGATGGACATTTCCAACTATCAGAAAGCACTGAGGCTAGCATTCATTCAGTTCCTGGTGGACCTGGTGTGAGGCGAAATATGCAAATACAATTCAGGTAATAGTTATCTCCCTTCTTCTGACTTGGGTGACTAATTGGTTGGGACAAGGAGGCTGTCAAGGTTCTGTCATGTTGTGTAACATCTGGAGAGAGGACATCAGAAAATGAGAACAGTGGAGTTCCAGAGAAGCCTAAATTTTGCTAATAAAAATGATGATTCCCCTTCTCCAAGGCAGTCACAAGGGATGATCTTTCCTATTATTCAAATTCTTTCCCATGAGAAAGAGAATCTTTCTTTCTTGGAATGTTGCTGAAGTTATCCGGGTAACAGGATCCTTTCTGCACTTCCACTGAACTTTAAGTCCTCTTAACAGTAAGTTCTAAAGTGATGGGCTGTGAGGTTAATAACCTACTGATTCAGGAGATACTTCTGACTATGTGTGCCAGGCACATTTTAACATGGCAGTAATGTATTCTTTTAGTAAGACTTGAACTGATCATCGTAGCATCTCCTCAAACGTTCCAGTTCTCTGCTAGAACAACGTAGATGCTGGAAATTTCAAAAACTGGCAATTTAGGCATAGGTCCACTTTTAGGAAGGAGATAGAAGCCACTGAAGAGCTAATTCTCACGCAGTCTGGGCACCACTATCTTGAAATTCTGCTTACTGTAGTCAAACAAAAATATAAGGATGGAAAGGTGTGCTCTTTGTTCCACCTATTACCATGTGACTTAGAATTCCTCACCCATGATGTTAGACCTTAGAAACTTTTTGTCCCATTTAGCTTGGAAATTATAAGTATTTTAGGATATTACTACAATTTAAAATGTGTTTTTTAAATTTTATGAATATTGTCCTGTTTATCTGGCCCTTTCTGAATTTCCTTTTGTCCTCCATAAAAACAAAAACACACACACACAAAACAAGCAAACAACAACATTCTTACCTTCTATCTTTGTATCAATTCTAAAACAGAAGAGCAACAAGGGCTAGGCAATTGGCAGTAAGTGACTTGCCCAGGGTCATATCTGAAGTATCTGAGGTCACATTTGAACCCAGGTCCATCCAATTCCAGGCTTTGTACTCTATCCACTGTGCTACCTAGCTGTCCATTCCTCTGTATGTGTTTCTTTAATGTTTCAACCATTTTCTTTTTTTAAAAAAAATTATCATTACTTTCTAATTTCCCCTTATAACTCACCATCCCTTAAATAAATGAAGTATTACATATAAGTATAATTCATACATTGGTCCTATCTGAAAATTTATGTTATCATTCTTATACCTATAGTCTAACACTTTTCTCCCAAGGAGAGGAAAGCATGCTTTTTCATCAGTCTTCTGATGCTGATTTTTGTTATTACATTAAATGAAGTTTTTAAGTCTATCAAAGTTGATTTGTTTCAAAAGTGTATAATGAATGTATTAATTGTTCTCTTGGTTCTACTTAGTTGCTCTCAGTTCATATAAGTCTTTCTACATTTCTCTTAGTCTATTCCCTTTGACACTGCTTATCATACAATAATATTCCATTGTATTCATTCCATTCATTCATTCCATTGTATTCATATTTCATATTCATATGTAATTTGTTTGGTCATTGCTCAATAGATAGGCATTCATTTAAAAAATTCTTTTACTACAACAAAAATTGTTGCTATTATTTTGGGAATATATAACTATAGTGGTATTGTAAGGCCAGAAGTTATCTACAATTTAGTAACTTCTGGAGCACAGATCCAAATTGTTTTCCAGAATGTTTGGACCAGCAGTAAATAAGTGTGCCTGTCCTCACAGCCCCTTTATTGTTGTTGTTCGTTTGTTTTTTTTCCCCTGTGCTATATTTGTGAATCGAATTGTTTTAGTTTGCTTATATCTTAGAAGTGATTTGGAATTTTTTCCACATAACACCACCACCAACAATAAATAACATTCTATATTTATATAGTGTGCTTTAATGATTTAAAAATATGTTATCTCACTTAATCCTCACAATTCTGTGAAGTAGGTGCTATTAACATTCTCATTTTACAGATGAGGAAAAGAGAAGTTAAATGATTTACCTAGGGTTATAGCTAGATAAGTGTCTGAAGCCAGATTCAAATTTAAGTTTTGCTGATTCCCAAGTTCTGAACTCCATCTAACTAACTGCCTATCATATGGTCATTGATAGACTGCTTGCATTTTTCTTCTTTGAATTACTTGTTTTCTTCCTTTGACTATTTGCCTATTGGAAAATGGTTTCTGGATATCTATATCAATATAAAAACCAACCTCTATCTAAATATCGATAGAGATATATTGATATATACACATACATATATGTATTTATATATACATGTATTTATGTCTGTGTATGAATTTCCTGTAAATCTTGTGTATCAGAATCAAAGATATATGCCCTGATAATTTTCCAAGTTAACTATTTCCCTTCTATTCATTTTATTTATGTGAAACTTTTTACAATTTAATGTAACTAGAATTGTCTATTTTATCTCCTCCAATTATAAAAAGACATGTAAGCAATTTGCTTATCTTGAATTACTATGTAAATGCTAGTTATTGTTGTATTATTATTATTTCCCATGTCCTTTACTCGGTATAACTCTCCCCCTATCCATAGTTATGAAAAAAAACATTTTCCACTTCTCTTACAATTTATAATCTGACCGTTTATATCTAAGTCAGTCAGTCAACAAGCAATTGTTAAGCATTTGTTATGTGTCAGGCACTGTACTATAAGGAGAAATACAAAGAAAGGTAAAAGCAGTCTCTAACTCACCTCCTAATGTGGGAGGCAATGCGCAAATAATGAAGTACATGCCAGATAATTTAGAGTAAATAATAGGTATCTTAGTGTGAAAGATACTTGGCACTATGAGAAGGAATTGCTTCATTCTTTGTACTTGTAGCTCCGGTGTCTAGCATGGTACCAGGTGCATAGTTCATTTTGTTAGGTCTTTTTCAATTATATCCCACTCTTTATGATCCTATTTGGGCTTTTCTTGAAAAAGGTATTGGAGTGATTTGCCTTTTCCAGTGCATTTTACATTTGAGGAAACTGAGACAAACTCGGGCAAGTGACCTGCCCAGGGTCATGTGGCTAATAAGTGAGGCTGAATTTGAACTCAGGAAGATCTGTTTTCCTGACTTCAAACCAGGCAATCTATCCACTGTACTACCTAGTTGCCCTGGAACAAAGTAGAGGTTTAAAAAATACTAGTTGATTGGTTTATCTGGTCTGTTCTTCTCTATTTCTACATTTTATGAATGAATTGATCCCTTTACATAAATTATTATGACTGTTAATTGTGTTCTTTCCTTCATATCCTCTTACATGTTTTTCTACCTTACTTTACATAAGAGAAAAGAATAAAGGAGAAATAATGTGATCAATTCAGATACTTCATAATTGACGTAATCTGATTGAACTCCTTTGCTCTCCTTTCTTCACCTAGCCAAGGTCATAATCACTGATCCTTATGCTTCATGTCCCTACTTTAAATGCTCTTTATGGCCACCCCCTTTGAATTTGATGTTTGTTTTACTTAGGATTTTTCTCTCCATAACTCTCCCTGCTTTGTTAACCCCTTTATGCCACTCTCTCTTGATTCCATGTGGAATTTTATGTATTTTCTACACCAAAGCCATTTTTTATGTATGTACAACTCTCCTTTGAATACAAAGTTTCAGGTCAATATGTGACACTGACCAGCTAATATTCTTTTATTCCTGAGCCAACTAATTGACTAGATTTTGCAAATTTGAGATTATAATTCCAAAAAAGTCTTCACAAGTTGAAGAATGAGAAGAAACAGACTGTTTAGTTGGGCCAGTTAATTTTATAAGAAAATAATGAATAAAAAAAAAAGACAGAAGAAAAAATCTCAGAAGCCATAAGCCAAGATGAATCAAGGAATTAATCAAGCACCCATTCACATAAGCAATAAGCATTTTTTAAACAATGAGAGCCTTAAGAACAAGGATTATCATGTTTTCCTTGTCTCCTCAGTGTTTGACAGATAGTCACATAGTAGACACAATGAATTCTTGGTAATTGACTGCTGAGAATACAAAAACACAAAAATGAATCAGTTTATTCTCACAAGAACTTTATATTCAACTAAGTGAACCAAAATTTACATATATAGAAATGTATGGAGAATAAATGCCAAACAAATATAAAGTAATTAGGGAGGGAACGGTTTCAGGTAGAAGAGTGGTATCAAATTCAAATAGAAATATAGTTCACTAATCCATACATAAGGATTTTTGCAGGCCACATATTGATTTAGAAAATCAGATTATCTTTCTTCTATTGTATTTTTACTTATTTTATTGAACATTGATTAGGGAGTGTTGTATGGCACATGAGATGTGTATTTAATACCTCTAATGGAGAATCATAGAAGTAGGAATATAGAAGATTGAAGTTCTTAAGTTCATCACTCAATTAAACAAAGAAAGGATCATATTTTAAAGTTGGAAAGGTCCTCAGGGCACATGTAGCCCAAGGTATTAGAGAAAGAATACACAAAGTGGTACCTTGACCCAGGAGTTAAATTAGTTCCAGGGCCAAACTCAGTTTGCTCATATGTCAAATCTAATTTCCTCATTTAAATGAATGGAAATGCAATTGATCCATTCTGGCCCCCAAAACCTTTCCATGGAAGTATGTTTCCTCCTCCCTTTCAGAATGTTCTGACAATGTGTGAAACAAGTGTCATTACACAGGTCCAATGCATGACCTGTTGCAACATTTTCTGGGTGTCTTTTCAATAAACTGTTTAAATTTTTCCCCAAATCCTCAACATTTCCTTAATCTCGTTTGTACTGATTACCTCATCCACCTTGGGCTCCTCCCCACTACGCAATTTCCTGCAAAACCTCCATATGCTGCTACTGCTGTAATTCCTTCAATGCCTCTGTTATCAATTCCTCTCTGTGCTTCTCGATGAGATCATTAAGGTCAAGCAAAATCAATTCAATACAGATGCTCCCACGTCCCAGATAAATACTGAACTAAAGGAGTCAGCCTCATGTAACTTGTGAAACCGAACATTCAGCAGGCTATCTAGTGGAGGGTGGTGCATGCTCGTGATTCAAATATCCACTCATGACTTAAAGCAAAAAATCTCAATTGTGACTGCTTGTATCTCAAATTGCCTGCGACTTATGGTGCTCATGTATCGAGACATATATAACCCAGTGGAATTGCTTGTCAGCTCCAGGATGAGGAAGGATTGAGGGGGGAGAGAGAGAACTTGAATGATGTAGCCATGTAAAAATATTTTTAAATAAATAAATTAAAATAAAATAAAATATAAATGAGGACTGGCCAGTCTTTATGACTTAGTTTTCTTCAAAGCTCAGGTCAAGAACCAAACAGTGCTTGGCACAGAGAAAGAGCTTTAAATGTGCTTGTTGTTTTGACTTGACTTCACCTTCCACCTAAGGTTTTTCTTGTTCTATGAAAGTGACTAGTAGTTTTTTCCCCCTCAAATTATCTTGAATTTATCTCATATTTTGTGCAAACCTATAGACATGCTCTCTCTCCCCAAAGATCCTTGAAGGCTGGGTCAGTTTAACTTTTGTCTTTATAATCTTGTACCGAGCACATTCTTCATTACCAAAAATTTCAATATTTTCTGAAGCAGTGAGAAGTATATTTGCCCATTGCTCTTAAATTTAATTTAATCAATTTAATCATTAGTTTGGAGCTCTAAGAACCTAGAAATGTAAGACAAATGTAAGACAGTGTAAGACAAATATAAAATACTTTTAAAGGGTACTTTTAAAGTAGGACTAGAAGGGATCTTAGAAGATCATTCAGGTCGGTGGTTTCCCATTTGTGAACTAAAGAACTCCTTGGGGGATTACAGTAATATTTTTAAAAGTTGGCATTAAAATTCTTTAATGATGCCTTAATCAGTAAATAATTGTCAAGAACATTAAAAGTAGTATTTTAAATTAAGTCACAACACATTTTGGGAATGTCAAAAGGAGTTCATGGGATAAAAATGTTGGGAGTCATTGGACTGATCTGCTCAGCTCCGTCCTTCCACTCTCCACATATTTTACAAATGAAATAAACTCGAAACCAAAACCCAAATGTGTAAAGGGACTGGCCCAAATTCTCAGAACTAATTTGTCAAAAGATTAGAGAATAAAGTGGTAGTGGATACCAGGCCTAGAGTTGGGAAATTCTGAGTTCAAATATAGCCTTAGACACTTCCTAACTATGTGACTCTGGGCAAGCCCCCAATTGCCTAGCATTTACCTCTCTTCTGACTAGGGAGGCATATTTAGTTTTGAATCTAAGATTGAAACTAAGATCGAAAGGGTACTTTTAAAAATAAATGATTATAAAATAAGAGTAAAGAAAAGGCAAAATTTGGGAATCAGTGTAAAAGACATGTTTGAAAAATTATTTACTAAAATTTTCAAGTATATGAGATAGATAGTAAATAAATGTTCCCATTTTCTACTAATTGGATATGTTACTAGAATTGAATTTAATTTACAACTGGAGACATTTCAATGAAGGTGTGCCATAATCATGGCAACTTCTATGAGCTCCCAGATCCTTAATTTGGGAAGTAGGGAGAAGAAGAGGGAGGCGAGTTTAAGGTTAGCACTATAAGGCTAGCCAATGAGCCAACGTCTGAGCCAATAAATTACTTCATAGATAAGAGGCATCTACCAACCCATACGGGAGGAGTCAGCAATTAGCAAATGCTTTAAGCCTGACTTAATTTTTTAAATCCCTTATAGAAAGCAAGCATACAGTGCTGTGGGGGAGGAGTTAGTCAAGTCAGTAACAGCATGAGTCACTTTCTTCTATCGCCTTTTAGTTCAATTATATATAGCCAGTTAACTCTTCAGAGGTCATATAAGGAAAGATGAGTACCCAGGTACAGAATTACTTCCTAGGTACTGAAATGTGTCACTACCCACAGGGAGTACGGAGGACTATCAACAGGTGGTGTGCGCTTTCCAAAACCAATATCCAAAAGAGGAAAGAAAAGTACAGAGAATCCCCTTTCAGTGATCCACAATGGGGATGATAGAAGCAAATGATAAAGTGAGGTTTCTATTCACAGGAAGAAATTAATGATAGAGGAAAAAGAACACTAGCTCTGATATCAGAGCATGTGGGTTCAAATCCCATCTCTTACCCAAGAAAAATTATATTTCCTTCTTAGATCTTGGCTTCCTCTTCTAAAATATGTGAATGAATTGTACTAGATAAATTATGTCTTCCTTAAGACTCATTTTCCTCATTTATAATATGAGGACTTGATGAATTTCTGATGCCTACATGAGTAACCTTACCCTGTCCTGATAACCCCATTCATTTTCCATGTGGAGATGAGAGGGTCCAAATCCAGAAAACTATAAGGACTACTATATTGTTGCTGCATATTGCTGCTATATTAGGACAAAGTAAATTTCCTTTTGTTAACTGTTCAGTGATTAATGAATGCCTCATTTCATCCTAAAATTCAATTTGAACTGGTCCTTAGTTTACTCATCTGCATACATGACAGACAGTGTTGAATCTATGAGAACTGAGTTCTTTTCAGCTCTAGTTCTCTGATGATTCTACAGCCATTGTAAAGTGTTGGTTTTTTTCTGAAACAAAAAGGAAAAATAGGAAATGTGGTTTAAATTCCTGTGACACACTATATTTCTCCTGGCTCTACAATGTAAAACTTTACACATACACACAAACAGAAATTTTACATGAAAGTATAGATACACGATACTGGAGCAATGAGGCAGTTCACACATTATGTAAGTTGGCACCCATGGATTGGCATAGTGTCATATGCCTCATTGTCAATGATGATTAGACCATATTGGGCTGAATATACACTATTCTGGCATATAAGCTGGAATGAAATCTCTTTGAAAGGAGTGCTTGATACATAGGCAGGCAATGAAAAATAACAGTTATAGACCACACTCAGGAATTTGGGAAACATACTTTAGGAAAAAGTGTGGTTTCTACTTAAACCAAGAACTTGGGTTCTCCAGTGGGAAATTAATATAGAATTTGCCTTGAAGTGCTTGAATCCCTGTCACCAAGTTTGGCCCATAGTGCCAAGAGTCCTTCCCTTTCACCTTAGGGTCCGATTTGGCAAGTGGTCAGCCCAAGGACCTGAAACACACACAGAGAAGCTTAGGAAAGGCATTGGCGTCATCTGTGGCTTTTCAGGAGTACACAAGGATACCAGACTCACCCAAAACAAATACAAGACTTGTTTGGTAACAATTCTTGTTACCAAGAATTCAATTTTCATTTTACAATGCTACATAAAGAGGAACTCCGGTCATATGATCTAGGTTTCTACTGTGAGAAAGTCATCCCCACTCTTGGCATTTCAGGAAGCAGCCAGCTTTCTGATAATATCATGTTAGCTTAATAACATGTTTTGGATAAAACATTTTAGTTCACTACAGTCTCTATTTTTCTCTCCAATATATCAAGTCCTTAGAATAGGAATTCTTAAGCTTGGGTCTCTGGATAAATTTCAGAGGAGCTATGAATTTGGGCAGAGATTGGGAAGGTCATCTTCACTGACCTTTAATTGAAATTTAATATTTCTTCAAATTATTTTAAAATATTATTTTGAGGAGTCCATAGGCTTCAGCAGACTGCCAAAGAAGTCCATTACACCAAAAACGTTAAGGATCCCTACCTTAGAGTAAGATTCTGCTATGATACCTCTACAGAATAGCTACATGAATGCCCATCAAGAGGAGTAACAAACATGTCCACATTCATAAAAGACTTTTCCATACTGATAACAAATGAGGAAGGGAAAAGGAATAGGCATTTATTATGCATTTACTGCGTGCCAAGCACTGTGATTTATTTTTCCTTAATAAATATGTGATCCTTGCAACAGTACTATGAAATCAGAACTATTATGATCCTGATTCTATAGTTGAGGACACTGAGGCAGACAAAGGTTTGACTTTCCATCATTAACATCATCATTAGCAACAGGGTGCTACTGAAGGTTTGTTTTTTTAGTAAAGGAGTGGCATAATTTTGCAATATCAATTTGGCAGCTACATGAAATATCAGAGATAGGAGAGACTGGAAACTGGAGGTTTAGGGACTGGAAGCAAGGTCATCAATTAATCAGTAAGCTGCTGAAATAGCCTAATTCAAAATTAATGAGGGTCTGAAGTAAGATAGAGGCTACATGAATGAAGAGAAGGGGATAGATGGAAGAGATATTGAGGAGGTAGAATTATGGAAGATGAAAAATTGATACCTGATTACATGTGATGGAGAATAGGGGGAAGAAGAAGTGAGGAGGCTTAAGGATGACTCAAGATTGACTGGAAGGATGAATAGTCTAAATGGCCTCTCCCTCTGGGAATGATACAGATATATAAGATAGATCAACTGAAAAAGAGTCCCCAGTCTCATCCAAGGGGAAATTTTCCAAAATCTCTAATGTGGCAAGCTATAAATATAGACTTGCATGAAATTTCTGAAAAATTTCCCCTTGGATAAATCTGAGATGATCTGAAATATTTGTCTCATTCCCAGTGAGAGAACTCATTCACCCTATGTATTATTTTATAGTCTGCAAAATAAAATTTTTCTAATTTCAAGTTGCTAATGGCTTTGGCACCTGGACTTATTCATATTCAGTTTTTTAAACCCTTACCTTCCATCTTAGAATCAATACTATGTATTGGTTCCAAGGCAGAAAAACAATAAAGGTTATGCAATGGGGATTAAGTAACTTGCCCCAGAGTCACACAGCTAGGAAGTGTCTGAGGTCAGATTTGAACCCAGGTCCTCCCATCTCTGCACCTGGCTCTCAATCCACTGAGCCACCCCGCTGCCCCTAAGAAAAGAGCATATTCAATATTTTGATGGCCTTTATCTAGCATTTGGTGGGAAGGGAACCAAGCCTTTGGTAGCTTGGAGCATTTCTCATTTTCTGCAGACTAGTAATACTTAGGAAGAAAAATTATTATAATTCTAGTCTGATATTCCTTCTTTGAGGAGAGTAGATGAGCCAGCCTTATAGCCCCAAACCCCTGCTCCTCTCTTGTTAAGAATCAAAGTCTCCTCCGGAGAGGGATGGGTGAGATTCCAACAATACTAATGAATGTCTCTCCTGAAGACATGTTTTGACAAAACCATTGGAACATACACATAACCTCCATGGGCAATTGAGGGAAACTAGTTCTGTACAGGTGAAACACATAGACTATATGAACCAGATTTCTTTAGAATGTAAATGGCAGAGCACACATTGAGGTCATGTGTAGGTAGGATTTTGCTTATTTTAGAGATAGATCTATCGCTCCTATTTTACATCTTCTTAGCCTTAAGAAACCCATGTTTCTTCTTCCATTTATAAGTATTAAATATCATGCATCTCACATTCATTTCTACATGTGTTGTCCTTTACAACTTGAAGTGGGGGCAAGGAAAGGAATAGTATTACTATTATTTTTAGAAATCTACTCTAGATTGCACAATGTATACAATAATGTATGTAGAACCAGGAAGACATGAGTTCAAATCCTGCAGAGAGACAGTAGCACTTGCCTCCCAAGATTTTGTGAAGCTCAAATAAGATGATGTATATAAAAGCACTTTGCAGATTTTAAAAGCTGCTAAATAAATATTAAATACCATTGAACTTGACCTCTCTCCTAATTACATGTTGGCATTAATGAGTCACTAAACATTATAGCTGTAAAGGACATTAATGTTCCCAGACTCTACTCAATGCTCTCCACCGATGTCAAAAAGTCATTACTATTCCACTTCTAGGAAGCTCTGTTGGGAAATTTTGATTCATATGAAGCTGAAAACTGTCTCTCTGCACTGTCCACCCTTTGGTTCTAGTTCTGACTTCTTGGACCAAGGAAAATTAGTCTTTTTTTCCCATGACAACTCTTTAAAAGTTGACAGTGATTAACCAAGCCTACCAAAGCCTCTTTTTCAGACTCCTCCCTACTTTAACAGACTCTCATCTAATGTGTCCTTCAAATTTCTTATCACTCTGCTTCCAACCTCTTCCATATATGCTTAGGCTTCGTCAGAATCTTTTATAAAATTTGGCGACTAGAACTTAGTATAACACTTCAAATATTCTCTAGACAAAAGTCAATGTAAGGGAATGATTAATTACTTCCTGTTCTCTGGACACTAGATTGCATTCAACGTTTTTTAATAGCATGAAGCTTCCCACCTTCCTCTCTCTTCTTTCCCCCTTTTTCTTTTCTTCCTCTTTCCTCTTACTTCAAATGAAGTCTCACGGCTAGGATTAGAAGAGGAGAGATATTCATATTTTGGGGGATGAATGAATGAACATTTATTAATCTCTTACTAGGTGCCAGACACTATACTAAAAACCGGGGATGTTCTTTTGAGAACTATTTATTTGTTCACAATGCCTTTATGGTAATTTATACACTGTGTGTACACCTGAAAATATTCATGCTTTAATGCTTTAAAAATGCTGCGCAGTGGAGCCCTCACTGGCAAATCTGTTCTAGAATGAAAGGAGCAAGATTCAAAGAGAAACAGTTGGAGGAAGTGTCTATGTAAAATTCTTTTCTCACAAATACAATTTTCTTTGCTTCTTCAGGGAACGTCAAAAGCAAATTAGTGTGGGGGCAGCTGGGTAGCTCAGTGGATTGAGAGCCAGGCCTAGAGACAGGAGGTCCTAGGTTCAAATCTGGCCTCAGACACTTCCCAGCTGTGTGACCCTGGGCAAGTCACTTGACCCCCATTGCCTACCCTTACCACTCTTCCACCTATAAGTCAATACACAGAAGTTAAGGGTTTAAAAAAAAAAAAGCAAATTAGTGGCTGGAATACGTTTATCAACAAAAAGGACAACAGGCCAAATCAGCCAGGTGTTAAGATAGGAAGTCCACTCTTCCTCTGTCAAGCAAAGAAATGTGACCACTGATGATGGTCTGGGAAAGAACTGAGGAGTGGAGAGGCTGGAGGTCATTATGAAGTCAATAAGGTTAGAATTTGGGGGATCATAAACATGCAAAAGGAACACTTGTGGGTGCCAGCAAAATCAAAAGAATGATCATCTCTGTGAGTAACTAAGGTTGGGTAGAAGAGTAGATGATGGGAACTGAGTAGATTGAGGAAATGGGAAGTTAGAGTTTTTGAAGGAATATCAGCATGTAATATGAATCCTCTAATAATAATAATAGGAGTTGGGATGGAGAGAAAGACTGTAAACTAGACTCTGAACTAATTTATTAGAATGGAAGGAAAGTGTCCTGAGAGACTGAAAGAAAATAGCCTTCAAGATCTTGACTGAGTAATAAATTTGAGTCAAAGCATTCTAGAAAATATATGCATGTTTTAATATAATTATATATTTAATATAATTATTTGCAACTTTTTTATTTGCAACTATATTTTTAAATTTTATTTTATATTTGCAATTGCAATTAAATGCAACTGAATGAATTTTACCCTTTGGTACTTTCACTCCTTAACAACCTAATTTCTCCCTCAGGTTGCAGAGAAGATTCTCTGCAACCTGAGTGAGAAGTTAGGCTGTAGGATTATTATGAAATATCTCAGTAGGATTATATAGCGTCCCCAAGCCCATCTGTGAGTGTAATATTACCCTCCTTTTCCCAAGGACACATTCTGGGAATTATCTAACTTCTTTGAGATAATCATGGACATAAAAGAAGCTCCACCATTATCAAGGTATGCTTTAGAATCTCTGCAACTTGTCTCAGATAAATTCCTAGGCCAACAACGGTGGATCCCTCTTTTGTCTGCTTCATCTAGAGATGCATTCTTTGCCAATTAAAAGGACATATGAATGAACATCTTTGAATTTGAAACCAGATGAACTGAAGAATAATCCTTGACCTTAGGTACAAAATCACAGATCTAGAGCTAGAAAGGGACCTGCATGTCTTCTGGTCCAACACTCTTACTTAACAGATGGAGAATTGATGGCCATGGAGATGGAGTGACTTGCCCCAGGTCTCACAGGTGGCAGAGTCCAAATTTGAACCTAGAACCTTTGGCTCCAAAATCTAGTACTCTTTGTGGCCTCCATACTTTCTGTTTTCTTTCTCTCCTACCCCCTTTTTTTTGCTTTAATACTCCCCAAAACAAACTATGTCATCAATGTGGGCAAGGGTATCCCTAACTCCTCATGGTAATAGATTGGGAACCCTTCTTTTATTGATGGCATCATTAATTACTGTGGTCAAAACAAGCCTTCAAATGATGGACTTTTTTATGGCAATTGAACTAGACTACTCCTCGAAAAAGACAATTCATCCTTGGGCCTATACCTTAACCATATCTAGCTGAAACCATCTCAAAATAAATATATTATCTTTATTCTAAATCTGTTCCTTCTTCTGACTTCATTATTTGTGTCTATGGCACCACTTTGTCTCCCATGTTAATAATCTTGGAGTTATCTCTGACTCTTCTTTCTTTCTCTCATGAGTCCAACTGGTTACTAAATCCCAGCCATGACACATCCTGAATATCTCTTGCATCTGTTCCCTCCTCTCTATTTCCATTACCACTATCCTAGCATACTCCCTCATTATCAGCTGCTTGAACTGTCGTAATCTAAGCCTAATAACCTGCTTTTGTTAAATGCCGGATAGTCTCATTTTACTGAAATCAAGAATCTAAACTATCAGATTGGCCCCAGTCAAGCCTGGCCCAGAACCAGGATAGGGAAACTGAGGCTGAGAGATGACTAGTGTCATAGTTAGCCAAAGTCAACTCCAGGCCTCCTAGTGCCAGAGTGAGGGGTCTTAACCCTTAACCATATCTCTTCTTTCTTTTTTAAAAGAAAAACTAGAATGACACATTCTTATTCCGTCATCTTAACTGTGTTAATTAAGTTGAGTCATACTTACCTTAATAATAAATATATCATGTTAATGTTAAAATATTTAAAAACATTTATATACATAAATACACATACATCCGTATATATGTACATATATGTAATATATATCCTCTCAGAGGATAATTTTTGGTTGGTGTGTTAATTTCCATAAAACCTTATTTAAATTCATTTATGATCAAATAGTATGAAAGCAAATCGTTTTTTTACTGTCCCTTCCATGAAAGAGAGATTTATTCTGTTTATTACCTTCAAAGTCCACATCACCTACTAATTTTGTCCTTCCTGTTATAGGGTCACGGATATGGTTGATTCCTACATCAATAACAGCAGCACCTTCTTTTACCATGTCAGAGGTAATCATCTTTGGAATGCCTGGAAAAAAGAAACACACAGTTCCCAAAATAAAACTCATTTAGGTTGTTTTCAGGTAAAATAGCAGGGCTTTTACTGTGCATTTTTAAAATTCACAGAATGTGATACGTGAAATAACTTCCCCGAAATAACTTTTTATGAAAGGAAATCAAATTGGTAAAAGTAAGCTTTAATGGACAATTTGGTAATACCCAAATTACCAAATATTTGGCAATACCCAAATTGGTAACATGAGACGATCTAAAACATAAACACAAAATTTAATTTATGGCATTAAAAAAAAGCATCTTTATGGCATGGTCTTAGTATGGCAGTGTACCTCCTTTTATTCATTAGCTGTGTGATTCTGGGTAAGTTATTTAACTCCATTTTTCTGTTTCCTCATCTTTAAAATGAACTGGAGAAGGAAATTGCAAACCACTCCAGTATCTTTGCCAGGAAAACCCCAAATGGGTTCATGAAGAATTGAACATGAGTGAAAAATGGCTAAACAGACTACCTCTCTTTGGAGAATTGGGGAATTCCTGAAAAGTTATCTACAAAACAAACTGTGTTCACATTGATTTCCATCCAAGTTTTGTCCATGAATACAAGTGTTTTATAGAACAATATAATTACCTATATACATTCCTATTTTAATTATGGGAAATTGCAACATTCTATAGAAAAGCAGATTTCCCATATACTTTTTAAATTTCATTATGGAGAATGCTGGTGGCATAAACATTTTTTTCAAGGTTACTTGGCAGACAAGCTGAGATAAGAAAGTAGTAGGTATGGCTGAGGTTCTGAAGGGGCATAATTTTACCACTAAAGAGATCATTGCTCACCCCAATTATTGCTAAAGTTAGCACACTTGTCTGCTTACTCCATGGGGGCATGGGAGATACCTGTGTGTAGGTGAGCAACATGGATCAAGCAGGGTATTTGAAATGAGTCAAAGTCTATCAAGTGCATAATTCTGGTGCACATCTCGATATAGCTCAAGGTATTTCCCTTAGCTTCCTCTATTTCTCATCAGTATACTTGCATCTGACCCTAAACTAGTAAGTGATCATTGTTCTATATCCTAAAAAACCCATTATTTCCCAGAGATCAACAAAAAATGTAAAATGCTGGCCTTCCCCTCATCTCATCAATTCAGTGAATGGAACAGCATTCATTATAGAGTAGGCCTTGACTCCATTAGCCCATGGTAGGTTAACAGGTAAACCTGCCAGTACAAATGACTATAATAAGGTAAAACATACATAGAAGTGGTATTTTTAGTTGCCCCTTTGTAAAATATTCATAACTTAGATTTAGAGCTGGAAGGAAGCTTAAGGGACATTTATTTCAACATCTACAATCTCCAAATAAGAAACCTGAGGTTCAGGATATAACGTGAGTACATGAAATGTCAGGAATGGAATTTGAACCTAGTTATTGCTACTTTAATTCCAACACTCTATCCATTGCATCACCTCCTCTTCTTCTATTTGACCTATCTTGAAGTACTTTTGTGAAGAAACTGCTTAGTAAACCTAACCCTGACCCTAATTCCATTTCTAAATCTAGCCAAAAAAGTGAGCTGGTAACTGGAAAGGTGGAATGTCTGCCTTTTGGATGGTGATTCACTGTCCACATTTGCAAACAGGGGAGTGATTAAAGACTCATCTTAGGGATTCTTCATATCCACCAGGAAACCAGTGTCTACCCATCAAAACATCTACCCTCCTGCCACATAGACAACCTCTCCAGCCCTAAACCTCTTGCTCAAAGAAGAGTTACTAAGTCAACCTTTGTTATGGAAACAACAAACAAATAAATAATAATGATGATAAATTATTTACATATCACTTTATGGTTTGCAAAGTAATTTACAAATATTATCTCATCCTTACAACAAACTTGGAAAGTAGTTATTATTATTATCCTCATTTCACAGATGAGGAAACTGAGGCATATGAAGGTTAAGTGATTTGCCTAACAACACACAGCTAGAAAATGAATGAGGCAGGATTTGAACTCAGAGGTTCCTGAATACAAATTGAGCATTCTTATCTATTGTACCAACTATATAGGGGAGAAGGGACAGACTGGGCTGACAGCCAGAAAATAACACAAACTAGGGATACTCCCACACCCCACAAGGGAAAGGACTGACAGGATAACACTGAATAACCATACAGGGATGTGAGGAATGAGGAATGACAGTTTGACAGTTGAACTTACACCTAACTGCCAGAGATACCAGTGGTGTTAAGGTAACTCCAATAGTGGGTCCTTGATGGCTTACAGGTGACACAAGAAGTATAATAAAACTGGTTTTATTATACTTGGGAAAATAATTGGGAAAGTGGGTGAAGGGTTTCTACCACTAAGGAAACAGCCCAACTGTCTAAGAATATAAGGAGTCAGCTGGCTTTATTCTACTATACTACAGACAGTTCTAACTGTCTGTAGTATTGGGATTGAGGGCTGAAGTATTGGGATTCTCACTGAAGAGGTACAAGCTGCTCCAAGATGATAACAGGAACCAGGACCAAATCCTTGCACAGTCAGTAAAGTCCAAAGGAAGCTCTAAGGAGCATAGGTTATCTATCAGCCATCCACTAGCTATAGATCTGAACCTTATCTCTACCTAGCTGTATTGATGGTTTCTTCTCTCCAATCTTCTGTAAATCCCAAAACTTCACAGCTCCTTGGATCTTACAAATTGGACCACAGATACACCCTCCTCCCAGCTTAGCCAAGAAGAAACCCTCCCCTTTTCAAACCTTACTCTTCATTCCGTTCATGGAATGTCCATGCATTCAGCCAAGGCTTGCTTTTATAGCTGTCAGCTTTCTGTCCTATCTTAAATCAAAGTCTACCCTATAATTTGCCTACAACACTACCTACCTCTGAAATAGGAAAAAAAAGTTTTCCAGCTTCCATATACGTATATCAGCAAAAGTCTAAAGTTCACACAAGATTGAATAATGATCAAAAAATCCAATGAAAAGCTTTAATGACTTTTTCAATCCCAGAACTGCACAAAATATCAGCTGGAGTCCTTGCTAGCAAAACAGAGACCAGGAGAGAGTAGCCTGTCAACATGACCTAAGATGATCAAGGATATATCCTGCAATGTACCTAGAAGTAGCAAGAGTGGAGAAAATCCCAAATTGAGGACCTTAGAAGCTCCCATCAATGGCAGTAACCAGTAAATAGCCCACACAGTACCAACCAGTGTGATGCCATACATTGAACAAGAGCTAGAGGACCATTAAAGGATCCTCTATTTGGCTTTTGAAGTCCTTCATAACCTCATCCTTCTTCGTTTTCCAGACCTTACTCTCCTCTGTGCACTATGGGATTGAATGACCCTGGTCTCCTTGCTGTTCCTGAAACAAAACACCATTGTGGATACCAGGTATTTTTTTTATTAATTATCCCCCATATCTGAAATGTCTTTTTCATCAATTCTTCTTCTTGGCTTCCTTAGGTTCCTTTACATTTCAGCTAAAGTCCCACCTTCTCAAAATAAACCTTTCTCATTCCTCTTTAATTTTAGTGCTTTCCCTCTGAGATCATCTCTAATTTATCCTGCATCCACCTCGTTCTTCTATAGCATGAACTTCAAACATTATCTACCATGCCTCTGTACCCTTTGTGTCGTCTTCCCATAGTAAAATGTAAACTCCTTGAGGGTAAAGATTTTTCTATGTATATTTTTATTTCTAATGCTAAGCACTTTGCTAAGTCAATATTAAATTGTGTTTGAGGAAGGTAAAATTTGATTTAGTGGGAATTATAAAATAACATCAGTTCACATTGAATGTGAGCCAAAATCTAATTAATGTGATGAATGTGAACTAGCTGAAAGTGAGTCTGGCTTGCCTATTTTTATGTGTGCATGCAATGTGCTACCCCATTCCATCATAAAAAGAGCTTATACAAAAGTGGATAAAACAATGAATACTTCATATGGAAACACCACCAGCTCAAAAAAGAGGAGACTGGTTATTATAATAGTACAAAAATGATACTGTAACTGAACAACATTAACATTTTAATCCTTAGTAACTAAGGGAAAAGTCAGAAACTCCAAATAGATGATCCCATGAAGTATATATTTCAATTTGCAAATGTTTGCCTTTTGACTTCTATATCTTTAGCAAGGAAGTCCTTAATAGCTGTGTTAACTCTTCTGAATATTTTGTTGAGATATACACTGATAACTATTGATCCTACCTTCTTTCAGATGAATTGAAAATTGACCTTCTAATATCCCTAAAATTGTGTGGCCTTCACCACAGACCTCTTCTGTGTAAACTTTATCTGATACTTTTTTAACTTTTTTCTGATATTTAATCAAATGACGTGGGGAAATGTGATCCCATAGTCCAAATATGTTGCATCTACTATCATAAAGTTTGTTATAGATATTTTTAGAGATTCTTTCCATCTTTAATATTTGTTGTTCTTACAGCATCAAGGTTAAACCCATTCAGGGAGATCTAACCTAGTTAGGTTTCTTTCCAAGGTTTCTCTAAAGTTATTTTTTCTCTCCACTCCATGCTGCTATTTTGTAAGACAGAAGTGTTCAGTCTTTGACTACATACACCATGAGATTCCATGAGGGTTTTTATTTTACACCAGTGCTGCCAAATATTTCTGTTTGGCAAAAAAGTCAGGTGTTTGTTTCTAGGTCCTTTAGATCTCTATGTTGTGATCACTATTATTTTTTTAAATTTTTGTAAATTCTCAAAATTTGCAAAATTTCCTTAGTTTTTATCCTTGTCTTTTAATTTTTTTGCCTCTTTTCCCTCTTACTGATGTTGCCACATAAATTACAAATTTTTATGGTTCTCTTTCTGTAAATGATGCTAATGGGCACTGAAATACAAGATGGCCACTGTCTCAAATAATACTACATCATTTATATTCCAATATGTCATCATGGATTAAAGGTCTTAGGTTATTGAAGATTATGCCCACAAAGCAAAATTCCCATAAAGTATTACAATAGTGGAAATGCTTTTAGTATGGACCTGGAAACACAGTGATTTTCTTTTCAGGGACCAGCTTAGGTAATCACAAAGAAGCATATTTGGCCAAGGCAACTCATGGAAAGGGGGAAAATAAGAAATAGCCCCCAGTCGAGCTATTTGTTCTGCTTTTGCAATAATGGCAAGCAGAATATTTGGAAAGGGAACAAAGTGGGTTAAGAATCACACAGTTTTAGGGGCAGCTGGGTAGCTCAGTGGAGTGAGAGTCAGGCCTAGAGACAGGAGGTCCTAGGTTCAAACCCAGCCTCAGCCACTTCCCAGCTGTGTGACCCTGGGCAAGTCACTTGACCCCCATTGCCCACCCTTACCAATCTTCCACCTATGAGACAATACACCGAAGTACAAGGGTTAAAAAAAAAGAGTTAAGCAGCTCTGCTTTACAAAGAATCACACAGTTTTTAGAACATCATTAAGCTTTAATTTGACTATTGATGCTCTAAATGTTGGATTCTTGTCAGTGACTAGTGAGTGGATCTATCAGAGAATCTGAATCATATTAAATCTGACCTTCTTGCTGTAAATGAAACAGAAAGAAGGAAGTTGCAGTTAAGTAGGACCTCCCACGTACTGAATAGAGAAGCAAAGAAAATAATTGGGAAAGTGAATTTTATCGCATACACTCAGAAGGTACAAGACATTTCATGAGACATTTAGCCATCACATGTTACAATACTAATGTGATATATTTATAGAAAGACCACTATGAAACTAATTATGCACCAACAATAGTGGTTGATGATTAAGTAGTAGAGAAATTCACTGAAGAACTTAACAAGACCTTTTAAATCATATTAACATACACTCTGACATGGTGACTTTCATGCAAAGTTGACAAAAATTTAAAAATAGGGGAAATATATATAACAAAATATGACTCAAGAAAAAGAAATGAGAGGTTAGACTTCTAGATTACGCAGAATCTTATGTCTGTCTCATGAACATTTTATTAAAAAAATTGTTGGTAGGTGTTGGTTGTGGTTTTTTTTATTTAAATATTTTTTAAAAAGGAGAAAAGAAAAGAAAACAACTACATTTTAGAAGACAAGAAAATATTTATTATAGAAGCAGTAATTGTTCCATGATCTGTTTTCTGTACACAACCAGATCACTGATTCATCAAAACAAAAATCAGAATTTGTAATAATGATGAGAAAATAGTAAAGGAAAATATATATGGCATACAATTAGAGGCAGCTAGATGGTGCTGACCTGGACTTGGAGTGAGGAAGACCTGAGTTCAAATAAAGTGCTAGACAATTACTAGCTCTATGATCTTGGATAAGTTACTCTCTAGGCCTCAGTTTTCTTATCTGTAAAACAAATATAATAATGGCGCCTACCTTATGAGGTTTCTTGAATGTACTAAATAAGATAATATTTATAAAAATATTATTGATTTACCCTTGAATTATTTAAATAATCCATTAAAAATTTTAAAATAGAAAATGGAGAATAGAAATGACATCAACACTAAAATAATTTCATCCAGAAATTAAATCAGCATAAATTAATTGCTGCAACAAGGAGACCAAAAGAGTTTAGAAATTGCCTTAATCAGGAAGCACTTTACTTAATTGACAAAAGGAGAATGATGACAGCAAAAGTAATATTATGATTCCTGAAGTCCAGAGGAAGTAGAAAAGGCACTATAGAAAACAAAGGTGAGAAAAAAGTTACTAAATTTGATCAAGTCTATTTAGAAGGATGAAAAGATATAATTTTGAGAATATGGAGGGACTAATTTACAAATTGTTTTAAAGACGAGAAAGTTCTTGGAGGTATAGAAAAAATCTTGATGATTTTTTATTTAAAAGGGGAGGGGGAGTGAGAAAATCCAGTAACTAGACCTTCCTTATCTCTCAGCTATACAAAATCTTCAAGAGGATAATGAATAATCTATTCCATAAAGGCATTAATAAGGAACAAACTAGGTTTTACAAATGTTCTTTGACAACAGACCTCACAACTGAATGAAATATGTAGAAAATATAAGATCTCATTGGGATTATTATTTGTTGATTTAAAAAAAGATTTTAACTTTATAGAACAAGACCTTACCTCAGACTCATTTACAAAGTATTTCCCATCCACATATCATGATCACTTAGAATTCCATGGAAGATATAACAACAGAAATGTCTGTTCGCTTAATAATAAACATCAGACAAGGGATTAAGTGAGAAGCTACATGCTTGCCAGAAGTATGAAGCAGATTCAGCTAAGAATCCAAGTTGAGATGGATCCCCAAGATCTTGTTTATGGGGATCTAAGTCCAAAATATTGTGGAGCCTCTTAGAAGAGGTCCATAATCACTCAAAGGAGTTTGGGCCATCCATTTATGCAAAAATGATCAAGTTAAGGAAGAATACTTACTGCCTAGATTTCAAAATGCATAAAATGTATCCCTATTAGAACTCATTCAATGGTACCAATATAGTGTAATAAATTACAATTTTAATTATGAGGCTGTTAGTAGCTTTTTAATGGCTTTATTACAGCAAAGTAGAGATAGTAAAGAGAGTGAGAGGGATTCCTTCAGTTAAGTGAGCAGAGCACAGAGCCACAGACCCACACCTGATACACCTTAACAAAAGCAAAGCTCAAGCTCCCAAAAAAGAGCCCTGCAGCGTGGGTCTCAGCCAAATTTATTTCCCAAGCCCCTGTACGTCAAATGAGGACATCCTTAAAAGGATGTTGGGAATTTAGCTCAGGTATGGCAAATTTTCCACCTCCACAACAGTCAATCTTCAATATTCATGCATTTAATTTTTGTTATTTCAAGCTTTTGAGTGTTTTTATTTGTAACCTCATTTTCACTTTTACATTGGCACATTCATAGTGCCGTAGAGAAAAAAATGAGAGGTGTGATGTACACAAGTTTGTGGAGCAGCTGGTATGCTACTACTAGGTGTTTCGCTGATCTTTTTCACCCTACCATTGCAGAGTAATGCTGTTTGCCTTTAAAACTCAATTTCTGCGCTACAATTATGCCCTCAAAGCATAGTGCAAGTCCCTGGGGCTCTAAGGTGAAGTCAAGACCTCATCAGTCTTAGTGTCTTCCAACAGTCTTAAATAAAATATCAGTCATTTCAGAACATGACCAGGATAGAAAGATTTATAGTAGAAGAGTATACAGTAAAATGACTCCTACCACCATCCGACATGGTGGAAGGTTAAGGTTCAGGTTAAAAAATGTTTTCTTTTTAAGAGTTTTATATCCTATCCAGTATTTATAGCACCACATATTTCATGTGTTTTGATAAGTGGAAATTGTCTAAAACCAACTTTTAAAAAATTGAGATGTTAGTATAGAGAAGTTCACAGAACTCAAAGGAATTATTTGTAAGAAAAAATGTTTCATACTTTATCAATTTCATTTTATATACTATACTTATGGATTATGTGTCAGAAAGAGATCGACTGGTCCTAAGACATGACAAGAATATAGATGGATGGACAATGGACTCCAGAGTACCCTTGTAATATTGAAAGAAGGAAAGGAAGAGCTTCAGAATGTAGAGGAAGATCTTCCCTTAGGAAGATTTTGATGAGAGTTGACACATGGAAGAGTTGTAATTTGCTTCCCTTGAGGAACTCTCAAATTGAAGAGATCACAAGTCCTTTTGAATATTTTCCTTTATTTGAAATGACAAAGCTTCTGGAATTCCCTAGGTCTCATTTAAGGCAGGCTTAGCAATGCTCCTTTTTTAAATCTAATTCTATTTTTTTAAGTAAAATATTAGAGATTTGTCATGTGATAAATTTGTCCCTTAAAGAACTACTAAGAAGATATTCCTTTGGATAGATTTCATATAGTTTCCTAGTTTACACATGGAATTAAATTTCTTATAAATGGCAGGTCTCTTTTTGAAAAGATCAAATATGTGGTAAGAAAGAAAGAAAAAAAATCCTGAAAGATATGATGTTAAAGTAAAATAACTTCTCACTATCTGTTGATGGAATTTAAAATATAAATGTTTGATGTCCACTGGAATATAGTCATCTCTAGTCCTTTCTGCTCATATCACTTCAATATTAGCTGTTTTGTCTTGAGAGGTGGTATGGGAAGAAGATCCAGTAGGGAAAGGTTCTGTTTGGAGGGTTGGGTTTGAATCTTCCCTCAGGTACTTACTACCTTGACTGCTGGGAATATCCAATTCTTCATCTACAAAATGGAGATGATCATCCTAGTACTTGTACTGTATCTCACAAGGTGGCTTTAAAGAACAAGTGAACATTACAAGCCACACGAATATCCATTGTTATTATATACACTTTTGCACCATGAAAGGCACGCCTTTATCCTTAATGGGGGGTAGTTATCTTTCTTATTTATAGGGATCTAAAGATAGGTAAGCCAAGAAGTTTGAGAGGCCATAAATTAGGCTCCTAATTTGACAATAATAACATTTCAAAGCTGTTTGCATTCACACAGGGCCACAAGCAGAGCTCAAAAGTGCTTAGCAAGAGAGAAGACTTCCAAGTTTAGTTCCTTAGCTATTGTCTTCCTATAACCTACCATTGTTTCCAGAAAACTTCCTCTTTAATGGCTAACAATCTGAGCCCATCCCATGTCAATCATTTCCGAATCTAGGCAAAAAATAATGCTGTGTTGATTCTGAGTCTATTCACATGGTGAAATGGTTACAATGAGCATTTGGTAACATCTGTAATTGAAGTCATGCATACCTTTAATATTATAATTGAAAAAAGTCTCACATTAGTAAGATAATTATATGTCAGAGCCCAAGGCAGTTTTATGTAGGAAGGTTTGTTTCTTTTTTCCCCAAGCCAATTAATTCATCTATGAATTTCTTTCTGGCAGAGGAAAGAGGTCTATTAATTTGGAATTTCAAAAGTAATTGTGGTAATTATAGTAGGGCGGCATCTTTTCATTTGAGAAACCCAATAGGAAGATGCCTATAGTAGCCAAAGATTTCTTTGCATGAATGAGGCGGCTGGTGGGGACCTCTCTGATTGGTGGAAAATGGAAAGGTTACTCTGAATCATACTCCCTTAAAGTTAAGTGCCCCTCTACTAGAGAAGAGTATACTTGGGAGTCTTAGAGTCTATTACTAAAGAAGAAACAGATGTTGCTGTCCAAGCTCAATGCAACAAATGTGAAACAAAATAATCTAGATCTATTCCTCATTCTAGGCACTCCCTGGGAAGGGGTGAAAGCCTTAACATAGGGCTGATATACAGAGCTATCTTTTTCTTGACTAATCAGGGTCCAAACTGGGCATCTTTCATGACAATTCAGCATATTCACAATGATGAATTAATGAAATTACTCTCAAAGAAAAGATTGTCCTTGTCCAATCTCCTAACAAAGCCACCTTTGCTGCCACCAAGTGGCTCATTTAATGCCTTACTGATAACAGGAAGCCCAGTATTTACATAACACTTTAATTTACATAACATAAGCTCAGAGTTGTGCAGGCATTATCTAATTAACTTCCACAATAACTCAGTGAGGTAAGGGGAAAATTGCCTATTATCCTCATTTCATAGAAGAAAATTTTAAGGAGCTGAGAGAATGGGTGGTTTCTTGAGCTTACATGATGATTCAGAGGTGAAACAAGAAATAGGATGAAGGACACTTATTCAGGGAATAAAAGTGGTATCTTCACTTATCATAATGGCTCACGCAGGCGAGATGGTCCTAAGATATGAGGTTTAAAAGCAATGGAAAGTAGATGGATATTACATATAGAGATACCCATAATTCCATTTCCTAGTTGGAGGAACTTCTTTCTATATTTGGCTACTGCATTGCTCCAGAAAATTTTAGAAATAAGAAGGAATTATAAAGATCATATAATCTACCACCTCCCTCACTTAACACAGAAGGAAATTAAAAACCAGAGAAGACTTAAAAAAAACTAAAAAACCTCTTACATTCTGTCTTAGTGTCAGTTCTAAAACATAAGAACAGCAGGGCAGTTGGCAATAAGGGACTTGCTCAGGGTCACAAAGCTATAAGTTTCTGGGGCTAGATTTGAACCCAGGCCCTCCCAACTCTAGGCCTGGCACTCTACTTGCTGTGCCACCTAGCTGCACCCCAGATTCACTTTTCTTAAACATTTATTAATATTTATTTTTTAGAAAAGTTAACATGGTTACATAATTCATGCTCTTACTTTCCCCTTCAAACACCGACTTCCTCCTCCCCCCCATGGCTGATGCATATTTCCACTGGTTTTAACATGGGTCATTGATCAAGACCTATTTCCAAATTGTTGATAGTTGCATTGGTGTGGTAGTTTTGAGTCTACATCCCCAATCATGTCCACCTCATCCCATGTGTTCGAGCAGTTGTTTCTCTTCTGTTTCCACTCCTGTAGTTCTTCCTCTGAATGTGGGTAGCATTCTTTACCATAAATCCCTCAGAATTGTCCTGGGACATTGCATTGCTGCTAGTACAGAAGTCCATTACATCTGAATTTACCACAGTGTATTGGTCTCTGTGTACAATGTTCTTCTGGCTCTGCTCCTTTCGCTCTGCATCAGTTCCTGGAGATCTTTCCAGTTCACCTGGAATTCCTCCAGTTTATTATTCCTTTGAGCACAATAGTATTCCATCACCAGCATATACCACAATTTTTTCAGCCATTCCCCAATTGAAGGACATACCCTCCTTTTCCAGTTTTTTGCCACCACAAAAAGCTCGGCTATAAATATTTTTGTACAAGTCTGTTTATCTATGATCTCTTTGGGGTACAAACCCAACAATGGTATGGCTGGATCAAAGGGCAGGCATTCTTTTATAGCCCTTTGAACATAGTTCCAAATTGCCAGCCAGAATGGTTGGATCAGTTCACAACTCCACCAGCAATGCATTAATGTCCCAGTTTTGCCACATCCTCTCCAGCATTCATTTCTCTCCCCTTCTTTCATTTTAGCCAATCTGCTAGGTGTGAGGTGATACCTCAGAGTTGTTTTGATTTGCATTTCTCTAATTATTAGAGATTTAGAACACTTTCTCATGTGCTTATTGATGCTTTTGATTTCTTTATCTGAAAATTGCCTATTCATGTCTCTTGCCCATTTATCAATTGGGGAATGGCTTGATTTTTTATACAATTGGTTTAACTCTTTGTCTATTTGAGTAATTAGACCCCTGTCAGAGTTTTTTGTTATAAAGATTTTTCCCAATTTGTTGTTTAGTTTGATATAATCAAAATCATTTATTTTACATTTTGTAATTTTCTCTAACTCTTGCTTGGTTTTAAAATCTTTCCTTTCCCAGAGATCTGACAAACTATTCTATGTTCACTTAACTTATTTAGTTTCCCTCTTTATATTCAAGTAATTCACCCATTCTGAATTCCAGATTCACTTTTATAAAATCATTTCATCTCATTAACATTAAACTGACTTGCAGTTTCTTCTTATCTTGGAAATTTTATAATAAACATTTATTTACAGAGTTCTTCTGGTACCTAGCATGTTTCCTGGCATATAAGAGGTACTTAATTGAAATATTTATTGATTGAGAGATGCAGCATGGCACTATAGTGTAATGAACTGAAAATTGGTCTTGGCATCAGGAAGACTGTAGGATTCTGAGAAAATCACTCAAACATTCAGTGCTTTAAGTTTCAGAGAAATCGGCAACTTCATTGGTAGAAGGAATTTTCTACACTGAGAATTCCATATACCAATGAAATTACAGATTCATTACACACACAAACATATACATATAACATGTTATATGTATATTGTGTATGTATACATATTAATGAGTGAGAGGGAGAAAGAGAGAAATAATAAAATGGAGAAAGTGCTAGACTTGGAGTCAGGAAGCTCTGCATTAAAATCCCGCCTCAGATACTTAGTTGTCTGACTCTGAACAAGTCACTTAACCTCTGCCTGACTCAGTTTTCTTATCTAATAAGAATAATGATAGCACCTATCTCTTAGAGTTTTTGTAAAATTAAATTAGATTATTTGTAAAGTATTTTGCAAATTGTAAAGTGATATATAAGGGATAGTTATATTAGAATTTCTCTAAATGTATTACATGGATATAATGGAAAGAATATTGTTCTGTAGTCAGAGGAACTGCATTTAATGCTTATTTCTTGTGATTTTTTTTGTAAGTCTTTTACTCCCTGGGCCTCAATTTTCTCATCTGTAAAATCAGTGAATTTGACTAGGTCCCTTAACAGCTATAAATATATGATCCTATAATCCCATGAGTATTTATAGGGGATTCTTCTTTTACTTGGACCATATTTGAGACATCTTCCATTGGTTGACATTACTAGTCAGAAGACTACTGAAAGAATTATCTCTTCAGTTGAATTCATCAAGAAATTATATATGCTCAGCACACTAAATGGCCAACTCTCACTCACCAACCAATGTGATTTTACTCAAGTCACACATCCTTTGTGTAGATTCTCAGTTATCCTGTATATCCTGTCACTTGTGGATGTATGGGTGTGTCCTGTTATATTTTGGGTTAGAATTTTAATTTAGGCTGCAGTGCACAAATACCAAAATATTGTGTGGAACACTGGGGGAACTATTACAAGAGAATTAGGGAAAGTTTAGCAATAGACATAACTTAACTGGATGGCTGGCAAGCAAGTGCTGGAGTGTTCCAAGCATGGAATGGTGGAGGGAAAGAGATCTTCTTTTCTGAGAGACTCTCTGGATGCAATTGATGGCAGTTAGAGGCTTTCCTTAGCGGCTAGAGGAAAAGAGCCCAGAAAAATAACTGTCTCCTGTGCAACTATCTACCCTGGGAAAGATCAAGTTGAGCAGTGAATCTGGTTTGATTGGTGGACATACCAAACCAGTTCAGCTCCTTGACTTTACCCCTTTTGTGGATTTACTTGCTGTGACTCCTGGTAGCTGTGAACATCGCTGGAACAGCCTGCACTTAGAGCTAGTGTAGTTTTATCCTACCTCTTAGTCCTGGAACTTACCCATTAGATAAGTAGTTTTAGTTTGTCCATTTCTTCTATACCTGACCCTTTCAGTTTTACTTTACTTCCTGTACCTTCCTTTACCCCAAGTAAAGAGCCCACTGTTAGATATCTTCCAAAACCTGAGTTTCCCTGGCTAGGCTGGTGACCAGTAAACAGCTAACCATCATTCACTAACCAATGTGGTTTTACTCAACTCACACATCCTTTGTGTGGATTCTCAGTTATCCTGTATATCCTGTCACTTGTGGATGTGTAGGTGTGTCTTGGTTGTGTGTGTTACCCTTCTGTTATACTGTGAAGGCAGTTACCTATTTCAGCTTTTGAAACAAAAATCCTCTATTTGACAAAAAACTGCTGGGAAAATTGGAAAACAGTATGGGAAAGATTGAGTTTAGATGAACATCTCACACCCTACACCAAGATAAATTCAGAATGGGTGAATGGCTTGAATATAAAGAAGGAAACTATAAATAAATTAGATGAACACAGAATAGTATACTTGTCAGATCTTTGGGAAAGGAAAGATTTTAAGACCAAGCAAGAGTTAGAAAAAATTGCAAAATGTAAAATGAATAATTTTGATTACATTAAATTAAAAAGGTTTTGTACAAACAAAACCAATGCAACCAAAGTTAGAAGGGAAGCAACAAAATGGGAAAAAATCTTTAAAACAAAAACCTCTGACAAAGGTCTAATTACTCAAATATATAAGGAGCTAAATCAATTGCACAAAAAATCAAGCTATTCCCCAAATGATAAATGGGCAAGGGACATGAATAGAATTTTCAGATAAAGAAATCAAAACTATCAATAAGCACAAGAAAAAGTGTTCTAAATATTTTATAATTAGAGAAATGCAAATCAAAAGAACTCTGAGGTACCACCTCATGCCTAGCAGATTAGCTAACATGACAGCAAAGGAAAATAATAAATGTTGGAGGGGACATGGCAAAATTGGGACACTAATGCATAGCTAGTAGAGTTGTGAATTGATCCAACCATTCTGGCTGGCAATTTGGAATTATGCCCAAAATGCTTTAAAAGACTGTCTGCCCTTTGACCCAGCCATACCACTGCTGGGTTTATACCCCCAAAGAGATCATAGGGAAAAAGACTTGTACAAAAATATTTCTAACCGCGCTTTTTGTGGTGGCAAAAAACTGGAAAATGAGGGGATGTCCTTCAATTGGAGAATGGCTGAACAAATTGTGGTATCTATTGGTGATGGAATACCATTGTGCTCAAAGGAATAACGAACTGGAGGAATTCCATGTGAACTGGAATGACCTCCAGGAACTGATGCAGAGTGAAAGGAGCAGAACCAAGAGAACATTATACACAGAGACAGATACACTGTGGTATAATCAAATGTAATGAACTTCTCTACTAGCAGCAATGCAATGAACCAGGAAAATTCTAAGGGACTTATAAGAAAGAATGCTATCCATATTCAGAGGAAGAACTTTGGGAATAGAAACACAGAGAAAAAAAAACAACTGTTTGAACACTCGGTTCGATGGGGATATTATTGGGGATGTAGACTCTACATCACTCTAGTGCAATTATCAATAATATGGAAATAGATCTTGATCGATGATATATATAAAACCCAGTGGAATTGTATGTCAGCTATGGGGGGGGGGGGCTGGACGGGAGAGAAAGAACATGAATCATGGAACCATGGAAAAATATTCTAAATTAATTAAAGATTTTCAATTAAAAAAAGAAATTAGAGATAATTTGTCAGAGGATTCCTATAAAGGAAGAAATTTGTTCCAAGGCAAATGCCATTTTATAATCCATGTGCAAAAATCACAATATTATCCTGTATTCTCTGCATTTTTCTACAATTATGTAACAGTACAGGTTTAAATTGAGTATTTCCATCTCATAAGATACCCTGAATATCTGGGTAGATCATTCTTATAAGGTTAAGAAAGAAGATACATGAATTGGTAGATATTGTTGCCTTTGTTACAGTTGTCTTTTTTTCTATTCTATTGGTATTTTCCAATTCTTGAGATAGCTCATAAGATCCACCTTCAATTTAATTTAAAAATTCAATCTAGACTTTATTGGTTGTGTTGGGTCTAGTCCAGCCATTCTTACCAATGTCGTGGGTTTCATTTCCCAAACACACTGGGACCTAAGGTACTAGAATCCAAATCTGGTGATTCCATCATCAAAAATAGTTAAATTATTAAAGGCAGTATAGACAATGTCATATTTAATGAGGTCACTAGTATCTATTTGAGATAGTAGAAATGATGTACAGAGAGGATAAGATGGCACTTCTCCTTTATAACGGTTGCCCAGGCAGGCTCCTTCAGGTCAAAGTGGTTTATCCCTTCAGGACCCACCTGGGGTTAACTGATATTATTAAATTGGGCTCTTCAGCTGGGATAACGTTGGTATTCTGACTGCGTTGGCTCCCTTCCCAAAATAAGCTTTTGAAACTGATATAGGAAGGTACTTTAAGCTTTATATATATATTTGATCAGAAGAATAAGGGTAAAGGATTGCGGTATTAGGAGACCCTACTCAAATTGCTACTAATGAAACTCTAACTGTTGGCAATGAAGAATCAAATGATAGCTTCCCTCTGGTTCAGCCTGGCCAGGGCTGACCAGAGTAGGTAAACTGCTGGGAAATCTTCAGCTTCTTCTGTAGATCTTAAGCCTTAACAGTTGAGATATATCCACCCTTTCCACCCTCTTCTTCATCTCCTTCCCACTTCCCAGATCCCTCCTGGGCCCTGGGAAACCTAGATAGCTAGACGATGAAACTCCTAATATCTAGGGGCAGTAGACACCAAGGTGGTGGTCAAGTACAGGTTGATAACGGTATATGAAGGAGAGTAAGAGCTTTACAGAGTAGTGTTTGCAACTCTCTCCCTCCAAACCAGGATTCACACCGATCTCCAGCCTCAGCACAGGTAAAAGACCCAGAACTCCTCCCAGGATTCTCAACTACTCCTCCTGCCTCTTGCATGCCTCTCTGGGAACATTTTCCCCTACTGACTTATCTGTCAATAATTGAATGAACTTCAAGCTCCCAGAGATTAAATATAACAACAATGAGGAAATAACAGTGCTCAGTGTGTATGCACCAAATGGCATAGCAACCAGACTCGTAAAAGAGAAACTGGCAGATCTCAAGAAGGAAATAGAGAGTAAAACCATACTAGTGGGAGATCTAAATATCCCTCTTTCAGATGTAGATAAATCAAACCAAAAAAATAAATAAGAAAGAGGAAGAGAAATGAATGAAGTCCTAGAAAAATTAGATTTAATAGATATGTGGAGAAAAATAAATAGGAACAAAAAGGAATACATCTTCTTTTCAGCTGCACATGGTACATTCACATAGACTGACTATGTAATAGGGCATAGAAACATTGCAAACAAATGCAAAAGAGCAGAAAAAATAAATGTAACCTTCTCAGATCATAATGCAATAAAAATAATAATTAGTAAGGGCACCTGGACAGGCAAATAAAAGCTAATTAGAAATTAAATAATATGATTCTCCAAAACCAGCTAGTCAAAGAAGAAATCATAGAAACAATCAACAATTTCATTGAAGAGAATGACAATGATGAGACATCCTACCAAATTCTGTGGGATGCAGCCAAGGCAGTACTCAGGGGGAAATTTATATCCTTGAGTGCATATATTAACAAACTAAGGAGGGCAGAGATTAATGAATTAGGCATGCAACTCAAAAAATTAGAAAGTGAGCAAATTAAAAATCCACAGATGAAAACTAAATTAGAAATACTAAAATTCAAAGGAGAAATTAATAAAATCAAAAGTAAAAGAACTTTTGAATTAATAAATAAGACTAGAAACTGGTATCTTGAAAAAACAGATAAAATAGACAAAGTACTAGTCAATCTAATTACAAAAAGGAAAGAAGAAAACCAAACTGACAGTATTAAAGATCAAAAGGGAGACCTCGCCTCTAATGAAGGGGGAATTAAGGCAATCATTAAAAACTATTTTGCCCAATTACATGGCAATAAGCATAGCAATCTAGGAGATATGGATGAATATTTACAAAAATACAAATTGCCTAGATTAACAGCAGAAGAAATAGAATACCTAAATAATCCCATATCAGAAAAAGAAATTGAACAAGCCATCAAAGAACTCCCTAAAAAAAATTACCAGGGTCTGATGGATTCACAAGTGAATTCTATCAGACATTCAAAGCACAACTAATCCCAATACTATACAAATTATTTGATATAATAAGAAAGAAGGAGTCCTACCAAATTCCTTTTATGACACAAATATGGTACTGATTCCAAAGCCAGGTAGATCAAAAACACAGAAAGAAAACTACAGACCAATTTCCCTAATGAACATAAATGCAAAAATTTTAAATAGAATACTAGCAAAGAGACTCCAGCAAGTGATCAAGAGGATCATCCACTATGATCAGGTGGGATTTATACCAGGAAGGCAAGGATGGTTCAACATTAGGAAAACCATCCACATAATTGACCATATCAACAATCTAACAAACAAAAATCAAATGATTATCTCAATAGATGCTGAAAAAGCCTTTGACAAAATACAGCATCCATTCCTATTGAAAACCCTGGAAAGTATAGGAATAGAAGGACCTTTCCTAAAAATAATAAACAGTATATACGTAAAACCATCAACAAGCATCATATTCAATGGGGATAAATTAGAAGCCTTTCTAATGAGATCAGGAGTGAAACAAGGATGCCCATTATCACCTCTATTATTTAACATTGTACTAGAAACACTAGCAGTAGCAATTAGAGAAGAAAAAGAAATTGAAGGTATCAAAATAGGCAATGAGGAGACTAAGCTATCACTCTTTGCTGATATGATGGTCTACTTAAAAAATCCTAGAGAATCAACTAAGAAGCTTGTAGAAATAATCAACAACTTTAGCAAAGTTGCAGGATACAAAATAAATGCACATAAATCATCAGCATTTCTATACATTTCCAACACATCACAAGAGCAAGAGGTAGAAAGAGAAAGAACATTTAAAATCGCCCAAGACAATATAAAATACTTGGGAATTTATCTACCAAAACAAACACAGGAATTATACGAAAACAACTACAAAACACTTTCCAAACAATTAAAACTATATCTAAACAACTGGAAAAACATTGATTGCTCATGGGTAGGACGAGCTAACATAATAAAAATGACCATTCTACCCAAATTAATTTACCTATTTAGTACCATACCTATCAAACTACCAAAAAACTTTTTTACTGAATTAGGAAAAACTTTAACAAAATTCATCTGGAATAACAAAAGATCAAGAATATCAAGGGAAATAATGAAAAAAAAATGTGAAGGAAGGGGGCCTAGCAGTACCAGATATTAAACTGTACTATAAAGCAGTGGAAATC
This sequence comes from Gracilinanus agilis, assembly GCF_016433145.1. Taxonomy (NCBI): domain Eukaryota; kingdom Metazoa; phylum Chordata; class Mammalia; order Didelphimorphia; family Didelphidae; genus Gracilinanus; species Gracilinanus agilis. The sequence goes on from NC_058135.1 coordinate 30,074,171, forward strand.
AAAATGATATGGTACTGGCTAAGAGATAGAAGGGAGGATCAGTGGAAGAGACTTGGGGTGAGTGACATCAGCAAGACAGTGTATGAGCCCAACTTTTGGGACAAAAATCCACTATTTGACAAAAACTGTTGGGAAATTTGGAAAACAATATGGGAGAGATTAGGTTTAGATCAACATCTCACACCCTACACCAAGATAAATTCAGAATGGGTGAATGACTTGAATATAAAGAAGGAAACTATAAATAAGTTAAGTGAACGTAGAATAGTTTACTTGCCAGATCTCTGGGAAAGGAAAGATTTTAAAACCAAGCAAGAGTTAGAGAAAATTACAAAATATAAAATAAATGATTTTGATTATATCAAACAAAAAAGCTTTTGTAGAAACAAAAACAATGTAGCCAAAGTCAGAAGGGAAACAACAAATTGGGAAAAAATCTTTATAACGAAAAACTCTGACAGGGGTCTAATTACTCAAATAGACAAGGAGTTAAACCAATTGTATAAAAAATCAAGCCCCAATTGATAAATGGGCAAGAGACATGAATAGGCAATTTTCAGGTAAAGAAATCAAAAGTATCAATAAGCACATGAGAAAGTGTTCTAAATCTCTAATAATTAGAGAAATGCAAATCAAAACAACTCTGAGGTATCACTTCACACCTAGCAGATTGGCTAAAATAAAAGAAGGGGAGAATAATGAATGCTGGAGGGGATGTGGCAAAACTGGGACATTAATGCATTGCTGGTGGAGTTGTGAACTGATCCAACCATTCTGGCTGGCAATTTGGAACTATGTTCAAAGGGCTATAAAAGAATGCCTGCCCTTTGATCCAGCCATACCATTGTTGGGTTTGTACCCCAAAGAGATCATAGATAAACAGACTTGTACAAAAATATTTATAGCCGAGCTTTTTGTGGTGGCAAAAAACTGGAAAAGGAGGGTATGTCCTTCAATTGGGGAATGGCTGAACAAATTGTGGTATATGCTGGTGATGGAATACTATTGTGCTAAAAGGAATAATAAACTGGAGGAGTTCCACATGAACTGGAAAGACCTGCAGGAATTGATGCAGAGCGAAAGGAGCAGAGCCAGAAGAACATTGTACACAGAGACCAATACACTATGGTAAAATCGAATGTAATGGACTTCTGTACTAGCAGCAATGCACTGACCCAGGAGAATTCTGAGGGACTTATGGAAAAGAACGCCATCCACATTCAGAGGAAGAACTATAGGAGTGGAAACACAGAGGAAAAGCAACTGCTTGAACATGTGGGTTGAGGCGGACATGATTGGGGATGTAGACTCAAAACTACCACACCAATGCAACTATCAACAATTTGGAAATAGGTCTTAATCAATGACCCATGTTAAAACCAGTGGAAATATGCATCAGCCATGGGCGGGGGGACCTCGGGGTGTGAAGTGGAAAGTAAGAGCATGAATTATGTAACCATGTTAACTTTTCTAAAAAATAAATATTAATAAGTGTTTAAAATAGTTAAATTGGAGGTTTATGGACATATCAACAAATCTGTTCCATTTCGTGCCTAAATGTTGTTTTCTCCCGATTTTGTTTCTGAATGCCATTGCAATGGTTTGGCTTGGTTAGGTGTTAGGCCAAGTTTTACATAGAAGAATTCTAATTTCTAAAACTATTCACTATTTTCTAAAACAGTTTTGCTCATAATATTCCATTAAACACCTCTTTTTACAAAATGAACTTGCATTTTCAACTGTTGTTGCATTCAGTTGTTGTATCTCTCCATTTGACAGGTCATACATTTTCTAGTGAAGTAAATTTCTGAATTCTTTTGATTCCTTCATTTGGTTACTTTATAGTAATGATAACCAAGGTTAATATATTTACTTTTTTTCCATTTCTCAATTTTCAGCACTGATGACTTATTTGAATATCAGATTTGAGCTGTTATAATTATAGGATGTCATTTCATCTTTATCTAGTCTTCTAATTTGTTGTTGATTATGACCTTTGTTCTAGGCAGAAAATTTCTCACACAAACAATTGAAAGGTATGATTTTAACTAATTACTTTCTGTCTGCTAAGATATGGTCAATTTCTTTTTTGTTTTCATGATTTAGTTTGGTGCTTGCCATATCCAAGTACCTTTTGACAATCTTCTGGGGAAAAATTATCACTCATATCACTCATGAGCCTTCTAAGAAGTCTTCCAATCTTCTATCTGTCATTCTTCCCTATGGAACTTTCATGATGAAGTTATCAAGGGTTAATGTATATGCTGATTTCGTTTTAAGAACCTTGTCTGGTATTTCATTGACTTTGAATGAGAAAACATTTATAGCACTGTTAGTTATGTGGATACACATAGGAAAAGTGACACATTCTCTGCCCCTCAAGAGTTAGTTTATAGAGATACTACAGAAAAGGAATTTCATTTGCAGAGCAGATAGAAAGGCTCAGTACTCTCAGGGGCTCAGTGGTAGTGTATATGGCAGGGTCTAAGAGTACTTAGGGTACATCAGTAGATGGCCTTTTCTGGGGGTCTGGAAATGTAGAGAAATATTAGAATATAATGACTGGACAGCAGTAGAATATACTGTTACAGATCTAGTAGTAAAGCCTAGAGGTCCTCCATCTTACCGAAAAGATTATTGTTGGTGATTCTCATTTCATTTATTCGGTGTTAGCAGTCATGGTACCTTACCTGATGATCCATGGGGTCTGGAGGTCAATAACTATTTTGTTTTAGCATTTGTATCGTCAATGCCTTCCACATTTTATTTGACTTGTTTTATTCTAAATTCATCTTTCTCCAGAGGGGAAACTACCTTCATCAACACATCAGCAACCATCTGCTATGTCACATACTTACTAAGTTTTTTGGCAGTGGAACTTGGATTTTTCCTGACTTCAGGACTAGTTCTTTTTCCTTTATACAATGCTGCCTTAATAAATGTTTGCTTGCTGATTAATAACAGGATCATGCTTTGCTCAATTATATTCTAGTAGGAACTTAATAAATGTTTATGGATTGGTTGATTCTCAAAAAGTTTTAGCAATGATAAACCCAATACTTTCGAAGGTAGCAGGTACCATTTTCCTCCCTACAGCCAGCTCTAATTGTCAGGAACTTGGTTCTTGTGTCACTGAATTTTCCTTTGAAACTTCCAAGATTTTTCCCAAATACTTTATTGATAAATCTGATACTGTGTTTCCCCTTTGCTTCCAACTGGCTTGAAATTCTTACTATTACAGTTTGGGATATCTTTGGGTTACAACATTGTCTCTTGAAGGCTACTATTTAAATGAATTTCCCCCTACCACAAACACCTTTGGAGTGGTGTAGAAAGACTCTTTCAATCTCTTCCAGCCCTTTCTTAATCAACCATTTGTCGAAGTTCCAGAGATCAAATGAACTCAAATAAAATAAACATAAGGACCAAAAAGAATTTTTGGGGGGGTAGAGGGAACAGCCTCATGAAAAATGATGGAAACAAAGAGGGGGAAGTAATTTGTAAAAGTGAAAGATTTAATTTTCCTTCCCTTATAAATAGGGATTTATTTTATTTTGAAAAGGAGTGAAAACACTTTTTCCAGATTTCAATTTGCAACAGAAAAAATGTAGTTAGTACAACCTATGAATCTCCCACCAAGCTTCTGGATTTGTTTGGAATTCAGAGGCTGTTCTTTGGGAGAAAGAAAATATATGTGAAATTGAGACAAGGCAATGAACCCCAGAATCTCAGATTTAGAAGGGCCCCCATCTAGTCAAGCCTGTTCCTAAAAAAAAATCTTCAGCAATAAACATAAACAAGTGGTGGTCCAGCCTTTGAAGACTTTGAAGACTTGAGAGCGTCAAAAAATTGTTAGTACCTGAGATAGCCCATTCTACTTTCAATTTGTCCCTAATTGTGACTGTGAAGAGGCTTTTCTTCATGTCAAGCTAAATTGGTCTCTTTTTATCTTTTTACCCACAGTTCCTGGTTCAGGTCTCTGAAGCCAAGGAGAACAAATCTATTCTCTCTTCAATGGAACAGTTCTTCAGATACTAGAAGATATCTATCTCCATGCCAACCATCTGCAGTCCCATGAATCCAAGGCCCTTTATGATCCTAGCTGCCCACGTTTATCTGTTTTCTAGCTGCCCACATTTAGCTGTTTTCTAGTTTATCAATTTCTTTCTTAAAATGTGGTATCCAGAAGTGAACACAAAATTTCACATGTGGCCTGGCCAGAAGAGAATAGAGAAGCTATTATATTAGTCTCCTTGTCCTAGGCATAAAGCTTCTCTTAATGCAGTCTAAGATTTCATTAACTTTCTGGGCTGAAGGTTAAACACACTCTTTGACTCACGGTGAGCTGTTAGCCCATTAAAATGCTCATTGCCTTTCTAAGCCGAAGTGCTATCTAGCTATACCTTCCCCATTTTGTGGTGATGGAATTGCTTTTTTGAACTCAAGTATAAAACTTTGCAATTCTCTCTATTAAATTACATCTTCTAAGAATCAGCCTATGGTTCTAGTCTGAGATGATTTCTTGGAATCCTGGTTCTTTCATGCAGTGTGTTACTTATCTCTCCTACCTTTCTGACATAGGCAAATTGGATAAGCATGTTATCTAGACCTTTATCCAAAACATTGACTACAATGTTAAATAGTCTAAGACTAAACCACAGATCCCTAGGGCACTCTTCCTTCAAAGCTGATATTAAATCATTAATGACTATTGTTGGAGCCTACCCATTCAGCCAGTTCTGAATTCATCTAATTGTTATTGTCTAGCTCACATTTCCCCATTGTCTGGCAAAACTATCATGAGAGATCTTGCCAAATGCTTTAAAACCTAGATGAGTACTCCCCTGATTTACTAGACCAGGAGTCATGGAACTACAGTTTAAGGGCCAAATCCAGATTTATTTAATTTTCATTTTTGATATGGTCCAACCTTCATACTTGACTATTAACCCAGTCAAGAAAGGAAATGAGCTTCAGCTGACAAGACATTGATAAAGCTTGGTTCTCTGTGATCATTGCTTCCTTTTCTCGCTGTTCCCTAATTACCCTTAAGTGATAAGTTGTAAGATGCTCCAGAAAGCCATATCATCATGAGAGAAACTCTTCAGTCCTTGCCTCTTTGAACACTGCATCTTGGTGAAATAACTGAATGATAAATTCCTGGTTACAAACAAGAGTTAATTGAAAATCAAGCAAGTAAAAACATATCTTGAGAATTCAGATCAGACTTGATTAGAGAAACCCCAAACTTCTTCTGGGAACAGTTTGTTCCCAAGGAGAAAAGAACACCCCAGAGAACATCATTTTAATAGTCTAAGTTCTTCAATCCCAAACTAATTGGCTGGCACTAGAGCATGGTGGAAAGGCAGGGCATTGACTTAAGCAGTAGGTGAAATATCTGGGACTGTCATAGGTCTAGGGAGTGGTGTCCCAGGGTGGGGCAGCAGTTGTAGAGGGGAAAAAGAAAAAACTATGAACAGATATATCAAGTGGCCTTGATTTTCCTTATTTAAAAAATGAGTACATTTGATTAGATTTCTAAAATCCCTTCTAGCTTAGAGAGTATGTCCTTTTATAGTTCAGTGAATTTATGATGTTCTAAATTATCAAAATCAGAGAAATAAGTATAGGTAGCATATATTGATATGAAAGCAGAGGTTGCCTCAGGAGTGTTTTTATTTTCTCCAAAAAACAAGAGTCAGATCTAGACCTTTCCAGATCATAGAGTACTGTGCTTTAAAAGAAGTTATTGCTATTCAGCCATTTTAGTCACATATGACTCTTTTGTGAACTCATTTGGGGTTTTCTTGGCAAAGATACTCAAGTAGCTTGCTATTTTCTTCTCCACCTCATTTTATATATAAGAAAACTAAGGCAGACAGGGTTCAGTGACTTGTCCAGGGTCACATAGCTAGTATGTGGCTGATACTAGATTTGAACAAAGGCCTCTATCTAAGACCCGAGTCCGAATCCAGTCTCAGCCACTTAGTAGATATATGGCCACTTAATTTCTGGCTACCTCAGTTTCACACTAGCTGTAATCCTAAGCAAGTCATTTAACCCTAATGGACTCAGTTCCTCATTTCTAACATGAACTGGAGACAGAAATGACCAACCACTCCAGGATCTTTGCCAAGAAAACCCTAAATGGGTTCATGAAACTATAGGAATAAGTGAGGGATAGTTTGGTTTTCTAGGATTAGTTGAAAGAAGGGAATTTTGTGATAAGCCATGGGAAAGAATTCTGGGTAAGAAAGGAATTGTGGTCTACAACTGAAAATAACTGAACTTCACTTCCTCCTTGGATTTTGACCAAGCTGGAAGGAGGTTTTGTCTCTCTGCCTACAATTCCCATCAAGCTGAAAGAGGTTTTTTCCTTTAAGAGATTCTCCCTGGAAGGTCAGGGTTTCATTGAGAAGTCCTTGGCATCCAAGTAGGGGATTTACTTGGAGGAAACCAATTTCCCTCATTCTAGTTTTCATCTGCCAGTATTCTAGCTGCCAAAATTCCTGTTGGTTAAGGTAATCCAAAGCTTTCGATCTAAAACTTTGTTTACTTAATATAGCAGCCAAACCCAGGGTTTTTCCCTTTCTTTCTTAATTAATTATTGGTAGTAAGTTTAGATTAAGTCAGATAGCACTGGGGAGGGAAGGGGTGTTCTTAGATAGAACAGAGAGCTGTAAGCAGGGACCAGAGAAGAAATTGAAGGCTCTCCTTAAGCAGGAGACTTAGAAGTTGGGTGGAGTTAGTTTGAATAGTGCTAGGGTCCCAACTACCAGTTTCCTTTATTCCCTTTTTAAAATAAACTTTATTTCCATAAGCCAAGGGTTTCTGTGCTTCACTGGCCCTGGGGATTTCCTAGGTGAGTTGTAACATCTAATATCCCTCTAGGACTATTCCACATTACAAATTGTTGAACCTGACTAATAAAAATGAATAATAGCATATGGTAAGCATCTTGCAAAGCACTTTGTGTATATTATTTCATTTGACCCTACACAACAACACTGTATGGTTAACTCCTTCTTCTCCTTCTTTTCCCCACCCATCAAAGGCTGGAAGATTTGCTAAAAGACCCAGTATTCAAAGTGAGTTTATGGTTTTAGTGTAGGAGTAATAAACCTCAGTTCCAAATGGATGCCCTTCTCTGCTCTTTGAAGGAGGTGAAAAATTATACAGATTACTAATAAAGCCATAATCATATCATATCCTTTGATAGACACAGGGACCATCAAACCTGAAGACTGCAAATTAAATCTAATTTCTAGAACAGATTTGAATCCCTTGCCATATCTTTATTTTGAATATAGATTCTAGCCACTGTCACCCTTCCATTTGTACTTCTTTTATGCAATTAAAGATATACATAATTCAAAGGCAATTAATATTGATCTTATCTTTATCTAGTGGAAGCCTTAAATTATTATTGAAAGAATTATTGGATTATTAAAGAAAAATATTATTGAAATATTATTATTTGAATTATTATTATTGAAAATATTATTGAGAATAGAAAATAAAGAGCTTAAAAAACCCTAGATTCAGACCTCTAGCTTTTTGAGGGAAAGAGAGGAAAGAGACAAAGCTAAATCCCAAAAGTCACTTGGATTCTCTGAAATAGTCTTATCATCTCTCAGAAGCATTCTGTCAACATGCAGAGTGGGCAGTCATGGGTGGCAGCAATCACTCAGTCTACTCACCAGCAGTCCCCATTGAGATCTTCCCATATAATTATCACTGCTGCTGCTGCTGCTACTACGGTCACAGAATCCCCTGTTTTTTTTCAACTCACAAAGATATTCAAAATCATGCACTTTGGTGGAAACCCTGCCCTCTAGCTCAGAACTTGTAATAAATAGTTCAGTCTCTTCTCAGACTATAAATTCTAGGAGTCTGTTCAGCTGTTGTGAAATGTCTCTCTCTCTCTCTCAACTTCAGGAATAGATCTCAAATATATGGTAGCATCTTCTCTACTGAAAGCACTTACGATTTGTATATATGTATCTAAATGTAGGCATATATACCACTGAGCCATATAGACAGTGGGAAAATTGATCTTACCAAGTATAGGAAATCCACTTAGTGAAATCCTAGGCTTACTCACTCCCATTCAATTACATCTTTAGTTGTGAACAGCAAATGCTTAGTGATTTGTCATGCTAACTTCCCCTTCTTTCTTTCACAAAAGATCCACTATCATATAGTGGAGGAGAACCAGCAATCTTCCTTAGAGCACCAATAACTCTTTTTTTTCTTTTTAGTTTGGATACTCACTTTTTTGATCCTATTTTTGCTCATCTCACATTGGATAAGATTCTGCCTGGGCTTTCATGGATGCAGGCTGGGAAATTCCCAGAGTAATAAATATTAGAAGAGCATGATGTGGTCCAAAACTGTCAATCTCAAATAGAAACAGAGATCACTAAATTATAATAAGGATCTTTGTGTTTTGCTCATTGATTTAGTAAATCACACATATATTCTTTTTTATTAAAAATTAACACATTAAAATTAGAGAGAAATGACAGTTTAATCTGGTTCTGGCTGCCCTTATTAAAAGTACTGTGGGTCACATGTACACATGTACATATTTGCTCTTTCTCAAAGACAGGTTACTACCGGCCTTGGAGAAAGAAATAAATTTGGTTCAAATTCCACTTTAGACACTTTTTTTGTGTTCAGTTGTTTTTAAGGCATGCTGATTCTTTATGAGCCCATTTAGGATTTTCTTGGCAGAGATACTGGAGTGGTTTACTATTTCCTTTTCCAGATTATTTGACAGATGAGGAAACTGAGGCAAACAGGGTTAAGTGACTTGCCCAGTGTCACAGATAAGAAGATGATGCTTCCTGACTCCAGGTCAGGCACTCTATCAATTGGGCCATCTAGCTGCTCCGGAATGAGACATTTAACCTCTTTGTGCCTCAGTTACTTCATACATAAAACAAAGGTATCAGACTCAATGGCCTCAAAGGCCCTTTCCAACTCAAGATTTGTCATGCCATAATTTCATTCTTCCATATGTAAGTTTTCTACCATAACTGAACTGTTTCTCATTGTTAATTTCTCTTGACAAGCAACTCTATTTATCTTATTGAGTGATGAAGTGTGTACAGTCCTCATACTTAATGTTCAAAGGACCATGTATAATGAACTAAAATTGCCTTCATCCTAATAGCCCAAGAAAGTCCCCATTGTTATCTGACCATAGCCTCCAGCAGATTCCCCAGAGCCCATTGTCAGAATCAGAGTGATTCATTCTTTTCTCTCATACAGAAAATGTTCTCCTTTACATAATTACCCCTGGATTATGAGTGCACCAACTAGTTTCCATCTAGAATCCACACTTCAGACTCCCTAAGGGAAAGGAGGTGAAATGTGATTATGAGAAAATAGTTTATGAATATGCAATAATAAAGGGCAGGAACAAAGATTTAGATTTGATCTGCAAATTAATTCCTGGTCATCAAAGTCATATAACAAATGTCCCAAGAGTCTGGGTCTGTTCCAATGAGCCAGTCTAACTACATATTTTGCTAGAAACACATTGGGGACTCTGGCAGAAAGTTGTAGAGATGAAGGGATAATTTCTTCTCCTTCAGGTGAATAACCAGTTCTTCTGCCTAGTTCGAGGAGAGTGGAATTTTCATGCTCGACACATAGTACAAGAAAAAATATTCAGCAGTGTAGACTTTATGGGGACTGAGAAGAGGAAGGAGGGAGTAAGCATTTACTCTGTGCCAGGCTAAGCTCCTTCTATAGATATTATCTCATTTCATCCTCACAAAAGCCCTGTGAGATAGGTGCTCTTATCCTCATTCTATAAATGAGCAAACTGAGGCAGAGGTTCAGTGACTTACCCAAGGCTTAACACTTCTTGATTCTGGGTCAAGTGTCATGTCCAAGTTCTGTATATGGGGCTAAAAACACCCACATTTAGCCAGGGAAAAATACAAGTGGTTTCATTGTTGTTGTTGTTTTTTTAATTTAATGGGTGTTTTGTTATCTGATCAATAATTCATTATTATAAAAATTATTTTTTGGGGGGGCAATGTTAAATATCTATGGAACTTAGCTTTATAAAATACTTTACATGTTTGTTGCTTACTACAACCCTGTAAAGTAGATGTTAATTTTACCCCCATTTTACAGAGGCTGAGAGATTTGTCCAAGGACTCATGGCTAATAAGTATCAGAGGCAGAACTTGAACTCAGGTCTTACCAGTTCCAAGACTCCATATTGTCCCAGCAATCTTTAAATCTTCATCTTTTAAAAATCTTTTCTTTAAATAAAACAACATTCACTTTCTTTTCAACCCTTTCTTTCTCCTATCCCTTAATTCTAGAATTCCTAAGAACATCAAAAGTTATTCTTTGTTTTTTTTAAATACTGTGTATTGGCTCCAAGGCAGAAGAGTGGTAAGGGCTAGACAATGGGGGTTAAGTGACTTGCCCAGGGTCATACAGCTGGGAAGTGTCTGAGACCAGATTTGAACCTAGGACCTCCCATCTCTAGGCCTGGTTCTCAATCCACCGAGCTACCCAGCTGCCCCAAAAAGTTATTCTTTATGGACAATGGCCCATCTGTCTTTTTTTCCTTTCAAAGTTGGAGAAAGGAAAACCTAAACCACTCAGTGCCAAAACACCTACCCCTTCGAAAAGTCATGATAGCAATAACCAAAAGCTGGGGGACTCACTACTTGGAGCTTGAAATCAGACTCATCATCTCTCATGTGAGATAACTGAACTTGATCTCTAAAGCTCCTTTCCAATCTTGAAATTATAGTAAGGAAAAGTGATACCTCATCTCCTCCTTTTCCAAGATGATTCTATATTCTAATTCATTTTTTAAGAGCTTAAATGTTTAATTTGGCATTTGACTTTTCAAAAAAAAAAAAAAACACCCTAACAACATTTTGAAGTTGTAGAAAGAACACATGGCATTTTCAGAAGACCTGGAGGGAGTCTTAACTCTGTATTCTTCTAGGTATGTGACCTTGGGTAAGTCAGTCTATATTTTCTTGCCTCAGTTTCTTTTTCTATGAAAGGTGGCTGCAGGACAGCTAAGAAGCACATTAGATAAAGCGGTAGGCTTGGAGTCTGGAAGACCCATCTTCCTGAGTTCAAATCCAGCCTCAGACACTCACTAGCTGTGTGACCCTGGGCAAGTCACTTACCCTTGTTTGCTTTAGTTCCTCCTCTGTAAAATGAGCTGGAGAGAAAATAGCAAACCCCTCCAGTATCTCTACCAAGAAAGATCCACATAGGATCACAGAGTCAGACATGAATGAAATCCAACAACAGGTGGCTGACAATGTTTGGAATAACTATCTTACAAGTTTGTAGGGAGGAAGACCAAAGAAACAACTTCCAAAAGAAAGCTGTCAAAACTTAGAAGATATATAGGGAATGAAAAAGGGGGTAGGTTTTCATGTTGTTCATAAGCCCTGTTTCAGGATTTGACTTGTGTTCACTTAGAGGAGTAAAGTGATATCCAAAAGACCTTATGAGGTCCCTGACATTTTTTGATGGGTCTATAAAGTCAAAACTACTTTTATAATACTAATTATACATTATTTATTAATTAAAATATTCCATTCTTTTCCAACTATGTGCTTGAGTGAGGCTGGGTTTATTCATATACTTAAATTAAAATAATACCATAGGAGATTGAATGCAGAAGCAGATCAGAAAATCGAATTTTCTTTTAAGACAAAGATTTGCAAAAATTTGTAAAACAATTCCATTGTCATTTTTAGTAATTTATGCATACAATTTGATATATAATCAGCTATGTCAATTTTACATATAATTTCAAATACCCCTAACAAAATTATTTAGCGCTGTCCTGAAGTGGAAAGAATGATGTGCTAGATGTATGAGGGAGGAGAAAGGTGTTTCAATGGTGAGGAAATCAAGATGAGAACCAGTAAGTTTTGTGGTGTGGAAAATGGATGTTTGTCAGGCTTTAACTTTGACAGGTAGAAAACTTCCCTCTATCTTTTGCCCACTCCCCACTTAGGTTCTGAAAGGAGAAGCAGAGTGGTTCTTTTTCTTTTTTTTCCTTCTTATTCTTAGAGGCCTTTAACAATCAGAACTCCCTTTTGATTTCCCTAAAAGCATGACTCTGAAGACAATTGGATAGCTTCAAGAAGCATTCAGAGGGTTGTATTGTGAGGATCTTAGTGAAAGATGTACCTCTTAGTGAATGATGTACCAGCCCATGGATGAATGATTTATTAAATGTTTATGGGCAGAGCACAATGCTAAGTGCTAGGGATATAAGTAGAATGTTCTAGCACTCAAGGAGCTCACATTTTAAAGGAAGAGACCATGAAAATAGTTTTTAATCCTTAAAATACTGTACAAATGTTAGCTATTATTATATACAGCTTTTAGAAGAAATGATGCATTAATTTTTGCCAATTATTTCTTAAAATCCTGAGCTTATTCTCAGAGCTAAAGAAAAAATTCTTGCTCATTAATATTTTGAAATCTATTTATTTTCTATGTACACTAGTAAGATTTATTCATTTGTGATTTGGTAGTAAAGAAGGAAAAAAGGTAAAACATCAAATTCTCAAAAATTTCCCTCATTTTCAAAATTATAAGCAAATTAGGTGAACATTGAACAGAATACCTGTCAGAAATATGGAAAAGGAAAGAACCTAAGATCAAGCAAGAGAAAGAGAATATTACAAAATGTAAAATGAATAATTTTGATTACATTAAATTAAAAAGGTTCTGTACAAACAAAACAAATGCAACCAAAATTAGAAGGGAAGCAGCAAACTTGGGGAAAATAACAAAAATCTTTGACCAAGGACTAGTTTCTCAAATTTACAAGGCTCTAAGTCAATTATACAAAAAACCAAGTTATTCCCCAATTGACAAGTGTTCAAGGGACACGAAGAGTCAGTTTTCAGATAAAGGCATCAAAACTATCCAATAAACACATGAAAAGGTGTTCTAAGTCACTCATAATTAGAGAAATGCAAATCAAAACAATTCTGAGGTACCACCTCACACCTAGCAGACTGGTCAATAAGAATGTAATGGAAAATAATAAATGTTAGAGGGATTATGGCAAAATTGGGACATTATGCATTGCTGGAGGAGTTGCGAATTGATCCAACCATTCTGGAAAGCAATTTAAAACTATGCCCAAAGGGCTTTAAAAGAATGCATACCTTTTGACCCATAAATACCACCACTAGGTTTGCACCCTAAAGATAATATAATGAAAAATGTTTGTACAAAAATATTCGTAGCCGTGCTCTGGTGGCAAAAAATTGGAAAATGAGGGAGGTTCCCTCTTGGGGAATCTCTGCAAATTGTGGTATATGATGGTGATGGAATACTACTGTGCTGTAAGGAATGATGAACTGGAGGATTTCTAGATGAACTGGAAGGATCTCCAGGAATTGATGCAGAGTGAAATGAGCAGAACCAAGAGAAATTGAAAAAAGAAAAAAGAAAAATTGATGCAGAGTGAAATTCACAGAAAGTGAAACATTGTGGAACAATACAATGTAATGGACTTTGCTAATACAAGACAATCCCAAGGGACTTATGAGAAAGAATGCTATCCACATCAAAAGTAAGAACTGTGGGAGTAGAAACACAGAAGAAAAGCAAATGACTTAATATTTGTTTACATGGATATATGATTTGGAGTTTTGGTTTTAAAAGACTGCCTTATTGCAAAGATAAATAATATGGAAATAGGTATGTGATAACATTGTGATAACCACATGGAAGATCTTATTGGATCTGGATTGGGGGAGTAAAGAGAGGAGGGAAAGAAAATGAAATATGGAAATATGGAAAATATTTTTAAAATAAAAATTTCCCTCATTTTCTCTCAGCCAATCAGTACTAGGTTCTGTTGGGCATGAAAGAAAAGAAACTAATTTTCTGAATTTAATAAATGTTCATTCACTGATTTATTGAAAAATATTTAAGGGGCATGAAAACACCTTAAAAGCTTCTAACTTATTCAGATTATTAGCATTTTTCATTCTGAGAAATGTGGATCTTAATTTTAAAACAACATCAAGAGCAACAACTCTCTCATCAGTTGTCCAGGTAAGATCATTTGACAGGGAAAACCTACCCTTCACTTTTTGGATATATTTAAAGTAAGTTCCACTATGAATTAAGGTGGGGGGAAATGAAAAATTATTGGGACATCAACATCACTTTTATGGGATCAGCATCCTGACACTGTCATTGATCTGTGCCATGATTAAAGGGGAAATGATTTGGAAGGTACCAAGACTGAATGGTTGGTAATCTTCATGAAAAAAAATGCCTTCCAAGATTTGCTGTAAGATGGTGGGTTGAAGGTATGAAAACCTATGAAAACCTTGAAGCTATGAAAACCTATCTTTCTCATATACTGATTGTATAATTTCGCAAATCACCTCATCTTAGTGTTCCAGACAATTATCTAAGACTATCTGTGCAAAGCTGCACTGATAAAGGAAATTTCCTTACTTAGGATTTCTTTGTAGTCATTAAAATAACAGGTCTACTATAGGGTCATCCTGTTGAGATTACCGTCCATCTTACTCTGTCTATATCTTGTAAGCACATAGTAGTTTGCAGGGGTCTCTCCCCATCAGCTCCTTTTACAGTGACCCTGTAATCCTTTCTTTGTATTCTGAATTTAGCACAGTCCCTGAGATACAGTAAATGCTTAATAAATACTTTTTTTTTTATTAGAGGCAGCTAAGTGGTTCAGTGAATAGTGTTAGAATTAGAGTCAAGAAGACTTTGAGTTAAAATCTCCCTTAAGCACATAATTGCTGTGTGACTCTGGGCTTAATTTTAATCACTTTCAGCCTCAGTTTCCCCATCTGTGGAATGTGAATAATAATAGCATTGAGATTATTGTAGGGATCAAATGGGATATATGTAAAGTCCTTTGTAAACTATAAGGTTTTATATAAATAATAGTTATTATTATTATTATAGTAGACAACCCACTGACTACCCCCTTCCCTATTTGTCTAAAGAAGCCATAGATGGCCTAGCCTCTTCAATCAAGGCAAATTCTAAAACCTTGAGAGACTAACTCACATAAAAAAGAAACTATAGGGAAGGCATTCAGATGAAAATTTAATGGTCAATCAGAAAACTTTTACAGGCTCCTAAGGTGATTAAAAACCAGAATTTTTTTTCTTGGAGAATTGAGGAATGACATGCTAGCAAAACTCCTGAAATCCAGACAATTTCATGAATTTCTTCCAAGTGTAAGAGGTCCATATAAAGTTGTCATTAAACAATTATATATCACAAGTTCTCTACATCCAACACTAAGAGCCTTCCTCTCAATTTAGCTGTTGATGAATTTTCACATGTGATATTCTGAAAGCAGAACTGAAATGTTTTTCTGAGAAAAAAGTGGCCCTGAGGACCAAATGTATGGCTCTGAGGAGTGAATGGCACTTCTAAGCCTCAACTCATTGATAACTGATGATAGATTTGATGAAATCATTTCACTTTCTGCTAGTTATTACATGTTAGGAAGTTCCATTCCATACTACACAATCTGAATATATCACAAGAAGGATAACTACTCTCGTGGAAAGACCTGGTTTCCTACCCACACTAAAAAGTACAGTGACAATCTCTTCCATTTTGGGCATCAGAAGACTGACACCATTTCTCAGTTATATCTATGTACCCTTACCCATGCGGTGTGGGCACTGAGTCACTGGGCTTGATCATGCCATATTAAACCTTTACAAGAAGACACAAAATCTCCCAAAGAATCCAAATGCTGAGTGTGTCCTGGAAAGCTCTTCTAAATAATCTGCCCTTTTTCTTCTGCCTTCTGGCAAGACCCTGTGAGAGAATGAATTTCCTTTTGGTGGAGAAGGTCAAGCAGAGTTGTGAAATGACCACTTGTTGGAATGACCATTTAGCTAGGGAGAATTCTTCTTGAATTTTCAAGGATTCTTCTTGGATTTTCATGAGGAAACAGGGAGCCCAGGGATCAGTTGGAAAATATAGAAAAACACTTGGGAAATGGGGGGGGAGGGGTTAAAGACCTTCTAGCTAGGACCTGGCTTCTAGAAAATCTGAGAGAAGAAAATCTCAACACAAATAATCATGCCAGGTGAGCAGGTGGTTAAATACAAGATAATTTGCAAACATAAAGGAATCTAATTTGACTTCTTTCCCTTACTGGAGAGAGGACCAGACCTACAGTCAAGAAAACCTGAATTCAAATCCAGCCTTAGACACTAGCTGTATGACCCTGAGGAGGTTGCTTAATCTCTGCCTGTCTCAGTTTCCTCATATACAAAATGGGAATAATAATAGCACCTACTGCCCCCTAGAATTGTTGTGAGGATAAATAAGATTTTTTTAAAGAGCTTCACAAAAGTTAAATCAGTATATAAATATGAAACACAATTATTATTGTAGTTGTTAGGGAAGGAAGGAAATAAGTATTCATGGAATGTCTACTACTGCTCTTTACAAATGTCATCTCATTCGATTTTCACAATAACCTGGAAGGCAAGCGCTATTCTGATGCCCATTTTGCACTTGAAGAAACTGAGGCAGAAAGAGGGTAAGCAACTTCCCGAGCAACTAGTAAATGTCTGAGGCTGGATTTGAACTTAGAACTTCCTGACCATAGGTCTACAGTCCTGACTATAGAACTATAGCTATACCCATCGTACCACCAAGTTGTCTCAGAAGAGTGGATTGAGCTTCTCTGTCTTAGTTAAGTCTAGTTGGAATCTAGTTATTTTTTTCAAATCTTAGACACAACTCGTTCACAAATTAGTACCAATTCAATCTCTCAGATTACCTGATGTTGGTCCCTTAATTCTAAAACTTACAATGTTGCAAAAAATGAAGTAGCATATTCATTTGTACATTGAGATAGTTGCATGACTGCTGGTTTAATGATCAAATAAATTTTCAATTTTACTAAATTATTAATAAAAAATAATAAGGGATAGGCACTAGACCTATGAAGTTACTAATTTTCAGAACTCCCAGGTAAGGACTCTCTCGCCTATGCTGTGTGATACCTTCTCTGCCACTTATGTTTTGGGGATAGGGGGCTGCCTAGAACAATGGTGTCATACTCAAATAGAAATAGGGATCATTAAACCATACAAGACAACCCCTGAAGGCTGCATATCGATTTAATTTTAAATGCAAATATTTGTTGTTCTTTGGTTGTTTTTAGTTGTGTCTGATTCTTCATGATCCCCATTTGGGGTTTTCTTAGCAAAGATACTAGAGTGGATTGAAATTTCCTTCTTTGGCTCATTTTTCATATGAAGAAACTGAGGCAAACAGGGTCACATGATTTGCTCAGGGTCACACAGCTACTAAGTGTCTGAGACCAGATTTGAACTCATGAAGTTGAGTCTTCCTGACTTCAGACGCAGCACTCTGTGCACTATGGCACCACCTAGCTGACCTAAAATGTAATATTATCTGTGTCCTATTATATTTCTATTTATTTTTATTTTAATATGTTTTAGGCAACAGGAGTGTTGTGGGCCACATGCTATATTTTGACACCTTTGGCCTAGATGATTAAGAGGTTAGGTATCACCCAAAATACATAACCAGGATGTGTTTGTCAGGCTTGAGCCCAGGTCTTCCTGGTGTTAGAGCTGGTGTTTTATCCATTATCCACATTTCCTCATGTTGACAATGAGAATAATAATTATTATTATTAAAATCTATTCCTATATTTGATTTTGCCTAATTTGTTTTAAGTGATTACAGATCTAAAACTATGTATACCTTACCCAGCAATACTCTTAACAAGGTCTGTATCCCAGAGAGATCAAAGAAAAAGGAAAAAGGCATATATATTGAAAAATATTTATAACAGGGGACTAGGTGACTCAGTGGATTGAAAGTAAGGTCAAGAGACAGGAAGACCTGGGTTCAAATTTGGCCTTAGACACTTCCTAGCTCTGTGACCCTGGGTCTATTGCCTAGCCCTTATTGCTTTCCTGCCTTGGAACTGATACATACTATTGATTCTAAGACGGAAAGTAGCAGTTTAACAAATATATATTTTAGCAGGGCTTTTTGTAGTGGCAAAGTATTGGAAACTGAGGGGATGTCCATCATTTGGAAAATGGCTCAGCAAGTTATGGTATATGGTTGCAATGGAATACTATTGGGCTGTAAGAATGACAAAAAGGATAATTTCAGAAAATCTGGAAAGATTTAAGTGAACTGATATAAAATGAAGTGAGAAGAACCAGGAGAACATTATCTACAGCAAAAGAAATATTATATGATGACATGATGCTCAATTGTGAAGAACTAAACTATTATCAGCAATGCAAGGATCCAAGGCAACCCCAGGGAACTCATGATAAAAAATGCTCTTCATTGCCACAAAAGGAACTGTCCAAGTCTGATTGCAGATTAAAGTTTGCCATTTTTGACTTTATTTCCATCATGAGTTTTTCCTTGTATGCATGATATGTGTCTTCTTTCACAACATGAGGAATATGGAAATATGTATTGCATGACAGCACTAGTATAATCTATATCAGATTACCATCTCAGGGAGGGGGGGAGAGAAGAGAAGGAAGAAGAAAATTTGGATTGCAAAATGACAGAAAACAATTGTTAAAAATTATTTCTACGTGTAATTGAAATATATATATAACTGTAGAAAAGTGGTTATGGATTTCATTTAAGATATTATTATTTCATTTAGGATATCATCATCATCAAACAAGTCATAAAACATGGCAGCATGAACTTGCTAAGTCATTTATTATTGTCAAGGAGAATTTCCAACACAGAGTACAAACAGAAAAGAGATTCCCTAGAGATGGTGAGGTCCTCTAGATTCTCCTGTTTATGGGTGGCATTGTGCTGATTGCATCATTATCTGGAAAATTACACAGCCTCCAAAACGTGATTCATAACCACTTAACTTAGCTATTGGACCAGAAAAAAAACCAACAACAACAAAACAACAACAAACAAGTATGTGAAAAAGGTCAGTTATCTAGACTATGATATGCAATTGAATTGACCCCTCAGTATTTATACATATATGTAAAAATGTATACATATATGTGTATATGTATGTATATTATATAAACAAGGCTGGACAATGAACTGTTCCTAGGATCAATGTGAAGGAAAAAAGTGGGCTGGATTACATTTGAGAAATTACTCAATATTTTTAATGACTGTTTCTTTCTGAAACAAAGGACC
The DNA here is from genome assembly GCF_016433145.1 of Gracilinanus agilis. Lineage (NCBI taxonomy): Eukaryota > Metazoa > Chordata > Mammalia > Didelphimorphia > Didelphidae > Gracilinanus > Gracilinanus agilis. The sequence continues at coordinate 30,093,401 of NC_058135.1, forward strand.
ATATTTTTAACATCAGTATTCTTTTGGTGATGCCATATGGTTTCAAGTCATGGAATACTACCATTATCTCCAAAGAATTAAAATTTCAGGTCACCTAAAGGGAATGTCAAGATGAATGGAAGATATAAATAGGTGGTGACATGTAACTAACAAAGAATTGCACAGGAGAAATGATGTAAATATTTCATCATCAAAGAGATGCATGGCTAGATAAGGAGACAATTCAGTCATGCAGAAAGAATGAGGGATAATCAATGACCAATTAATATCCCTGAAATTTCAGACTACCTGGAAGAAGACCATTAGATTGTGAAGCCAGTCCTTTGGAGGACTGATTGAAAGATATGGATGAGAATTGAAAGACAGGAAGCCTTGGAAGGGTTTTAATCAGTACTATTAAAAAGAGTAATCATAAAGCAGCAGTCATCAAAACAATATGGTGGGCTTCCGGGTTAAGATGGCGGCAGAGTAAGAAGCAGCTCTAAACCTCTCCTGACCGAAACACACAAAACTCCTCAAGGGGACATAAAAACAAGTCCAGACGAACGGAGGAACCCCACAACAGGGCACAGTGTGGAAGGTACGTGGAATCGAGACATTTCCAAGCTAAAAAGGGCTCTCACTCAAGCGCGAGCTGAGCAACCGCCCCACCCCCACCCCCTCCACACTCACCTATAGCTCTGAACCCAGCTAAAAAGAAATAGAGCAAGTTTGGGGCACCCATCGAGTCATCAGCAGCTCCGGGACGTGTTCCTGAGAGCAGCAAGACTTAGGACCCCATTAAGTCAAGAACGCACGCGAAATCTGAGCGCGTGCGCACGCGGGAGCGGACGCTGGGCGCCGGCTGAGCAGAGGCGTGGGTGCCGGCTGAGCAGAGGCGTGGGTGCCGGCTGAGCAGAGGCAAACACAACCAGGAACTAAAGCCTAAGTGGGGAACCAGTGCAGACGAGTATACGACTGTGGAAGTAGCTCCCTGAGACTTGTAAAGAAACCTCCTGCAGAGGTTCAAGCAAGGGAATCCACCAGGGGGCTTGACCTTGGAAAAAACTAGAACTCAG
>NC_058135.1:30104443-30203685 GCF_016433145.1 Gracilinanus agilis
GAGGAGGAGGAGGAGGAGGAGGAGGAGGAGAAGAAGAAGAAGAAGAAGAAGAAGAAGAAGAAGAAGAAAGAAAAAACAAGAAAAACATTGAAAAAAAACTTCAGAACTAAGATTCTATGTGAATTCTGAAAATGCTGGGGAAGTTTGCCTCCTGTCCCTAAGCCAGAGATTAGATTGAGAAATGCATTTTTATTGGTTGTAATTATTTGTTACAATGGAGAGTTCTATTGGGATTGACAGGTATTGGAAAGTTATAGTTAGGTAATAATAAGAAAGGAGCAACTATGAAAATTTTTAAGAGAAAAAATTAAATATTACTTTGGTGGTTATTTGGAGCATGGATTGGTGGGGAGAGAGACTGAGAGGCATGAAGACCAATTAGAGGGCCATTACAAACTATTATGGCAATCCCTCAGAATTTCTCCACATAAAGTATTTACATCTGTTTGTCACCAGCAAAAAGCAGCAGGAAGAGATAAGAAAAAATTCCATTGAAAATTAATACACACTGTATAAATACTTGGAAATCTACTTGCCAATATACACTCATAATTATAAAACATGCTTTAAGAAAAGAAAGAAAAAAGTATTTTTATAAAACCAATGGTTAGCATGATCTCTGATTGGGATAAGGTAGATGCCTTTCCAATAAGAACAGGAGTAAAACAAGAATGCCCACTAACACCATTATTATTCAATGCAGTATTAGAAATGTGTGCTTTAGCAATGATCAGAAAAAGAAATTAAAGGAATAAGCATAAACAAAGAGGAAACAAAATGATCACTTTTTGCAGATGATAATGATGATTTACTTAAATAACCTACAAGAGTCAACTAAAACACTAACTGAAACAATATGAGCAAAGAACAAATATCAGAATGATTCTGCCATGAATCTAAGTCTAGTATCCTTATCCCCGTGGCAGCATGCTTCCTTTGCTTTATTATGTCCATATTTTGTAATATGATGAAGCCTCAGATTCTCATGGTCAGTGTCCTTGGGGGAAAGAAATGGGAGCTGGACTTGTGATTTTATTAATTTAGGACACTCCCCAATGAAAAAATTCCTTTGACCAATGCAGGTCAACTCTTTCTTTGAAATTCCTAGAGTTTCCTATAGCACTGAGAAGTTTGGCTTGACTAAGGTGATACAAAGAGCACACATTAAAGCAGTGATTCCCAAAGTGTGCACTACCACCCCGTGGTGGGTGCTGCAGAAATCCAGAGGAGTGGTGATGGCCACAGGTGCATTTATCTTTCCTATTAATTGCTATTAAAATTTTTTTAAAAATTAATTTCCAGGGAGCTAAGTAATATTTTTTCTGGAAAGGGGGCAGTAGGCCAAAAGAGTTTGGGAACCACTGCGTTAGAGGAAATACCTGGATCCAAGACTTATTGTCTCTTCAGGCTGGTTTTCTATCCATTTCATAATATCATCTCAATTCTTCTTAATGACTTCAAATCATAGAATCAGGTCCTTTCATTTCACAGGTAACAAAACTCAATCCTAAGAAGTAAACAACTTCTTCTTCAAGGTAATACAGGTAGTGACAAGATTTGAAATTGACTTTTTCAATAATTCCATTTTCTTTATCCTATCCTGTCCTGAAATTTTCTTAAAAATTATGTGAAGTCACTGAAAGGAAAAAATGTAGATGATTAATTTAACAATTCTTGCCCTGGTTAAACTTGAATACTTCAAAGAATAATTTTCACATTTTTGAATGATGCTCTTGTACAGGTCTTCAGTAAATGATCATGACTGGTTTCCTTTTACTATCTCTTTTCTCCACCTACCCCCTAGTAAAAGACAATTCAAAATAGTTCATCATCACATTCTTCGGTCATCTTCTAGGCATTTTATCAATCTCCTTGAAACACCACTATTTTACTCCTTCTATTCATCCTTATTTCTCCTAGTTATGATTGCTTCCATATATGCTGACAATCAAGTCAGGACAATGATCCAACCCTCCCTGTTTCAGTTACATTACTCGAGATCATTATCTCCTTCTTTGATAACCATTCCTAAATTAATTTATTTCTCACAACTTGGATTATTTTGTGGGAAGATACAGCCTTGTCACCATACACTCTCCAGAGTGCACTCATCCTAAACCCCAATCCCCATCTTCAACCATGCCACCCAGGGAAAGTTAATCTGCCCAACATTCAAATACACTCAGGGCTATGCTGGCCAGGTAGATGACTGAAGGATGAGTACCAGCCTCACCTCTCTATAACCAGCCAAAGGGAGACCCCTTGCCTTTGACTCTCAGGCAGGGCCAGAGACTCCCCATCTGCCCAAGAATCTCCCACCCCCTACTTCTTCCTCGGGAAATAACAATTAAGTCATCAGTACCATTATTTATTATAAAGGTTGTAACAATCTACCATGTCCTATAACTCCAATCAAAATTCTTGTGATTGATTCCCAGGATAAGCAGAGAAACCCCATTCTCTTCTGGCTACTACTACCAATGGCCTCATCTCCACCATGTCAGTCCATTCTATACTGTGTCTCTAACAAACTCTACCCTTCCTCTCCATTAACCACCATTTCTCAGAAATCTCTTTCTTCCTTTGAGGTTCACTTTGGCCAGATATATTACTCAAGTTATTTCTAGAAGGCTATTCTCTACTGACCCCTGGGTCATTCTCCCTTCTTCCTCGAGGAATCCATTAACTGGTTCACAGTCTCACTCTTCTCCACAACTTTTACTCTCATTCGTGTGCACTTCAATTTCCATTTTGTTTTTCTTTCAGTTCCTTTGCTTCTCAACTCTAATGAGTTGCACCTAACTCCACTATAGCTCTACACAGGTATGGTAATTCAGGAGAATGCTGAATTAGGCCATACCTGATTGATTGTTAAATTTTCAGTGTGAGCATTTGTATCCCCAAAATTGGCAAATGCTACAAAATAGAGCTTAATTTATTATTTTATTGATCATCTAGACTTAAAAAGAAATGGAGAAAATATTAACAATGCAGATTACACTTAAAAGTGCATTTTTGGATAGCCTGTTGTTAAAAATTTTACCACAACACCCCCAACTCTCATCATCACCCACAAGTATCTATCTTCACTACCTATAATGCTGAAAGTCCTCTAACCATAATCTTCTGTCTTTCCAATTCACCTAAAGCTTATCCCTCACAAACCTATTAGCTGCCCTTACTGCAACCTCCAGTCAAGTTCCTACCTTCCTAGGCAGATCCCCAGTTCTGGCTTCATTTTCTTTCCTTCAAAAACTTAAACATAACTATCAGCTCAACCTATTACTGCCCCTGAGGCCCTTTTGTCACAAGTATTTTCAAATTCCAGTCTTATATTACAACTACCATCTGCTTTCTCTGCTCCTAAAAAGTAGCTTGCTAAAAAGAGATGAAAGCAGTCCCACAATTCAGTTGACCTAAGTGTAAATTTACTTCGTGTAATCTCAATTTGGCCCTTCCTCCCTGCTGAATATCAGTCCTTTTGATTATTCTCTCATTAATTTTTCAGTCCATTCTCCTCAACAAATATTCCATCTTCTCTCTCTGATATTTATTCAACTTACATGACCTCTCCTTCCTCCTTTTTGGCAGAGGACCTCATCAAACTCTGTCCTCCAGATCATCTCTTCAGTATTTCTTGTTGTCACTTTCTTTGTTGTATCTCAAAGGAAAAGGTGATCCTTCTCCTTGCAAACACACCAATTCTTTACTTATGCCCCTAATTCCATCTTCTCCTATCTCCTCCGGTATGGTACGTTGCCCCTTTGATCTCGTTATGTCCCTAATTTTCAGGCTTTTCTTCCCTATCATTAAGAAATCTCTCCTGATCAACATCCACCAATAAGATTTCAAGAAAAAAGTTCATTTGATTCTACCATTCTCTCAAGTTAATTCCATGTATCTCATCCCTTTCACAGCTAAACTCCTAGTCACCACTTCTATACTCACTGATTCCACTTGTTCACATCCTACTTATTTCTCAACTCTTTGCAATCTGGCTTCTAATCTCATAATTCAGCTGATGCTGCTATCTTTCAGGCTACCAGTGAGGATTTATATGCTACATATATGATGGTCTTTTCTCAGTCGTGATCCATATTTGACTGCTCTGAAGCATTTGGCAATGTTGATCACTCCCTCCTTCTGGCTCCTCTGTCCTGGTTCTTCTCTTTCCTGTCTAACCTCTTTCTTAGTTCCCATAAATACATTTCATTAATTTTGCTTATGTTGTTCATTTTTCTTTTTTTAATCATCAGCTTTTGTTTTATATCATCTCCATTTACTAATGTATTCCTCCCCTTTCTCTGCCCAGTGAGCCATCCTTAGTAGTAAAGATTTAAAAAGAAAGAGAAAAATGTGAGCTGCTTGAGTCTTTCTTGTATTCTCTCCCAGAAAGAAAACAAGAAACAATAGAACAAAAAAGACTAAATGGGAGTTGATATCTATGATCAGTAAGGAAAGAATTTAAAAGTATTTATAAGCACTTTGTGCCAAGCTCTGGGCATACAAATAGAAAAATTCAAGACAGTGTCTACTTTTAAGGAACCCACACTCTAATAGGGAAATAATGAGAGAACTTCTCTTACTCTCTCATCATAGCTATCTACATGTATATTCCCATTATATACGAATACATATATATTAACATGTTAATATAGCATCTATAGTATATTATAATATAATATTAAATATAATACATACTCATACATGTAATTTATATATTTATGTATATAATAGTGTATAAATATTGTTATGTATAATATACTACTATATATTTATGCATAGTTATACATATATAAATATTTCTATATGATTCATATTCTATATATACACATTATTTATATGTATACATATTATATGAGGCATCTAGGAAGTAGAGTAGAGATAGAAGGTCAGACCTGAAGTCAAGAAGATATTGTTGATCAGTCATTTTCAGTTGTGTCCAACTCTTCATAACCTCATTTAGAGTTTTCTTGGCAAAGATCCCTAAAGTGGTTTTCCACTTCCTTCTCCAGGAGTCAGGAAGATATGAACTAAAGTCTGACCTCATACACTTACTAGCTGTGGTACCCTGGGCAAGTCACTTAACCCTGTTTGGCTCAGTTTTCTCATCTGTAAAATGAGTCAGAGAAGAAAACAGTAAACCACTCCAGTAACTTTGCCAAGAAAATCCCAAATGTTATCAAGAAGAATTGGACACAATTGAAAAATGACAAAACAAAAGCAAAAATATCATTTTTATTTATATATACTTACAGACATATATAAATAATGGGTACATTTAACACGAATGTACATAAAAATAAGTTTTTTTTTAATGACAATTTTATTTATTTATTTATTTTTTAAACCCTTAACTTCTGTGTATTGGCTTCTAGGTGGAAGAGTGGTAAGGGTGGGCAATGGGGGTCAAGTGACTTGCCCAGGATCACACAGCTGGGAAGTGACTGAGGTCGGATTTGAACCTAGGATCTCCTGTCTCTAGGCCTGACTCTCAATCCACTGAGCTACCCAGCTGCCCCCCATAAAAATAAGTTTTAAAAAGTAATAGGGGACATGTCCTAGCACCAGGAGAGATCAGGAAAGGTTTCAAGAAGTAGGAATCATGTGAGCTAAACTTTGAAAGAAATGAGAGACAGAAACAAAGAGGGAGCGCATTCCAAGCATAGGGAAAAGACAGGAGATGGAATGTTTGTCACCCAACTGTGTGTGAGGAACACCAAGACCAGTTTGGCTGGAATGTAGAATGAGTAAAGGGGAGTGACATACAATAAGGTGGTAAAGATCATTTGAAACCAGTTGTGAAGTCCTTTGAATGCTAAATAGAAGAACCTGACAGGTTTTTGCGTTGGGCTGAATTGAATATGATGAAATTCATTAGAGATAAATGTAGTCCTATTCTTGGATTCGAATGACAAGATCTGCAGTTCGTCCAAAAAATATTGGTTGGCTAAATTGCAAGTTTAATATAAACCAACAGGGGATGAAAGTTAAAAAAAAAAAAAAAAAAAAAAAAAGCTGCCTATAAAGACCAGAGCTGGCAAATGGCCTGGTTTTGCAAAAGAACATAGAGGAAGATGACATATGCCAATCCACTTATTTTGTTGAATTTTCCAAATCTTTGTGAGTGGTCTTCCCCTCACTATTAATTGTGTTAGATTGCTCTTTTTCAGTGCTCTTCTGCCTTCTTTTATCCCTAGTCATACTTTTTGTTTAGAGACTTAAGACAAAGGGATACATAAGACAAATGGTTTCTATTGTCTTCATTTACAATATCTTGGGGCCAAGAGGAAGACAAAGGTGTAGCCAATATTCTACACACCTAATTGGTGCCCTCTGGTGGTAGCGATATGTCAAGGGCCATAACTCAAAGCATTCTCTCTGATCAGGGTGGTTTCTGTGAAGGGAATTGATTTGGGCTTCTGGAATTTTCACAACTAAAAGGGATCATAGAAATGTAATGCATCCTTGGTACCCTAGAATCCCAGCTATATTTAGGAGCACAGGTTCTCACGGTCGTTAAGCTCTGTGGTTATTTTATTACTTTATTTTATTTAATTGTATTCAACTTAGATGCATGGTTACAGACCATTACCAGAATACTATACTTGGGCTGTAATTCCAAAAAAGGAATGTAAGATTTACTGTAAGGTCACAGAAGAACTGTGAGGATAATTAAAGTGTTGAAAATCAGATGTGGAATTGAAAGTGCTACTTTACAGCTTTCTCCTCTTCTTAACATCCATGCTGCAACTTGGGATTGAAGGGGTTCTTCTTTTTCCTTTCTTCCAATTATTTCTTCTTTGAAGACCATAAATTCTGCTTTCACAAGTCTTTTTTTCTTTTTTAAACCATTTAGACCAGTGATGGGCAAATTTTTTAAAGAGGAGGCCAAAGGAAAGGAAATGCTCCTCTGTCAGTCTGTTTCTAAGACAACTCTTTCGAAGTTTCACTGTATTGTATCCTACTCATTGTATTCATCAGATTAGAAATAATGTAGCACAGCCAGATAGAACATTTCAGGGGGCCGCATCTGGCCCACTGGCCGTAGTTTGTCCATCACTGATTTAGAACATCCGGTTGTGGTTCCATGCTCTTCTGAGTGTCCAGGGGTCCTCTCTCTTGTCAGATAATGATTCATTTTTCTTTGTCTCACAATATTTATTCATATATGCCTGAACTCTTTTGCCTTATTTTCTTCTTTAACTCACTTCTGATTTGGAAACTTTTGATAGCTATTTCAGTCTCAAAGTGTCTCAGCTTCTGCTTATTCTGGACAATTTATGGTTCCCCAACTCCAGTCTCTGGTCCCTGTAACATTTGGGGGAAAATAATTGGCCCCAGCTGGATGCAGAGCACTTTCCCTCCACATTAATGGAATGTGGTTCACACACACACATACACACACACACACACACACACACACACACACACACACACACACACACACACANAATGTGGTTCACACACACACACACACACACACACACACACACACACACACACACACAAGCTCACGTGCACATTCTTCCCTCTGTTCCTCAGTTTTCTAAGTGCCAGAGTGCTGCTGTTACCGCAATATGAGCACATTTCTGCCATTGGAATTTATATCTCTGCAACCCTGGGAATTGGGGGAGTCGGGAGTTGAGTTCTTTTGCAGGAACAGACACATACCTCGAACCCCCTCCTCCCTTCCATTACCACTGAGGTCTGTGATAGCAAAGAGTGCTACAACTACTCATCATTGTAGAGTTTTTGATTGATATCTTAAGCCTGAGTGATTTTTTGCCATTTTACAAATTGATTTCCTTAGCCCTGAGTGTGTGTATGGGGGAAAGGGTTGGAAGGATGTTTGGTGTCAGGGTGTAGAACTGAGTTCTGTTGCAACCATCGTGATCTGCTTGGGCAGCCTTGCTACTGGGAGGGTGGTAGGTGGTAGTGGTGAAGGGATTCTGAATTAGGGGTTGGGAATTTGCCATCTCTTCTATTAATATTAGAGATTAGGAAGCAGCCTACTCTACAGGTAGAGTTTTTAACTTTCTTTGCATTTTTGGTGTCCTAGGATAAAAACGACAGCTGAAATTGCTTTATCTATGGCACATAATTTATATTTTGGAGATATATGAAAGTCATAAGGATTGGTGACAATGTCTAGTCTTATCTCTCATAGGTCACATAAGCCAGAAATTATCCCAATACCCATTTGATATGAGGTCATGAATGCAATCAAGCTCATGTGCTAAATTACAATCTATTAATGGTCAATAGTAATTAGCCATACCCTTATATGATTCCTAGGGCACTACTTTTCCTAATTTATAAGGTTTTAGGGCTGAAATGATTCTATTGACAATGTCTTGATAAATAACAAGGATTAAGGACTATGAAAGCACACTAAACTCCACCCCATCTCCTACCGCTTTAGGTTATATATTACATAATATTATTAGGATTTTAGGATAAAGCCCTTCCTCCAACTTGAATAAAAAACACTTATCTGTCCTTTAATATCAATTCCAAATGCCTTGCACCAAATAAAAGGTCATTCAACTAGAGCTCATGGACCAATCAGACCTGCCACTTGTTTCTGTGCAATCTACCAGCTAAAAATGATTTTGACATCTTTACTGATTATTGAAAAACTATTAAAAGCAGAATAATAGTTTGTGACACATGAAAAAATTGTATGAAATTCAAATTTTGGCTTCCATAAGTAAAATTTTATTGGGACATGGCACGGTCATTCACTTAGGCATTGTCTATGGCTGCTTTCTCACTACAATGGCAAAGCTAAAGAATCGTAATAGAGAATAGATAATACTCTTATTCCTTCCTACTGCTCAGTACATTACAAATTACAGTGACATCATTATAACGATAACATTTTGTTTACTAGATATGTCACCATGCAACAGCATTTAATTTATTTTTATTGGCAAGGCATAGCCACCATTTCAAAACTAGAAAAGAAAAGGGAAAATTAATATGATTTTTTTGAGCTCAGGGCTGAAATTGAGATTTTTCTGAATGAGAACCATGATAATCAAACATCAAATGGCTTTGGAAATCAGCCTTTGCTTCAGGTTTGATGTTTCTTAATGAATTCAACTTAAAATTACTAGGCAAAACAGCACTTATCTGTAAGACTTATACCAAAGTTAAATCAATTCAATGAATACTAACATTTAGATCAAGGCAAGCTGCTTTCTATTCTTCCAGTGATGTTGAGTTAAAGGAAGAAGCAGTATCTTCATTCCTAAACAAAGTTGTAGCAGATATATTTTTCTGAGCTCAAACTATAGTTCCAGCTATGCTTTTTGGACTTCAATGGAGGTACAAAAGAAATGTCCATATTTAAAATCCATTTAACTGTGTAATTGGGGGGAGCTTCTACCTAACTTTCCACAGGATGTGATTAGTGTGCCATATAACGACAGCTAAAAACAAATATGACAAGAATCCAATCAAATTCTACAAATGCTTTGAGCAATGAATATGTTCAATTAAAATCATATGCTCATGAACTGATATCAATATTTGACAGCACTTCTCTGTATGAAAAGACATTTTCAAATATGAAATATAGGAGTGTAGCTAAGTGGTACAGTAGATAGAGCACTGGGCCTGGAGACTTGCATTCAAATCTGAATTCAGATATTTACTAGCTGTGTGACCCTACACAAGTCACAACTTCTGTTTGCCTCAGTTTCCTTATCTGAAATATGGGGATAATAATAGCACCTACCTTAAAAGGTTGTTGTGAGGATCAAACGAGATACCAATTACAAATTCCAAATGCATTGCATTAAATCAGAGGTCAACCATATTCCTTAGCACAATATCTGGCACATAGTGCTATATAAATGCCAACTACTGTTATTGCATAAAATCGCATAATGGATCAGCATTTATCTTTAACAGATAAATATTTGCAATTGATTTTGATGATAGAGAATGCTAACTTTGAGACCCAGTTAAATGAGCTATTCTCTCCCTTCAAAAAGAATTCCACCCTTCTAAATAATAGATGTCTATTACTTTAAAAATTGTGCTCAATTATTACATTTTGAATTTATTTTCAAGTAACTTTTATTTATTTCATCAATAAAAATGTTGTGAAAATCAGTTTTCTCTTTTGTTATACCTATATAATAATGTAGATTTTACCTCTTGGCCAACAAAGTCTGAAATATTTACTATGTGATCATTTACCAAAAAAGTTTGCTGACATGTAATACCACGTTCCTTTCCCCCCACAATCAAAGGTATAACTGCTTTCTTTGAAAAAATTCATTAAAAGTTCATGAAGTAATACTATTTCTTGAGGACACAATTAATGATAAGTTCAGAGACCCCTTGATAGATTCACTTAAGAGGAGTCTCCTCCATCATAAGGTCTTCATTGGAGAAGGAAGAAGATTTTGATAACTTCATGTAATGGTCAGAACTCTTAGGTTCACCTTGGACCAGGCTGAAAGGAGAATCCTTGGAGGAAGTGGTCAACAGAAGAATTCATGGAAATGGTTCTCTAAAGTGCACTAACATTTTAAATAATTACTGTTATTCTGAGACTAATCTCTGAACCTTTATTCAGTCTTTACTAGAGAATTGTGCTTGTGGTTTAAGAATATTTTAAATTAAAACTCCAAAATAGCTTCTTAAGAGAGAAGTTTTCAAAAACAATATGAATTTTATCTTAGCTGAAGATGCTTAGAATTAATTTTATTTTCACTAATAGAATGGATTCCACTAGGCTCATGCCCCAAATTCAGAGTACAGAATTTTCTTTCAGTGGTCTTACCTGCAGCAACTATGATAATATCAGCCAATTGTGTGTGAATCTTCAGTTGCTCTTCTGGAGTATACCTATGAGTTATTGTCACTGTTGCATCACCTGAAATGAATGTATAACTCCCATTAATATTGACCAAATTGTGATCATTTTGTTATATACACAACACTACAAGCAGGGAAACTATTTCCTTTTAAGACATTCATTTGAAAAGATCAGTCAGTCCTTTTTTAGGATGCTAAAAAACTGTTTCTTTCATGAAGTCCATCCTCATATGATATGATGTCAAATTATCAGGCCATAATAATAGAATATAATTTCTTGAAGATATTACTAAGTTAGGAAGAAATGCTTGTGGAAACTGTATCTGTCATCCTAGGACCAGCCTAACTACGTTTAGACAAGTTTATTACCAAACAAGTTCCATAGTGATAAATATTTTGGCTAAAACAACTTCTGATGAGTATCTACCAAGCCAGAAAGGACCTGTAAAGGAATCTTCAGGGTGGCAAAAAACGCCTCCCTCTTAAAGTACAGAAAAGAATGAAGCAAGATAGTTACTAGTTAGTATTGCCTCTCCTACATGGGGAATGGCATCTTAATATATTTAAAAGTTCCTTTAAATGTCCAAATGTTCAAGGTATCCATAGCTAAAATCTGTTGTGTTTTTTTTACAGCTTTCATTACTTCCTCAATCAGGGCATCATCCCAAATAACAGAGAAGGGGAGGGAAAGCAATTCAGTTAATCAACCAACACACCCAGATTTTCTCACCTTTTTTAAAAACAATTTTTAATTTTTCCCCAATTACATGTAAAAACAAACTTTAACATTCTTTTTTTAAAATTCTGAGTTCCAAATTCTCTTCTTCCCTTCCTTTCTCTATCTCCTCCCCACTGTCTTAGATGATAAGCACTGTGATATAGATTTTACATGTGCAATCATATAAAACATTTTTCCATAATACTAATTGTACGTAAGAGATCTCAAATGAAAAAATTAAGAAAGAAGGTGAAATATAGTATGTTCTGGTCTGCATTTAGATTGCCATCATTTCTTTCTCTGGAGGCAGATGGTATTTTTCATTCTGAGGTTTTGCGGGTTTTTTGAATCACCATTTTGCTGAGAATAAGTCATTCACAGTTGTTCACTGAACTATATTGCTGTTACTATGTACAATATTCTGGTTCTGTTCACTTCTCTTTGTATCATTTTCATGTAAGTCTTTCCAGGTTTTTCGGAAGTCTTCTTGCTCATCATTTCTTATAGTCCAATAGTATTCTATTACAATCAAATGTCACATCTTGGTCAGTCATTCCCCAATTTAGGCACAACCTTCTCAGCTTCTAGTTCTTTGCCACTACAAAATGAGCTACTATAAATATTTTTGTACAATAGGTCCTTTTCCCTATTTATCTCTTTGGAATACAGACCTAGTAGTAATATTGCTGGATCAAAGGATATTGCTGGATGTAGAATTTTAAAGCTCTTTGTCACCTACCTTTTCAAAGAAAGCAGAAAGGTATTTTTTATCATCTCTATAATAAAGTATAAGCTTTATTCTACACAAGAAGGCAAATAACCACAGAATCTAACTCCTTTACATTTATCCTTTTTTTGTAAAATAAACCCTTACTTCCATCTTGGAATTCATACTAAGTATTGGTTCCAAGGCAGAAGGCAATGTGAGACAATTGGGGTTAAATAATGTGTCCAATGTCACACAACTAGGATGTTTCTGAGTCCAGATTTGAACCCAGGATTTCTTATCTCCTGGGAATTTTTTCACTTAGCCAACTAGCTTCTCCTATATGTTTTTACTTTATTCCTGGAGGCTCCTTGGATAATGATGGGCTTGTATCTTTATCCATTACAAAGCCACTCATCAACAACTTTGGAATTCACCTCAAGGACACATCTAAATATGTTGTTTATTGGCTTTAGGCTAAATTGGTAACTTCAGTTCTCTCTGCTATCCCTGAGGTTTAATCAGATCCATGAGGCTGAAGCAGATCACAATGGATGCCAATTATATTGAACCTGGTTTAAAAATGAAGAAAAAAAGGCTCATGGGTCCAAGTTTTGAACCTCTGTACTAATGGAAGTAAAATCTATGAATGTTTTCTAGGCAATTTATAATAATAAAATATTTGTTATTTCAATATATTTTGGAAATCAAAATTGGCTTTTGTTCATTTTTTATATAGTTCTGAAGAGGTGAAATAAACTGATCTCTAAGCTTTCATTCAACATAAAATTTCTGATTCGAGGTCTTAATTTTGTAGTAACACCTTTATATTTAGAATCTACTCTTTTAATCATAACTGAAATCAGGGGAAGCTACATGGTTCAATGAATAGAGAGCCAAGCCCAGAGATGGGAAGTCCTGGGTTCAAAAGTAGCCTCAGACACTTCCTAGCTATATGACCCTGGCAAGTCACTAAAACTGAATTGTCTAGCACTTACCATCTCCTGCCTTGGAACTAATACTTAAAAGTTAAGGATTTTTTTAAAATCATAAGTGGAAGGATTGCTGACCATACAATTAGAAGAACCAGGTTCCTCTCTAAATCTGTTTCCTCATTTATTAAATGAGGATAAAAAGTACACTATTTACTTTAATTGAGTTGTTTTAAGAAGAGCTGAATAATTATTATTACAGTGCATATCCTCTCTCATGAGCAACAGTAGCTGTACATATGGAGAAAGAAAGGAAGGAAAGGGCATAAGAGCCCCACTCTATAGGAAACACATTTAAAGAATAAAGAAAAAAACAAAGTTAAAATGAGGAGCTGGAACAAAAATGTGTTATTCTTAAGGAAATTTTAAAAAAGGAAATATAAACATGTTTTCTGATAAGGCAAAAATGCCAAAATTGACATTGCCAAGAGAGACAAAGAGTAATAGATCTTTTATTTGTTTCAGTTGGGTGAGCTGGTAAATAATGATAGTGATAGAGATGCCCCCAACAAAAAAAGATTAAAAAATAGCATTAATGAAATGTTAAAAAATGCAGAAAAGAGCAGAAAAACAATTCAAAGATAAGATTTAATACATATTTTAAAAACTTTATGCTAGGGGGCAGCTGGGTAGCTCAGTGGATTGAGAGCTAGGCCTAGAGACGGGAGGTCCAAGGTTCAAATCTGGCCTCAGACACTTCTCAGCTGTGTGACCCTGGGCAAGTCACTTGACCCCCATTGCCTACCCTTACCGCTCTTCTGCCTTGGAGTCAGTACAAACAACAACAACAACAAAAAAAAAACTTTATGCTATGGAAGTTCACAGTTCCACATAAAATGCTCTTTGATTATTCTTTATATATCAAAATGTGCATAAGAAAAAAAATAAGAAAAACAAACCAAAAAATTAAAACATTTGAGGTTAAAAAGTATAATAGGATACTTAGCCAATCATGAAATACTTGGTTATTTCTCAGGAAGCTGCCCTGAAAAAAATATCTAGATGAAAATGGAGATACAGAGCTTTCTCAAGTTTCCCAAGTGTACGTGGAGCTATTATGGTTTTTTCAGAATTTTTTTTTGAAATATGACCCCCGCCTTGTGGAGTATAGAAGTGGGGTGTCTAGGCAAATAGAAATTATTTGACACAAGCATATACCAAGTCAGTAGCAAAATGCCTCAATGCAAATTTTATGAAAGTATCGCCTAGCCCTTAATTCATTTTAACACTGAAGTAAATGAAAATAGAGATGCAGAGCTTTCTCAAATGAGATATTTGTAAAGTTCTCAGCCCAAGTTCTTAGCACATTTAGAAATATTTGTCTCCTTATTTAGGAAAATATATCACATATATAAAGAAGAGCTACAAAGCTTCATATGTAAAGAAGAACCACAAATTTAGGATCCTATGATTATGCCCTAGTTATGTCCTACACTTTGCTTAGAATCAGGAAGACCTGAGTTTAAACTCTACCTCTCATTTTTAGTAGCTGGAAGGCTTGAAGCCTTTCTCCTTCCAAGAAGCACACTTGAAGAGATAATTGTCTACCCTTTTAAATTTACTCTAAGGAAAAGTCCATTCATTATTTCCTTTGGGAGAAAGTTTCACCATCAATTGGAGTTCAATATGAATGCATCTTTCTAAGCTAACCAATAGCTTGTCTCACTAAAATGAGATACTGTGAATAAAAGATAAACACAAAATACAATGATTATGCTACATTCACAAACAAAATATATATATATATGTGTGTGTATGTGTGTGTATATATATATATACACACACATAGATACATATATACACACACTCAGTCCTCATCATTCTTGTGTTCAACTTTCACCACTCTTACATGATTTGGCATTGGCAGCTCTTCACATTTGAGGCTATGTACAGTGGAGAAAAAAATGAGAGGCACAATGTGTACACGTTTGTGGAGGGGTTGGTTCTTATTCTCCCTACCTCTGAAAGAGCTCTGAGGACATTCTTTGCATATTTTTCATTGTTTGCCTTTAAAGCTCAAGTTTTAGGTTGCAATTATGTCCCTAAAGTTTAGTGCAAGTCCCTTTGGTCTCAAAGCTCCTAAGCTCAAGTATGTAAAGTTAATGATGCTATTTACTGAGAAAATGAAGGTGTTAGCTAAACTTTGTGCCAGAATGTTCTCAGGGTCTGTCCCATAAGTTTGGTGTTAATGTATCAACAATTCATTATATAGTTCAAAATCCTTATACCACCATTTGACGGTCAAAGATAAATTTTGGGTTAAAAAAACGCTTTAGTTTTAAGAATTGCATTTGTTATAAAGTGTTAATGGTGCTGTAGATTTCATGTGTTATGAAAAGTGAATATTATCTGAAATCAATATTTTTCAATTGAGATGTCAGCACAAAAGGTCACAGAATTCTAGGGAATTACTAGTGATGAAAGATGTTCTGCATGTTACCAATTGTATTTGTATACCACCTTTTGTGAGATTATGAGTAATCATGAAACATCATGATTACTCAGTTAGGAAAAGTTGCTGAAACCTAACCCTCTATTTCTTATAGATTCAATAAATCAACATCTGTGTTCATTTACTTTAGTGCCACTTTCTTAGAATGTTACCTCTGCAAAAATTGTACATATAAACTCTTTTCATAGTTTTCCTATGAATATCAATTATAATCACATCATTAATCCTTATGGAGAGGGGTAGAATAGCTTAGAGAATTTGGAGTAGGACTTGTAGTAAAGAAAACCCAGTTTCATATCCTACCCTAGGCATTTACCAGCTATGAGAACCTGGGAACATCAGTTAACTTCTTTGTGCTTTAGATTCCTCACATGTAAGATAAGAGGATTGGACTCAGTGGGCTCTAAGAGACTTTAGCTTCAAGGTCTAATTCTAGTATGCTATGATTATGGAAAATAAAAGGTAGCACATCCTAGGGATAGAATAGATAGAAATGAGTCAAAAAATATAAGGTTCTTTTCAAATGATAAGATATTTTATTGCTTTATGATATATGCAATCTGTTTCAGTCAATAATGACTGATTATATATAGATATATCAATTATTATTGGTAGACTCTTTGTAGCTGACAGTTTCCTAAATAGTTTTTTATTTTGGAATTAAGAAATGATGATACTTAGCCAAAGACTGGAAGGGCTACCTAGTTATCATTTGGAAAGAAAAAATGTAATCATTTGTTCACTATATGAAGACAAGAGCCAGGAGACAGTGCACTCCCTGAAACGGATGTGTACCTAGAGGCACAGTTACCCCAACCAAGCCAAAGCAGAACGTGCAGGTGTATGGAAAATGTGAAATACTTCTCCACTGACATCTGTGTTACTGTTACAATTATTAATAAAGGACAAGGTGGTGCATTCACTAGACATTTATTTGTGGGGATGGAGAACTTCTGCCATTGAATGATCATATGCAGAGTCCACTCTCCTTTCCTTCCCTATGCTTTTAAAATATTCTCATCTAGATCTGTGGTCTGCATATAATTACTGCTCAGGCAGAGCTAAAATTTCCAAATGTGATCAGGTTTTCAGCAGCTCTCAGCAATTTATTATGTAAATTGGGCATGTCACCACCTTCCTAGGAAATCTGTCAGAGGTGAAACACCTGGGTTTGCCTCATTTGTAAAACACTGGTTTTGTTTCTAGCAACAGAAATTAAATCGTGCTTCCTCTATAAACCTCTTTAGTACATAAAAGCATTTCTCACCACCATCCCCACCCCCCCACCCCCGGCAATAGAATCATAGTGGCCTGTTTATGCTGCTACAGTAAAGACAGGTTCGATTTTCACTGACTAAGAGTTATAAAAAATGGTAATTATTTCCTTTGTTTGCTAAGTCATGACCACAGATCTAGATGAGAATATTTTAAAAGCATAGGGCAGGAAGGAAGAGAGGGAAGGAAGGGAAAAAGAAAAGAAAGGAAGGAAGGAAGGAAGGAAGGAAGGAAGGAAGGAAGGAAGGAAGGAAGGAAGGAAGGAAGGAAGGAAGGAAGGAAGGAAGGGAAGGAGGGCACCAGGGATGGAGAACTATCCAAGCACGGTTTGGGATGCCTTAGGAAGAAGACTGCATCACTAGAGGTCTTTAGACAATCACCAGATGCCTGAGACTATTATAATGGGCTGAAATAAAGGGCCTCTGAGGTTACATTTAACTGAGATTCTGTGAATCTCATCTCTTAACAAGCTCATTAGTTATGAGACCATAAGCAGATCATTTACCTTAAGCCCCAATTTTCTCATTTGCAAAATGGGGATAATAGCATCTGTGGTACCTACCTTACACAATTGTTGTTAGTATTAAATGTAGTTAAAAATGAGATAGATAGATAGATAGATAGATAGACAGATAGACAGATATAGATGGATAGACAGACATTTTAAAGTAACCTATAAATGTCAGCCATGATAATCGTATCATTATTAACTTGAGAAAATAAAATCTGAGTGTGAGAAAATTGATTTTGAGATTTCTGTGCTCCTGGATAAATGACTCATTCCACAAACTACTTCCATACCCCTCTGGGCTTTAGTTCATATTCCCCCCCTCCCTGCCTAGAATGTCGTCTTCTCATCCCCATTTCTTTTGATACTTTATGCACAACTTAAAGTCTAGTTCATAAGCCATATACTATGTATCTATATATGGTTTATCTATGTCACATATAGATATACTATAGATATCACTATATCTATATTATATATCTATAAATATAAGTTTTATCACCCTTGCTAGATTGTAAACTATTTGAGGCCAAGCACTATATCTAATTTATTTTTGTAGCCCCTTGCCCATTGCCTAACAAAGTGAATTTGCTATGAGCTTGATAAATGTTTATGGAATAAATGGAAGAATGACATTTTCCTATTTAAAATATACTTTAGCAATATGAGTGGAGAACTATCAGTGGAAGGGGGGAAAAGAGACCTATTGGCTTATAACTATCCACATACACATATACAAGGTGTCCCAAAAGTCTTATTGTGAAATTCTAAGAACTTAAAGCTTGGGAGGAACTATATAAATTTGTCCATCTTCATTATGCTCTGTGTGGTAGATAAAGTGCATCCATGTAGGCTAGAGGTAGGCAATGAAATTGGGAAGAAAATCTTGAAGACTAACCATCAGAATGGATCCTTCAAAAACCCTCTTTCTTCCAATGATTTTCCTGAGGGACCCTTCTAGAGTAACTTCAAGAAGAATTTTAAATTATCATTGACAAATACAAGCATATGATTTATATATATATATACAAATATATATACATATACATACATACACACATACACATGCAAAGATATATATGCAAATATAGGTAGGGGCATAGAGTACATATGGATATAGATATTTAATGAGTGATAAAGTTCAAATTCTGAAGCCCAAAAACAGAAAATAATCTTAGATTTGGAGTTTAAAGACCTGGGCTTGAATTCCAGCTCAGTTATCTAGTCTGTGTGGGCCTGAGAAAGTCATTTAACATCTTTGTGTTATAATTTCCTTGTCCCTAAACTATCAATAATAAGAAATGCTCTATAGAAATATCAGTCACAATTATATCGTCACGAGACATATATCCAATCTCCTGCCTCCACACCTTTGAACACAGATGTTCTACCCCCATGTCTGGAACGTACCCCCTCCTTACTTCTGGCTCTTGTCATCTCTAGTTTCCTTCAAAGCTCACGCAGCTCAGATGGCATCTACATGAGGACTTTCCTGACACTTCCCATCCCACAAGTGTTAGTGTCCTTCCAAGATACATTGAAATATTTTTCTATTTATTTTGAATAAGTGATAAAGCATTATGAGTGTTTCAGACACCATGCTAGGTACTGGAGATAGAAATACGAAACTGAGACAGTCCTTTTGCTGAAGAAGATTGGATTTTAATAGAGAGAGACAACACAGACTTAAAAACAGATTTGAGGTCAAGAGCTGGCTGTGCTACCAGTTAGCTGTGTGACACTAGAAAGTCAGTTTACTTCTTCAAACCTCAATTTTCACATCTGTAAAATGGGTGATAACTGTTCTACCAACTTGATAACTTAATAAGGGTCAAATAAAGTAAAGTGATCTATAATTGTTCAGCATCCTATAAATGAATTTTATGATTCTTCCTACCATTTGAATGAGTCTACACATGCACCAAAAGGTAAGTCACAAAGTAAATCATTAAGTTCATATAAAGAAAGAAGAATGCAATTTTATTTTAAAAAACTGATTATGTGTGGCTATTTTGAAAAATATTAAGATTGCTTGAATACGATATCCAAAGACATACCTCCAGGTCTCTCATGCTCTCCATCAGTGTGTAAAAGCATTGTAATGGGCATTCCTACATTCTTGGATCTTCCAACCACAACCACATTTTTCCCAAATGTTTTAATTCCTTAAAATACAAAGTTGGATTTGAATTCAGAAAAAAAACAATGAGAAGCAACTTAAACATCCGAAAGTCCTGTCCCCCAAAATCCCCAAAGCCATAAATTAAATGATTATTCTCCAACAATTTTGTAATGTAATATTTATTATATTTGTTTATATTTTTTTAATGCTATTAGGGTGAAGGTAGCCCATTTCAGGATTTCCCACTTTGCTTCAAATTATCATGCAGGCTATATTTCATCACCTTGATTTTCTTGGAGAATTGTATTATAGTGGCTTATAAAATCTCTACTATCCTGATTCCAGTAATCTTAATTATATTGAGCCCAAACCTGTGTCAAGTGAAGGTGCAGGGTTGGGGTAGGGGAGGAACTATAGAGGGGAATATCTGACACAAAGCCCAACTTTTAAGCTCATGGCTTTAACATCTGTGTGACAACTTCTCTGGCCCTCATTTTACTCAAGTCTAAAATACAAAGGTTTGGTGACACCATCTCTAAAGTCTTTTCCAACTGTAAAATTCTAAGAACCAACAGTCTTTTTCATAAAATTTTTGTTTACTCTTAAATTATAGAATAGCACATTAGGAGGAGGCTAGATATCATCAGAAGCTGGTACACTGAAGAATGGCTAAAAAGGGGAAAAGAAAGCAAAAAAATCCACGAAGAAGTCTGGAGTCATTTAGACCAAAGGCAAACAAACTGTCCTATGTCCCACAGTTAATAATGGAATTAAAGCAAAGAGTAACAGTTGATATTCATAATGATAACTCTGAGTCATTAAAACCCAAGTATAGGATTTTCTTTCTAAGAAGGTAAGGACATATGCAGCATCCTTTAGGGGGGAAATCGCATCAAAAATCGTTAATATTTTTTTTAAATATTTAGTTTAGAAGATTTGTGTGGAGAACAAAATTTCTCTAATGATATGATCAGAAACTTATTGGAACAAGAATATTGTTCTGGTGTTGTACTAACTGTGTGACTCTAGGCAAGTCATTTAAATATTCTAAGCCTCAGTTTCCTCACCTGTAAAATGAAGTTATTAATAGCACCTACTTCCCCAACTTGTTGGGAGGTTGGGAGGATCAAATGAGATTATTTGTAAAGTACTTTGCAAAGTCAGAAGGGACCCCTAAGATTTATTTAGTCCAATGCCCTCCTTTTAGAAATGAGGGAATGGATAACCATAAATGTGAAGTCTCTAAGACTACAGAAAGTAAGTCATGAAAGCAAAGATTCAAAACCAAGCCTTCTTCCCCGTGTCTTTTTGATGATGAGAGTGCAAAAGCAAAGAGAACATCAGGCTATTGGTCTACTATATTTTCAGTGTATTCTTTTTTTAAAACCTTTATTTTCCATCTTAGAATCAATACTGTGTATTGATTTCAAGGCAGAAGAGGGGTAAGAGCTAGGCAATGGGCCCAGAGTCACACAGTTAGGAATTGTCTGAGGCCAGACTTGAACCTAAGACCCTGGCTCTCAGTCCACTGAGACACCTACCTGGCCTTCTCCATGCATTCTTTATATTTTTTCTTTTTCTAATACCTTCTATTATTCTAAGTCATATTTTATAGCCATGATGATGAGCATTTGTTAAAAAGACCACTGGGAAAATAATTGTAGCTAGGTGGCACAGTGTCAGACCTGGGATCAGAAAGGCTTACCCTCCTGAGTTCAAATATGGTCTCAGATACTTACTACTGTGTGACTACGTGCAAGTCATTTAACTCTGTCTCAGTTTCCTCATCTGTCAAATGAGCAAGAGAAGAGAATTTCAAACCAGTCTAGTATCTTTGCTGAGAAAACCCCCAATGGGGCCATGAAGAGTTGGACATGATTGAAAATGTCTGAATAGGTTCCAATGTCTGTTGCAGAGGGAGAGGGGAAGACATTCTACCCAGAACTCAATAAGATTCCACAAATTAAATCAACATATACTTTAATAACCAAAACTTCAGAGCAAAGGTGAGAATAGGGAAGTATGATGAAAACTACTTGGAAAATATGACTCAAGGGATATAAAGGTGAGCAGATGATAGGTAGGTAGGTAGGTAGGTAGGTAGGTAGATAGATAGAAAGATAGATAGATAGATAGATAGATAGATAGATAGATAGATAGATAGATAGATAGATAGATAGATAGATAAAAGGCCAAAGAGTTGTAGGTTATATAAGAGTCTGATGTCTATTTATCATGAATAATTTAAAGAAGAAATTCAAGAGATTTTGGACATGGTAAGCAGCCAAATAATATGATAAAATAAAATTCATTAACGAATAAAAATGATCCATTATTAATGTGAGAATCATTTAAATATTGGCTGTCTGTGTACAGACACACTATCAGCCTATGGAGAAAAGATCAAAACAATCCCAGATTTGAAGACAACAAAAAGGAAGATATAGTATGCAATTAAAACAACTCCTACTTGACCTAGTTAAACATTTATTGATGCTGCAAAATTGGAAATCATTATTCAAAAGGAAATAAAAGATTACAATGAGATCAAAAGAACCTAGAAATTGCATTAGCCAGGAAATACTTGGAAAACACAGCAGCCAAGGGCAATATTGTTTTAGTACATAACATTTTGAGTAAAGTATGTTGGAAGGGGGTGGCAGAAGATTATGAGTGGTATTACATCAAAGTTTCATTTAAAAAGCCAATTAACCTAAGTCAGCCTGAAGATATCAAAGGATGTAACTGGGATGAGGGCAAATAAATGTGAAGAAGATCCATCAAGATTTCTATAATAATGTGTTCCTCTATCTATGGCATTTGAATTACAACATTTATACTACAAGAGGATGTAGAAATGGCACTAAAAATAAGAAATATGGAAAGAACACTTGAACAAGAAAAGGCATATACAAAGAATTCTGGTCAATGGAGACAACACAACTTTGGAGCGGAACCTCTTGTAATAGGAAAGAGAAGAAGATGCCAAATACCTTCAAAAAATCAAGTATCAAAAAGTTCATAAAAGAAAAGTCAATAATTATTAACCCATGCCTATTCTATTTTCCTATTTTCACAAAATCTTCATAATAGTCTGTACTTGCATTACTTCAGGGGTTCTCAATGTCATGGGGCTTTTGAGAGTCTGCATAAATCTATGGAATCCTTCTCAAAGTACTGTTTTTGTTTTGTTTTGTTTTTTATCTTTACTTTTTGTCTTGGAATAAATACTAAGTAGGGGTTTCAAGTCAGAAGAGCAGTAAGGGTTAGGCAATGGGGATTAAGTGATTCGTGCAGGGTCACAAAACTAGGAAGTATTTGAGGATAGATTTGAACCCAGGACCTCCCATCTTCAGGCCTGGCTTTCTATCTACTGAGCTACCTAAGTGCTCCTCAAAGCAATGTTTTTAAATGTAGAAATACAATACAGGGGGTTACAAAAGAAAAAATATATGTAGTTATGAGAATATTTTTAAAAACCAATGGTCTGAGAAAGAACCAGAAAGACTTTTATCAGTGGATAGTCAATGAACTCTACTTATATCCACAAAATGTCAAAAGATTTAAATGAAAGTTTCTTATATATGATACAGCACAATGGTGGGAAATGGACAAGAATTGCACAGGATGAGAAGGTCCGGATGGGAATAGCTACACTGATAAAATCACAGATGCATCAAACTACTCTAAATATCTTTCAGATGAGCACTTTCCAAAGCTTCCATTTTCCTCTACTTCTCAGGATAATAGCATTAAATCTGGAGTCCAGCAGCAAACCATCTATCAATCATATATGTGAGTAGGGCTTACCCATTTATCCATTCAATAATTATTGATCTACCAAGTGAATGGAATGTGAATGTGAATGGAATCAGTGAACAGCTTAGTATTTCTATCCAAACCCCTCAGATAATTTCTTACCTACCTGTTCTTTTTATTATCTCCCAAACAGCACAGGCAGTGGCTGGTACCAGAGAATGCTGATCAAGACACAATCGTCCAACATTAACAATATGAAATCCATCTACATCTTTTCCAGGGGCAATTCCATTACATACCGTCCGTTCATCTATGTGGTCTGAAAGAGATTCAAAATTGGCTCATTCATTTAAGAATTCTAGAAATCAGATTTTAAAGAAGCTCAAGCTATTCTTGGGAGTTTTATGAATCATTTCATTTTTGGTCACTTCTTTGACAACATAAAGAATAATGACAAAATATTCTTTAATCATATTTTTCCCAATATATATGGGATATAGGGCAAGTTTCTTCTTTTTCTGGAACTCAAATTCATATCTGTACAACTAAAAGTTTGAACTGTATGGTCTTTAGGGTCCTTGCCAGCTCTAAACTCTATGATACTATGGAAATCCAAATGCCAAGAGAGGCTGATCTAGTAGCCAAAAAGAAATCAGTCAATGATACATTATTTCTCTGACCTCAAAGGAAGCGAATAATTGATCTGGACCTCAACCTTACTCATGATGGTTATAATAGAATTTTGCTACTACAGAAGATTATCATGAATTTCAATCAATAGGCGTTTGGTAAGGCACTCTGAGTGCCCAGGATGAGACAGATGGACAGATGTTAAGGAATTCTTTGAATCATCCTAAGCATCTATTCATTCCAATAAAATGCTTTAAGAGTTTATATTCATAAATCATTAGCACAATGCAACCCCAAATATATTTACTTGTTACTAAAATAATTAATTATGGGAGGAGACCAATATAATTTGTCACGAATGTACAGAAATACTCACATGTAGGTTAACTATGCATCATAGTCTAAAACGAACAGTAGGTGCACAAATATAGAACATAATATTATTACTCTACATTAAGTAATTTATGTTACTAATAGCTCAACAAAACAACATATCTGAAAGGGCCAAAATTAAGCTGCATCTGTTGTATTAAAATCCCTGTGCTAATTATATATTCTATACTAGTCAATCAAGTCTAGCTTTTGACATATATTGGCTGTGTTAACCTGGACAAGCTCTTAGTGCCTCAGGCAGCACTCTAAAACTCCAAGTTGATGAGAAGGTGCTAACCTGCAATGGTAAAGAGAGTTTTCTTATCTGGGAGTTCCATATACTAATGAAATCATAAGCCTGAACAAATCATTTTTTACAAAAGACCATAGCTTGAATCTAAACTTCATTTTTTTCCTACAAGCTTTCCCCCTCTAACTTGATTCTTTTAGCTTTTAGACAAATATAATGCATTTATTATAATGCGATTATTAAAGTATGTAATTCTCCACCCAAGACAAATGAATTAATTTGTAACAGATTACTAAGATTGATTGAATCATTTCAATTGCATCAGACTCTTCATGACCCCATTTGTAGTTTTCTTGTCAAAAATACCAGAATAATTAGCCCTTTTTTCCTCTAGCTCATTTTTACAGATGAGAAAATTGAAGTAAACAGAGTTAAGTAACTTGCCCAGAATCACATAGCTACCAAGTGTCTGAGGCTGGATTTGAACTCAGGTCTTCCTGATTCTAGGTCTATCTGTTGCTCCAGTAAGCTACCCCTAAAATTTTAATAATATGTAAAAAGCAGTAGCAAAATCTCATGTTTTTAAAAGAGCATTGTTTGTGGGAGATAAATCATGCATTTCTAAATTCAATATTTTGTATTTCTTTCTATAAATTAATTTCATTTTGTGTGTTGGTAGACAACTAGGAGGCCCAGAGGATAGGATGTTAAACTTGGAGTCAAGAAGACCTGAGTACAAATCTGGCCTCAGATACTAATTGGATGACCTTAGACAAATGCACCTGAACTCAAGGTGGTTATAAAGAGCAAATGAAAATTATATTTGTAAAGGTCTTTACAAATCTTAAAGCATATATACATGCCAGTTATCATTATTGTTCAGTTGTTTTTCAATTGCACCTGACTCTGACCCCATTTGGAGTTTTTTAGGCAAAGATACTGGAGTGATTTGTCATTTCCTTCTTGAGCTCATTTTATAGATGAGGAAATGGAGGCAAACAGGATGGAGTGGTTTGCCCATCATCACACAGCTAATCAGTGTCTCAAGCTGGATCGAATTCAGGTCTTCCTGACGTTAGTTCCAGTGCTCTGTCCACTGTGGCACCTGTCTGCCTCCATGAATTCCTTAGCCTTATTTAATTAGCTTCGAAAACAGAGTCTGCACCACTAAGAAACTATATCATGGTAAAAGCAATGACCTTTCTTTAAAATAATATATTATTTTAATCTGAATGTGATAATGATGTTATTAAAAGTAGTTTCACCAGACCCTAAATTCAAACTGCAAAAGTTTCATGACCAGCTTTTTTTTTAATTCAGTAACTTCACAAATCAACAAATAGCCATTGCTTGTATTGAGGTTCAAATTGGACCTATCAGTAGACTAGCTCTGATATGAACTGTATAACCTACAGAAAGTTACTTTACCTCTCTAGAACAAATTTGCTCATCTGTAAAATGAGAAGCTAGGGTTAAATTATCTCTGAGGTATCCCTCAACTATAATCCTATGACAATTAACCATGGTAAAGAATGAGTCACAGATGGACTGAAAGATAAGACCATTAGTTCTTTCCAAACAAGAATTGCCTAATTCTGGTATTAAACTATGATTGCTACATAAGAACTCTGTTGTTTTTCAGAGTTCATGGCAATGAGAATATATGGTAGCCCTGAACAATGGCTGACTAAATGGAAGGACAGATGCTTACTTTTCACATATCAACTCCAGAAAAACCCTAAAGTTGTCTCCACACTGAATAATGATCAAGAATCCAGTGAGAAAGAATAGTGACTTCTTCAACTGGAAATCTGCACAAATTGTCAGCTTAAAGCTAGAGCTTTAGCTGATGGTGAGAAAAAATGAAACAAACAAAAGATAAAATGACCCAGGAAACAAAGTTTGATCTGCTAAGTGTATAGATTTATTAAGCAATGGATGCCAATTGCTCAATAAATCAGGACCTTCCCCAGTTTAGGGCTGGTCCATTAATATAGGGAGAAATAGACTTTTATAAAGTAAAAAAACAATCAAATGAGACCAATTAGTTAAAATGAAACAGTACAATGTTAGGTAATATGATTTCTAATTGGATGAAAGATTAAGGACTTTCCAAGTTAGAAGGGGGAGAGTGAAAAGGCATAATTCCCTGGATACAGGAAAAGAGGCATCCCACTCCTCCCCAAGTACCTGTAAACAATCTAAGGAAAATGGAAACACTAACCAGTTGATCAGTGCTGGCCATAAGATTGATGAGACAGTTTCTAAGATCAATTTTAACATTATGTAAATCTGTTATGGGAGTCTGCCACATGCCCAGACCAACTCAGATAGCATCTCTCCATGTGGAAGACACAAGAAAGTTGCTTCTGAGAAAATCATGTAAGGGAAGTGCCTTCAGGAGACTGGAACTCAAGTGGACATTAGATAACTGGTTCTGAGCAGCTAGGAGTGTGATGAACATCAGACATTCAAAAGTCTGTTAGCTTCAGTAATGGTCCTTTTTTACCTCACTTGTGAGGGATCTGATGGAATTGGATTCTTCAACCTTAGTTTCAAAAGGTTGTATGAGTGAACTATAGGAATCCAGGAGTCAAAGTATAGGTCAAGTTTCCCATCCTTGATGCCCTAGGGAGCAAGAATTGATTTTCAGAAGTGACCTGTAGGATGTCAGCCCAGTAGAATGATTTATCCTACAATTATGCCACATCTGAATGTGGATCATGGGACCAATGCTATGCAGAATTGTGAGGAAAATTGAGAGAAAATTGTAGAGACTAGGACAGCAAGTGGTTACTTGAAGGAATGTTATGAACCACACTAATTCTATCTTGTGAATTAATTCTGAAGCTAGTTTCATTCCCTTTCTATTCAATTATGGGCCTGATCCAAATTCTATCTTGTGAAAGAAGTTTATTCAGTTGTGATAACTGAGAGAAAATTTTATAGCATTCTTTGAACCTAGCCCTATATGGCTGGGAAACTGAATCACTTTTACCTGTTGTTTAGAAACCTTTAACCAAGGACCTAGGTTATGTTGTCTGAAAATACAGTCAGGGGGCAGCTGGGTAGCTCAGTGGATTGAGAGCCAGACATAGAGACGGGAGGTCCTAGGTTCAAATCTGGCCTCAGACACTTCCCAGCTGTGTGACCCTGGGCAAGTCACTTGACCCCCATTGCCCACCCTTACCACTCTTCAACCAAGGAGCCAATACACATAAGTTAAGGGTTTAAAAAAAATTTTTTAAAGAATAAAATAAATGAAAATACAGTCAGATCCTAAGATTGATGTAAGGAGTTTTCTCATAATTGTACATCTCAAACAACCCATACGACTCATCTAAAAACTGGGAAATGTAGCCTGCCTGGTGTAAAGAGCAAACACAGGCCACAGGCTGAAGAAACCTGCAGGCTTACAGCCCTGTATGGGGAATGGGTGCAGGAGAGGCTGTTTCAGTTATAAATTCTCTCCCAAGATGTCACAGGACCTGTTGCTCTTACTTGAGGGAGAAGGCTGGTGATTTCCCAAAGAGGAATTGACTAATTCTCTCGCAACTCGGTGATATAGTTGAGAGAAAGAGTATTCTCATAAGAGGAGATATCTCTGGATATTGGATGAAGTCCACAACCAAGAATCAATGTTAAAATCCAATGGGCCTACACAGCTAGTTCCCCAGCCAACTGCCTCTTCTAATAGAATATGGTGACTCTCTCAGGTTAAGTCAATTCTAATGGCCTTTCTCAACTGAAGGACTCTAACACTATCTGTTTTAAGGATAAATAACATGGTGAATCAAATGGGGAAGGAGGTAGTTGAAAAGAAAGAGGGAATAGGAGGAAACAATAGTTAATTAGTTGAGTCTTGGGGCTGGGTTTACCCTGACTAGACAAACCCTCCTCCCCCCCACCCCGACAAATCTTCTTTCCCCTTCTTTATTTAAAACTCTAATATCTAACTAATAAAGTAAATTAGTAAGCTTTAGATGAATTGTTGCTATTATTGATTGAAGGTCTGTAAAGATGATGGATTTTCTCTACTAACTTTCTACAAGGTCAATCAGCATGTGTTTCAATGTGTTTCAATGAGAGTCAGTCTGGACTGGAGGTTATATAAAGTTGTAGGGTAAATGCATAAGGATCAGCTGGTATGAGGTATGGCTAGGCCTAGGAGTGATTGGTTTTTCACCATCCTCCTCCCTAGCTCCCCCAAAACACAGTGAGTGTCCTCTGCTTGGGGCTCCCCCTTATATACCCTGGTTCCAGCCCTTGGCATCTTGGGGTTCCGTGGCTTGCACTCCACTTGGGATTCTTAGGTTACACTGGTTTTAAGAGAGTGAGTCAGAGAATCCTACCATAGATCAGATAGTCTATTAATACTTATCACTAATGGATCAACATTGCTATCTAGTGGCCAATCCTGATAAACTCATCTGAAACAAGTAGGATCTTTATATGAATACTTTCTACAAAAACAAATATATTTTTTAATGAAAGAAAATCTAGTACAATATTTTTAAAACCTTCCCTTTCCTCTTAGAATCAAATCTGTGTACTAATTCCAAGACAGAACAACAGTAAAGGCTATACAATGTGGTTAAGTGACTTGCCCAGGTTCACACTGAAAAGAAGTATCTGAGGCCAGATTTGAACCCAGAATCTGCCATCTCTAAGCCTGGCTCTCTATCCAGTGAGCCAAATAAATGTCTCCAGTCCAATATTTAGAAATTGATGACTGACATAATTTACTTAAATAATTGTCAATTGATATCTTTTGTTTTTATACCACTTTTCCATTTCCTAGTATATTTCTCCCCCTTTCTCACTCCCAGAGATACATCCCCTGAATTATAACAAAAATTTTAACAATTTTACTTTTTATATGTTGGATAATTTTGCTGAACTGTTTCTCCCCTTTTATGGCAATAATATTCAGTGTTCCACAACTTGTAAGGATGAGATTTGTGCAAGGGGGATGGGACAAAAAGAGCCAGAGAAGGAGTTGCTGAGAGTTGAGGACAGTTGAGACCAGAGGAGAATTCTGGGAATTTCTCAGAGAAGGAAGGAGAGAAGAAAGGTCTTTGGGCAGAGGACTGAGAGAGGGAGGAGGTGGACATCCCAGCTCAGATTCAATTCTGAGGGCTTCCTGAGGATCTTTCTTTAGACACTGAAATCCTGATTCCCTGGTCAAAGCCATTCCATCGCATCTCACCTATCAAGACTTCAACCGTTTAGTGAGCTAAATTTTTGGACTCCATTTTGGGAGCAATCTCTTAGTCTCCTTCCCCCATTACCCAAGCTTGCTAAGAGATCCTTTCCAGTTTAACTTACAGTTATAGAAAGGATAGAAATAAAAACAGAAGGAGAAGAGGTGAGGGAAGATGCTTGGGAGTGGGAACCCCAAAGTTTCCCACCCAAGTGACAGACCCCATAGAAATAGAGAAGAGGGCACCCCAAAATCCCTTCACCCCCTTCCCCATTCCCTGATTTGCAAATAATAAAAGTCATTCATCAGTCAGACAGAGTTCCAGAGTGCCTTAGAGACAACGAGGGAGAGGGGAACCACAGATTGGTCTGGCTGCCTCCATCTTGAAGCCAGACCACCTGCTGTGAATTTAACTGACTGGGGGGAGGTTTGTGTGAACCCCATCCTTATTCAGGATCATATTGGGGTACTGCATACCTCCTCTTATAGGGAAGCCTCACCCCTGACTCCTGTGGTGTAGCACGACCATCCAAGTCACTCCTTAAAGTCTCCCAGTGTATATTTGGCCCCAGGGGAGTGCTGATGGAGGGAGTCACCACATAGACTCTCTATCTCTCTCCCTTCTATCAAACATTGGTTACTGGCTCTCTTTATTCTTACAAACTTCAGACCCAATGCCTCTGAGAAAAAATGAGTAGGATATCTTCTTATATCTCTTCTTTGGAACCAAACTTTTTTATAGCATTCAGTGTTGATTGCTGTATTCTTTTTGCTTTTTTTAATTTTCATAATTGAAAGCATCGTGCATATTCTTTTTCTGATTCTTCTTAATCCATTGTGCATATGTTTGGATAAAATTTTCCATTCTTCTCTGTAGTCATCATATTCATCATTTATCAACAGTAATATTATTTACTTTGTTTCTAATTTTTTGCTATCACAAATATTTTTACAAAGATATTTTAATGTATATAGGGTCTTTAATTTTTTTTTCACTGTCCTCTTTGGGGAATATGACTAGAATTGGATTTCTAGATCAAAGGAGAAGGTCATTTTAGGATTGATTACATAATTTAAGGACATTCAAAGTTTAATATGGCTTCATCATGACATGAGAGTGACCCTGGTCCCTAAAGGTTCTAAAAGACTTCAAATATGAGCCCAGAAACAAAGGAAGCAAGCATTTTTAAATACTTACTTTGTGCCAGGCACTTTTATCTCATTTGATCCTCATAACAACCCTGTAAGATAGGTGCTGCTATTACTCCAAGTTTACAATTGAGGAAACTGAGACAAAAAACATGTGATTTGCCCATTGTCATACAACTAGTAAATGTCTAAAGCAGAATTTGAATTTCTTCTTCAAATTCTTGTTCAGGTCTTCATGACTTCAGTACCAGCTCTCCATCCATGAAGCCACTTACTTAGCTACTAGAAATTTCAATTGGGAGAGAGTGCTAAATTCCAATGAGGAATTTTATACACATCTCTGGAATAAGAATATAATCATCTCCTATAAAGGGAAAGAAACTCTTACTTAGATGCTCATAGGTTGAACTTTCACTGTCTCTGCAATTGTAAAACATTATTTTACAGTGATTTGGAGGGGGAATTTGGGAGCATTCAAGTGATTTCCTATTTCTACTTCTTCCATTCTTCTATTCTTCACTTTCCTCTTTAGAAACTCTAAATGAGCATTGACTCTTTCCATCCTCAAATGTGTGTAGAAAACACTGCTAATACAGGTAATGGCAGTAGAGAAAAAGTTGTCCCAAGCTCTCTACCCACTTCAGGGTAACCCTAACAAATGAATCAACTATACCAACCAGTGGCCTAATCCATATAAAATCACTTGAAACATACAGGACCTTTGCTTGAACATTTTCCATTAGAATATATTATTTTTTAATTTAAAAAGTAGGATTTGAACTCAGGTCTTCTGTCTCCAAATCCTCCATGCTTTCTAATTAACAGAAATGCTCTAATCTTGGAATGTTTGGTAACCAATCAGCCTTGTAACTTTATGATCCTGACTCTGGGACAGATTGTATATCTGCTATCCAGCGACTAGTACCCTTAACGCAGAGAGTCTCTAAGTGTAGTGTGGTAGCAATTAATTTTTAACTTTAATGAATTTTTCAGCTATAGAAACTAATGAAATATGGAGAGTGTAGCCTTCAGTTGTAGAGGGAGGAGTCACACCAGTAAAATCACTACTTTTTCATAAAAAGTTTAAAGAAGAGATTTGGAAATCATTGCAGAGAACACAGGATTTAGAGATAAAAACAAAATATAACCTAATTGCAGGCTGGGGGAAACCAAAATAAATGTATGCTTTATCCACTTGTTTTTGTTTGTTTGTTTTGTTTTGTATTTAGGAGAGGAAAATGAATCCAAGAAGGTTGATTAGCAATGACTTGTAGACACTTTCCAAAAAGTTATATTTCAACAGCTCAAAGGAGTATGCTTACTTATACAATCAAGGATTTGATATGGAAATATGCAAGGGTTCATTGGTATTGCTGCAAATCAAACTTAACACACAGACTTTTAAATAATAACCAGTTTATTATATGCTCAGAGCATGGGCTCACATTATCTAAATGACCAAGGAGTGCTGAATAGAGTTTTAAAAATTCTTATATGGTCCTTCTTTACATTAGCAGAAAAAAAAAAGATATAATTGGAATTTTCAGCTCCAAAAGGGAAAGGGAAAGGTTTATATTTAAAGACAAAACTTGTAAATTTTATAGCAGGCAAAGGTAGAGGAAGAAGGTTTGCAAATGAAAGATCACAGAAGTCACCTCAATTTGTAAATTGATCAATAGATACTAGAGGGATCTATTTTGGAATTTACAACTAGTCAGAGAAATGCTTATCATAAAGTTGAGCCAGAAATTCTTTTACACTTAACCAGTAAACTGGCTGAGTTAAATTTCTGGCAATCTTGGCAAAATTTCACACAAGAGAAAGGTTTTATAGATTAGTTACATGATTTTTTTTCAAAACAAAATGGCCATACTGGAGTCAATAAAAAAGAAATTTAAAACTCTTCTGACATTCTATGACTAACTGTATATATGTATAATAGTTTGTAAGACTTATAAATATGATCATGTCTTATCTTCACAGTAAACCTAGGAGCTAGGTGATACTATAACCACCATTTTACAGCTAAAAAACTGAGGCAGATAGTGGTTAAGTGACTTGTCCAGTGATTAAATATCTGATGATGGATCTGAGCTCACATCTTGGCTCCAGGTCCAACAATCTATCAACTGTACCACCTGACTCCCTATGTCAGATAATACTTTTGGCTAAATTGTAAGATAGGATTACATATATTTTCATGACTATTGTTATCTATATTTTTTTCTCCTTGAACCTAGTGGTTGCTCTCTGTATTTAACAAGCTATGTATCCAATGACCATGGATAACAGATTTCCAAAGCTACATAATGTTGCCTCTTCACTTATATTTTCATTTATCTTTCTGCTTTGTGGCATTTTAATAGACTGTTGAAACTAAAGCTACAGAATGAGGTAATTTCAAGTCTTCATCATTTTCATGCTAGAATAGACACATTTTTATACTTGTCTCTTTTCCAGTATTTTAGAAATAAAATGCAACACTCTGGAGATAACTGAGAAACATGCCATTTTTTTCCTTAGAATTACACCCAAAGTATTCCATAAAATTATATTACCTGGCAAAGGTAGTTGAACTAATATACCACTAACTCTTGAGTCCATGTTCAGTTGTTCAGTTATGTCCAAAAGTTCTTCCTGAGAAACATCTTTAGGTTTCAGAATAACCTCACTACCAATGCCTAGAAGAAAATATAAATGAGTCAGGTAACAATAATTTGGGTATATTTTAGAAATGGCAGGGACAATAGGTCAATCTCCGTGGTCCTTTCCAAAAATGTCTGGGGCTGGATTGGAACTCAGGTCTTCCTAACTCCAGTTACAACTACCTTCCCCCTGCACTCTATCCACAAGCAGCCTTGAGGTTGAGGCTAGTCAAAGGGTTCTGCCCTCCAATAGGCTAGATTTGTACTACACTAAATCCAGCATCAGTATGGTAAGTTCCTTCAAGAAGGGAAGCATCTGGCTGCCTAACAAAAATTGAACCAGCTCAAATAAGAAACAGAACAGGTCAAAGTTTTCAAGATGATCAATAGTAGGAATGGTCCTGTGAATGACTGATAAACTTCCAATCCAACAGAGTAATAGACAAATAAATAAATACAAATTAAAATAAGATAACACAAAATGATGATAGAAACATCCAGGATGTTATATTATTTGGATCTCACTTAATTTTATGGTCTACTATTGAGATTTCTCCATGAAATTCTGGTAGTTGCTCCCATTTTTTGTAACCTGACCTCTGATTTCTTTGGTAAAAGGATCTTCCAGCAGGGAATATCTTTCTTTTTACTTTTATTCTTAGATAATTGTCTGGGTGCACCAAAATATTAATTG
This sequence comes from Gracilinanus agilis, assembly GCF_016433145.1. Lineage (NCBI taxonomy): Eukaryota > Metazoa > Chordata > Mammalia > Didelphimorphia > Didelphidae > Gracilinanus > Gracilinanus agilis. The sequence continues at coordinate 30,138,755 of NC_058135.1, forward strand.
ACTTCCCAACATCACATAGTACATATCAGATATGAGACTTGAAACGAGGTGTTTTGATTTTGAGGCTCGCTCTGTTCATTAAACTATTCTGTCTCTCATTTTACTATTGAAAATACCATTGACATATGCATAGACCATTCTCATAGAGATTTTAGAAAAATCAGTACTTCCAAAAGAAAGAAAAAAAATTTTATGTGACCCTAACACGAAAGTCCAATACTCACAATAATGATTTTTGTAATATTTTACATTCTTTTTTAAAGTAAATTTTATTTTCAAATGAAGATTTGTCTTTACTTCCTCCTCCATTGAGAAAGAAAAAATAATAATAAAACCAGTTACAAACATGTATAGTCAAGCAAAATAAATTGCCATACTGGCCATGTCCAAAAATATATGTCTCAGTCTGCACTGAGTTCATTCCCTCTTTATCAGGAGGTGTATACCATATTTCATCAGGAGTCATCTGGAATCATGACTGGTAAATCAGAGTTCTTTCAAGTTATCTGTATTTACAATATAATTGCTATTATATAAATTTTTCTTGTGGTTCTTTTCACTTCATTCTGAATCATTTCATATAAACCTTCCCAGCTTTCTCTGAAATGATTCCTTTCATCATTTCTTACAGCAAAAATTCCATCAATTCATATGTCATAATTTGTCAAGCCATTTTCAAATTGATGGGCATCTCCTTGGTTTCCAATTTTTTGCCACCACAAAAGAGCTGCTTTTTGTATCTATGGGTCCTTTTCCTCTTCTTTTGATCTTACTCAAAATAATGAATGAGCACACACACACATACACACACACACACACACACACATATATATATATGTATATATATATATATACATATACATATATATATATATTACATACATACGCACATATTAGGAAAAGATTAGGCCTATATCTCCAAAAATACCTGATCTTTTATATTCTTTGGAATCTTCACCAGTTTAAGGAAACTTAAAAATCATGAAAATGGCTTTAAAGTTATATTGTCTCATTTGTGGATTTCTTCCTCATATATTCAGTTAGGCCCATACTTTCCAAATTTACTTTCTAATTCTTCACATACCACAATATAGTATAAGATTCCAGAGTCAAAATATGTTGTTATTGATGGTTTTTTTAAAAAGTCACTCTAGAAACAATGGCAGATTTGTATTGCTTCATATTTATTTGTTTCCCTTGAAGTTTCATTTATAAATGTTTTCTGCAAACTACTTGTCCCATCTCCTGCTTTTTGATTATTTATGATTACTGATCATATTCTTCAGGCATCTTCAAGTCAATAGGGTCAAGTTAACAATCATTTGTTTATTAAGTATCTACTATGTGTTAAGCACTGGGGATTTAAGGAAAGGAAAAACAATCCCTCCTGTCCTTGCATGCAATATCTTCTCACCTATGTCTTTTCTTCTAATTTGATGTTAATTTTTACTCATGTTCTAACAGGTCCAAGAGGACAGTGTCAGTCAGCAAGACTTTATTAAGCATTGTTGTAAGTGCTAGAGATTCAAAGCAAAGCAAAACTTAGTCCTTGACCTCAAAGAGCTTACAGCTTAAGGGTAGAAGATGTTCACAACTATGTATATATGTTGCAAATTAGCATGATCAATTGACAGTCGATTCTGAAATAACTCCCATGAAAGAAACCATAGATTTCCTATTCATAATGTCTTTCTTTTTTCTTTTTTTTGTCCAAGTTCCTCCTGATTCTCTTCTTGAAGTATTAATAATATATGGATATAAACTTTATGGATCTCTGGTCTCCATTTTTTCTTTCTTTCTTTGAAAATGAGTTTATCTCACACTGGCTAAAAATACATGGTCATGGGGCAGCTGGGTAGCTCAGTGGATTTAGAGTCAGGCCTAGAGACGGGAGATCCTAGGTTCAAATCCAGCCTCAGACACTTTCCAGCTGTGTGACCCTGGGCAAGTCACTTGACCCCTGTTGCCCACCCTTACCACTCTTCCACCTATGAGCCAATACACAGAAGTTAAAGGTAAAAAAAAAAAAATACATGGTCATTCACTGTCCCAATTCTACTACTGACTGACAAGGAAGTTTTGACACTCCATTTCAGATCTGAGATGGCTTGATGGCCTTCTACTCCTAATATCTCACCATACTTGTACTAGACTTAGTGTGGACACCTGATCAGTTTGTTGTTGTATTTCAGTCATGACCAACTCTTTATCCTATTTGGGGCTTTTGCGGCAAAGATACTGGAATGATTTGCCATTTCCTTCTGCACCCAAACAGTTTAGCCCACTGTAGCTCAAAAATCTAAAGCTCAAGCCATCCACCAACCTTAGCCTCCTTGGTAGCAAGTTTGAGCTTGGTTTGAGCCATCATACTTGGTCTCCTTCACTTCTTAATTCTAAATCATATTTTCCACCATCATCTGGGTCCTCATTTATAGTGAAATGACTAAATATTAAGGCATATATTTGACTTGATTTAGAGAATCTTATGAATGTCATCATGGAATTTCACTCTTTTTTCATTTCCTGAAATAGTTTGGTGACATGTATACCACAACCATATTAACTGTGGTACATTTTTTTGCAGTCATCTTGAAAACGCTAAGGAAAGATGACCAAGTTTCTTAGGAAATTGTATTTCTTGTTGCCCTTGGATCTCAATGAAACCAGTTCTGTCAATTTTATTTCTATCCTGTCCATCACCCTTCAGTTTATTTATGTCTCCTGAAGTTCACATTCCTTTTTCCCTTCCTTAAGGGAAAGTGATTTTCCCTCTGACTAGAAACATAAGCTGGATTTAAATGACCACATGTTAGTGATGCAGAGGTTTTAGGGAATAGTTCTATTCTATTCTATTCTATTCTATTCTATTCTATTCTATTCTATTCTATTCTATTCTATTCTATTCTATTCTATTCTGGAAGTGTGCTATTCTAGAGTTCTTCTAGTACAAAGACTCTATGATCCCTAGATTGACTAGAGCCATCTATCCAGGGGAGGAGCAGAATATGTCAGTCACACTAAAGCACACCATGTAATTTCTTTTAAATCATAGAAAATTATTAATTAAGCAAAACTAATGCAAAAGAAAAAAAAGATAAACCTGATTTTTCTGACTTGCATTCTCTCTCTTACATTCTCTCCCTGCAGTGACATACCAAGTCATACGTTACTATGATGTTAAATAGCAGAGGATCTTTTAAAAATTAAACCTGTAAGAAGGCCCTGCAAATGAAAAATGGTTGTCCAATATTTAATAGAGATGTGTTGTCATGAAATTCTTACTTACCTACTGCTGTGGCAGCTTTTATCTTATTTCTTACATATGTATGGCTTGCTTGGTTGTCTCCTACTAAAATGATACTGAGGTGAGGTTTTCTGTTCCCAAGAGACACCCATGATTCTACCTCATGTCGTATTTCTTCACAGATTTGTCTGGCCATTTCAGTTCCTGAGATAATGGTGGCTTCACATCTATAAAACCAAATAAGCAAAGAAAAAACCAGACAATTAAAAAGACAATATTGATGGATCAATCAACAAGCATTTAAGTACCTACTATATGATGAACAAAGAATATGAGGTAAAGGGATAATAATTATTCATCCAGGGCATGACCAACACACATGAATGTTTAGGCAAATTACAGGAGGGGAGAAGGAGATAGGAGTACAGATTGAGAGTAAGAAAAGGCCTATCCTTGAGGACATCTGTCTCCATCTACCCACTTTACATATTAGGAGACCTAAGTCTGGAGAATCCAAGACCATACAAAGAGCCAATGGCAGAGCCAGGAATGGGACTCAGATCTCCTGATTCCAAAAGTTCTTTTAATGCTCTAATAACAACCCCAGAGAGAAGAAATAAAGCCTGAGCTGGGAGGAGAGTGGGTATAAGAAAATGGCGAAGCCAAGCTGATACCACAAGTCTGAAGAAACCCAAGATCCAAAGGGGTTGTCAGAGCCCTCATTTGTCATAGCACAGAGCTGGGCTGTAAAGTCCGTAGTAGGCCAGGAAACAATGCAAAATTTGGCTATGGGAAGTCATAAGCTACCACTTCTGGGCAATCAGCTATCACCAAAGTAGCATCATCCTACTCCTCTGCTGAAGGAAATCTATAATGAAATCTAATGTTATCACTACTAAGCTAGATATACTCAACTAATGTTACATTATACCTGTGTCTACCCACAGGCATCAATGACCAAGTGTAACCCTGAAGAGACACTGGTAACCTGGGTTAAGTCTGAAATGACAGAAATGCAATATTTCCCATCAAGCCTTGTCAGGAGGAATATAACCATGGTCCCTCCCTTGGGAACAGGCATGACTGGGAAAATAGACAACTGGATTTGATGATACTTGTCCCAAGTTTGCTGCCGGTAACTTAATTCTAATATCTCCTATTAAAGTTTAATGGCTATAAATATTATGAGCTAGCTTAATAGTACCAGATTTCAAACATATTACAAAGCAGTAATAATAAAAACAATAAACACTTGGATACTGGCCAAGAAATAAAATGGTGGATCAATGGAATAGATTAGGTACACAATGCATAGTGGTAAATGATCATAGTAATCTAGTATTTGATAAACTCAAAGATTCAAGCTTATGGTGGGCAAGATTTTAACAAAACTGCTATAAAACTAGAAAGCAGTTTGGCAGAAACTAAGTAGAGACCAACATCATATACTGTATCAAGAAAAGGTCAAAATGGGCATGTGGTTTAGCCATAAAGGGTGATATCATAAGCAAATTAGGAAAGTAAGGAAAAATTTTACCCATCAGATCTAAAGATAAGGAAAGTTTATGACACAAGAAAAAGTGGAGAGGATCATAAGATATAAAGTAAATAATTTTGATTACATGAAGATAAAGATTTTGTCAAAACAAAACCAATGCGGACAAAATTTCTTGTAGAAAGCAAGAAACTGGGTGGTGGGGGAAATTAAAGGAAGTTTCTCTGATGAAAGTCTTATTTCTCATACATATAGGGAACAGAGACAAATTTATACAAATAAGAGCCATTTTCCAGTGATAAATAGTCAAAGGATATGAATAGGCAGTTTTCAGAAGAAGAAATCAAAGCTATCAATAATCATGTTAAAAATGCTCTAAATCACTCATAATTAGAGAAATGTAAATTAAAACAGTTCTGAGGTATCAACTCATACTACTATGTTGGTTAATAGGACAGAAAAAGAAAATTGTAAATGTTGGAGGGGATGTGGGAAAACAGTACTCTAATGTATTGTTGGTGGAGTTGTAAAATGAACCAACCATTCTGAAAATCAATTTGAAGCTATGGCCAAAGGGCTATAAAACTGTGCATACTTTTTGACCCAGCTACTGAGTCTGTATCCTAAAGAGATCAAAGGAAAAATAAAAAGACCTACATATACAAAAATAGTTATAGCAATTTTTTGTGGAATTAATTGGAAGTAACTGAGAAATGGGTAAACAAATTGTGGTATAGGATTATGATGGAAAACTATTGTGTTATAAGAAATGAGGAGCAAGGTGCTTTCAGAAAAACCTGGAAAGACTTGTAGGAAATGATGCAATATAAAGTCAGCTGAACTAGGATAACATGGCACAAGAGCAATATCACATGATGATCAACCATGAATTGCTTAGCTACTCTAATCAATACAATGATTCAAGACAGTTCCAACGGAAGAATGATGAAAAATGCTATATATTTCCAAGGAGCGAACTGAAAATCTCTCTATCTATTTTTTTACTTGCTTTTCTTGCTTTTTCTAAAAAATATGGCTAATACACAAATTTTTGCATGAATTGTACATGCAAAACTGATATATTGCTTGTCTTCTCAAAAGGAAAAGGAGGGCATAAGAGAGAGGGAGAGGATTTGGAAATTTTTTAAAAGATTGTTAAAATTAAAGAAATTTTAGAAGATAAGTAAATAAATAAAAGGACTACTTTGTAAGATGGAACAATGTCTCGCTGTTCCAAATTCTGTTTTATTTCTTAAATGACAGCACATCTGCCCTTTAAAAGTAATGCCTTTGAATGGAGGTGAGAGTGAAGTAACACCTACTGAAAAGCAGTGCCCAGCAGACCTAGTACTGATTAATTTATTAGCTAATATGAAGTTGTTCTCAGTTTTTATGGTTCCTTGAGACAAAGATAGAGAGTTGTGCTTCTTTAAGATGGTTCCTTGGTGCCTCAAATATGGCTTTAACTAAAGACAACTTATCCTCCCTAGCTATAAAGGAAGAGAAGCAGGAGAAGGAATCTAGGAAGAGAAAGAAAAGTAAGACTCAAGGAAAAGAAATGAGTTGTTAACATGAGAAGCTTCAGTGCTTCTCTATAAGTTTCTAGAATTTAAAAAAAATCTTTTTTTGGTATTTAAGCCCTGCACAATTTTACTTCAACCTATCTTTTCATACTGATTGCATGCATGTTTCAGCCAGATTGGTCTATTCATTGTTCTCAGAATAAAACATTCCATTCCATTTTCAAATTAATTATTTTCAATCAATTAAAATATACTCTTTTCTCCTACCTTCCCTCACCTCCCAAGAAATCAAGAAAAAGAAAACTCCTGTTACAAACATGAATAGTCAAGCAAAACAAATTCTCCACCTTGGCCATATGTGTGTACATGTATATTTGTATTTATATACAAATCTAGACCCTATCTCTTTTTCTTTGCACAAGACCTCACACAGTACTTTGAACATTGTAGGTACTCAATAAATGCTTTCTGAATTGTTCATTGGAAGCTAAGGAAAAACTAAGGTTAGGAAGAGGAGAAAAACGTAGAAAGTAAGGTGCTACTTAGGCTAAAAACTGATGAAAAAAGACCTGAAGTCAAGAAGACTTTTCTTCTTAGACATTTACTAACTGTGTGACCCCAGGCAAGTCACTTAATGCTGTTTATCTCAGTTTCCTCATCTATAAAATGACCTAGAAAAGGAAATTGCAAACCCTCTAGTAAGTTTGCCAAGAAAATCCCATTTGTGATCATGAAGAGTCAGACATGAAAAGACTAAACAATTAATGATCATAAAATGAGAAAGTCAGGAGTTGAAGGTCCACACTGGAACTTTCACATAGTCATTTGCCAATGAAGTTAGAAGCAGAGAGGAAATAATGCATTTTTCCTAAAGGACAGGGATGGGAGATAGCAATAAGAATAAAGGTGAAGTTATACACTTGAATTCAAAAAATGAATTGTCAGTTACAAGAAAAAGAATTCCCCTAAGATAGATGTTCCCCTAAAAAGATCTGGAAGTTTCATTGGTACCGAAATTTCACTGAATCAATAGTGCAATGTTAGCCCCAAAAGCTAATTCAATAATTAGGCTATGTTAAGAGTGTCTAGGATTTACAATGGTCCTCTGCCTTGTCCAGATCACATCTGTAATAGTATTTTCATTTCAGGATATCATATTTTAGGAAGGATTTGGATAGCCTAGAGAATGTCCGAGAGGGCAACCAAGAAGGTGAAGGATCTTGAGATCATGCTACATTGTAGTTGTCTGTTCTTTAATTGTGAGGAGAACCAATGACATTGCAGGGTGATGTCTTTACTTGCCTTCAAATTGGATTGAAGTGAAGCAGAATCGCACAAAATTATCAGAGCCATAAAGTCCAACGGCAAGACAAAAGTCATGATGAGGGGGAATGGCCTGGGATGCAGTGGATAACTTTGGCATCTTCGATGTTTTACCAACCTCTAAGGGCTCCATAACACCTTCTTCAGCTGCCTTCATAGCTACTGGAACAAATCGTTTTCATCCACCTGTTTCACCAGGGTAAGTGTTCACATGCTTGGAGCCTTAACCTCAAACACAAAAGGCTAGTTGAAGGACGAGGGAGTGTTTTGTTTGTAGAAGAGAATTCTTAGGGGTAACATGATAACAGTCTTCAAATATCTGAAAGGCTGTCACCTAGGAGACTAGCTCTGCTGGGACACAAAAGGCAGAATTTATCTGGGTTTAAACTCTACTTCTGTCACTTACTACTACTAATTACTAATCTTAGGCAAATTACTTAACCCCCTGGCCCTTAGCTTCCTCATCTATTAAATGAGAGGGTGGGACTAAATGATCTCCAAAGTTCCTTCCAGCTACTAATTTATGATCAATGAGTACAATGGGCAAAGCCAAGGAAAAGTTTTCTAATCATTGGAATTAACCACAAATGGAACTTCTACAGGGTGTGGAAAAAGATAGTATTATGGTTAGAGCACTGGATTTGGAGTCTGGAAGACCTGAATAAGCCTCAGCTACTTAGTATCTATATGACCCTGGGAAAGTCACTTAACCTGTTTGCCTCAGTTTCTTCCAGTGGAAAATAGAAATAATAACAGCACCTATCTAAGAAGGTTGCTTTGAGGATCACATGAGATAATAATTGCAAAGCATTTAGCAGATTGCCTGGCACTTTGTGTAATATAAATGTTAGTGATTATCATCCTTAGGGGATAAATAATACCCATCTCATTAGTTATCTCTGGGCAAAGTCTGGATGATTTTTGATCAGGTATGTTGAACTGGGGATTCCTTTTCTCCCCTAAGACTCAAACAAGTATCTATTAAGTATCTCATGCGTGAAGAACACTGAGCTAAGGACTGGGGAAAGATATAAGGTTTAAAATAATCATCAGAGAGCTTACCACATCTAGTGTGGGTATAGCAACACAAATAACTATATAAAATATAGAGCACCCCAGACTCCCCCCAAAAAACCCAAAATCTGCTTTAAGCTCAATATTCCAAGTCATTTTTAAACATTTAAACATATATAGAGACGTTATATATTTATATATTTGCATATATATTTATTACGTTTGAGTTCCATCCAATCTGTTTTCCTCTCTCCTTCCCAAACCCTTACTAGAGAAGGCCAACAGTTGACACAGATATATATGTGAAACCAAACAATATGTACTTCCAAATATCAGTTCTTTCTCTAGAGATGGATAGCATCTTCTTTCATAGGGAATTTTAGTTGACCTGAATATTCGTGTAACTTAGTTATCCAGAATTACTTTGTTTTAAAACCTTCTTTCTTAGAATCAATACTGTATATTGGTTCCAAGGCAGAAAAGTGGTAAGGGCTAGACAATGGGGGTTAAGTGACTTGCCCAGGGTCACACAACTGGAAAGTGCCTGAGACTAGATTTGATGATCCCCAAGAACCTCCCTTCTCTCTATTCAGTAAGCCACTGAGGTGCCCCTGTACATTTACTATTTAAACAATATTGATGGCATTATACAGACCAGTGATGGGCAAACTACAGCCTGCAGCAGCTCAGGGCCAGATGCAGCCCTCTGAAATGTTCTATCCAGCCACAAGACATTATTCCTAATCTGATGAATACAATAAGTAGGATACAATACAATGAAACTTCTAAAGAGTTGCCTTAGAAACAGACTGACAGATGAGCATTTCCTTTCCTTTGGCCCCTTCTTTAAAAAGTTTGCCCGGGGCCAGCTGGGTAGCTCAGTGGATTGAGAGCTAGGCCTAGAGATGGGAGGTCCTCGGTTCAAACCCGGCCTCAGCCACTTCCCAGCTGTGTGACCCTGGGCAAGTCACTTGACCCCCATTGCCCACCCTTACCAATCTTCCACCTATGAGACAATACACTGAAGTACAAGGGTTTAAAAAAAAAAAAAGTTTGCCCATCACTGGTATAGACTGTTCCCTTGGCTTTATTCATTTCACTCTGCATTATTTCACATGAGTCTTTCCATGGTTTTCTAAAATCAACCTGATCACAATCATATGACAAAACATATTCAATGATTTCCCACATTTCCCAATTGATCGGTATCCCCTCAGTTTCCAGTTCTGTGATAACAAAGAGCTGCTAAAAATATTTTAGGACAAAAGTTCTTTTCCTTTTACCCTGATCGAAATAGGAAACAGACATAATAGCAGTATTTCTGGGTCAAAGCATATACACAGCTTCAGAACTCTTTGGGCTTAATTCCAGATTACTCTCCAAAATGATTAGATCACTTTACAGTTAATAGTTTATTAGTGTTCCAATTTTTCCACAACTCCTTCAACATTTGTCATTTCTTCCTATCAATTTAGTCAATCTGATAGGTATGAGATGGTTTCTCAAGGTTGCTTTAATTTGCATTTCTCTAATCAGTAATGATTTAGAGCATTTTTTCACGTGACTATATATAACTTTGATTTCTTCCTCCAAAAATTGCTTTTTCATTATATCCCAAAGAGATGATAAGGAAAAAGACTTGTACAAAAATATAGCCATACTTTGTGGTGGCAAAAAATTGGAAAATGAGAGGATGCACTTTGATTGGGTATTTGTTGGTGATAGAATACAATTGTGCTAAAAGGAATAAAGAACTGGAAGAATTCCATGTGAACTGGAAAGACCTCCAGGAATTGATGCAGTGAAAGGAGCAGAGCCAGAAGAACATTGTACCCAGAGACTGATACACTGTGGTAAAATCGAATGTAATGGGTACCAGCAGCAATGCAATGACACAGGACAATTATGAGGGACTTATAGAAAAGAAGGCTACCCACACCCACAGGAAGAACTGTGGGAGTAGAAATACAGAAGAAAAACAACTGTTTGATTACATAGTTCGATGGGGATATGATTTGGGATAGGTCTTGATCAATGACACATGTAAAACCCAGTGGAATAGCTACGGGAGGGGGGATGGGAAGAGGGGAGGGAAAGAACATGATCCATGTAACTATCGAAAAATATTCTAAATTAATTAAATGAACTTTTAAAAAGAAAAGAAATGCCTTTTCATATATTTTCACCATTTAGCAATTGGGGAATGACTCATATTCTTATAAATTTGACAGCATTATCAATATATTTGAAATATGAGGCCATTATCCAAGAAACCATCTAAAACTGTCTAAAAACAAGTTGTTTTTCAAAGTAGCTCTTATTCCTGCCATCTCTTATCACATAATTAAAAATAGAAATTCAATTAACAAGTAATGTTTTTAATGACCAGGAAGTTCTCCAAACAGAGCATAAAAGAAATAGCTATTTCATTAAGAACATACTTTGGGGGGCAGCTGGGTAACTGAGTGGATTGAGAGATAGGAGGTCCTGGGTTCAAATCTGGCCTCAGACACTTCCTGTGTGACCCTGGGCAAGTCATTAGACCCCCATTGCCTAGCCCTTACCACTCTTCTGCCTTGGAGCCAATACATAGTATTGGTTCTAAGACAGAAGGTGTTTAAAAAAAAAAAGAAGAACATACTTTGGAGCAGGGCAATGCCTGAAGTCATTAAGTTAATTTACTGCTAACTCTTTGTCTTTATTATTTATTTCTAAAGGCCAGAAGAGAGATTATGGCTAGAGATATTGATCTGGGAGTCATATATGTAGGGTCAAAGCCAAGATAGTTTTCAATGTCAAGAGAAATATGGGGAAAAGAGAAGAGAACTAAAGACAAAATCCTGGGAAACTCTTCCATTAAGAGTTTGAGAAAAGAGAAAAAAATAGGCAAGTAGAGTTAAAAGAGCAGCCTGAGGGATAAGAAAACCAGGGAATTTTCCCTTTAATCATTTTTTCATTTGAAAAAAAATATTTTTTCCAATTATTTATAATAGCAATTTTTATATTTATTTTAAAAAGTTTTAGCTCCAAATTCCCTCCCTTTCTCTGTTTCCCTCCTCTCCCCATCTTGAGAAGGCAAACAATTTGATATGTTATATATGAATAGTCATGCAAAACATATTTCCACATTAGTCATATTGTAAAAGAAAACATAAACCAAAAGCAAAACAAGAAAAATAAAGAAATAATTTAAGAAGTAAGCTTTTATCTGCATTTAGGCTCCATAAGTTTTTTTTCCTGTGGAAATGTACAGCATTTTTCATCAAAAGTCCTTCAGTATTGTCTTAAATCAGTGATGGGCAAACTACGGCCAACAGGCCAGATGTGGCCCCTTGAAATGCTTTATCTGGCTGTGAGACATTATTCCTAATCTGATGAATACGATAAGTAGGATACAATACAATGAAACTTTGAAAGAGTTGTCTTAGAAACAGACTGACAGATGAGCATTTCCTTTCCTTTGGCCCCTCTTTAAAAAGTTTGCCCATCACTGTCTTAAATCATTGTTCTGCAGAGAAAAGCCAAGTCATTTACAGCTAATGATTGTACTATGTTGCTGTTACTCTGTATAATGTTCTTCTGGTTCTGCTCACTCCACAATGCATCAATTCATGTAAGTTATGACAAGCTTTTCTGAGAGCACCCAACTCATCATTTCTTATAGCACATAATATTTCATCACAATCATATACCAAAACTTGTTTAGTCGTTCTCTTTATGATAGGTTTCCCCTCAATATCCAATTTTTTGCCACAACAAAAAGAGCTGCTACAAATATTTTTGTACATATAGGTCCTTTTGCTTTTTGATTTCTATCTTTTTTTGGGGGGGAGGTCTGTTACAGATCCAGTAGGGTATTGCTGGATCAAAGGGTATGCACAGTTATATAGCCTCTTGGGAACAGATCCAAATTGCTCTCCATGATGTCTGAATCAGTTCACAACTCCACCAACAGTAAATTAGTGCCTCGATTTTCCTACTTCCCCTCCAACATTTTTCATTTTCCTGTTCCTTCATAGTAGCCAAGATGATAAGTATGAAGTAATACAAATGCTACAGAAAGGAAAGGGAAGATGATGACTGAGAAAAGACTAGCTGACCTGTATAGAATTAAAAGAAGTAGATATTAATTGGATATTATATATTCAATTCCACTATTTTGTATTTCATTCTACTTTGTAAGTGATTCTACTGTATTACCATAATCTGAATTTTAAATGCTGCCCAATCCTTCATTTCATCTAATCAAAACAGCTCAGAAGTTCAAAAGTTCAAAAAATAAAATAAATTAAAAAAATAAGTTCAAAAGTTCAATTTCCCTCTCTATGTTGAATGTATAAGTTATAGCTCTCCCATGAACATTGCTAATTAAAGAGAAACTCCGAGCATGGGAACTGCTATCTCAGCAACACCTATAAATCAGGTCTGCCAAGGGAAGTTTGTTACTTCACATGAGTCCAGTCTCTGAGAAGCTGAATGATACCTGTGTGCCATTCTTGAGAAGCAGACCAAGTTGACTTTGGTCTCCCCCAAGTCCCTATCTTCTTAAATTTCAGGCGACCTTATCTCATGCTTGGGCATCTCTAAGTCTGATCTGGTGCCTATGACCTTGAGATGCAGCTGGACCTCAAAAATTCACAAGTATCATCCATTAAAGACAGAGAAGGGTGAGCTTATGCCCAGCTTCCTTAATGTTACTAATCATGATTTCCTAAATTCATGATGCTACAAAGTGATTTTCTGTTCTTTGTTCTATGACTATAAAAATGTTTTACATCCCCAAATCAGGGTCTTTTAGCTACTCAAGGGGCCAAGAGATTTACTTTATTAGTAGGTAGTGATGCCATTAATAAAGCATAATTTTGTTCAGAGAAGCCTGCCTTAACTTCTCCATTTGTTTATAAATTCTATTGAAACATTACCTGATTTCAATTGAGGTGTTCACTGCAAAAAGGCAGTCCTTCAATTTCTTGCTCACTGATTCCCTATCTTAATCCCAACAGAAGCTATTCCAAAAACCTTCTCTTCCTTCCTGAAGCTTCCACCGGCTCTTCTTTCCTCTCTCATCTGAAGACCTTTTTCCTTACTTTACTGGAAAAAATAAAAGGAAATAGCATGAACTCCCTCTTCTCCCATTTTCTTCATCTCAAAACCTCTTGATGCCATCTCTCACTCTCTTCTTTTTTTCAGTCTCTGACAAAGAACTTCCCTTATTTTTGCCAAGGGCAGCTCCTCCAAATCCCTTCCTGTTTCAACAAGAGATTGCAATCTCAATCTCCTCAATCTTCAATCTCTCCCAAAGAGGGCCTTTAGTAGGAGTTTGTTGCCATTTCTGAAATTCTTGGGCTCAGGGTCCTGAACTACATCCTCTAGGGATTGAGGGGACTGGTTTTGAATGGTAGTGGTTTTGAATGTCCTGGCCCATGCCATATCCTGTTTTTCTTTATGAGTATCTTGTTGCCCTATTGGTGGTTGGTTGGACATCAGTTAATAGTGGTGGTGGGAAATGGGGTGGATCAAATAATGACTGAAAAGACTAGGTTGAAAGTAATATTAGTATACATGTAAGTATTATAGGAGCTTAAACAACAAAGACCAAATCAGTTATAAAGAAATCAACATTTAAGCCCTAAGTAAACTTTTTATAAATCATAGGCACAGAAACTATTCACCTGCAAATCAAGACACTTTTTTTCAAGCCCCGTCCCAGCTACTAACTTGGGCCAGTCAGAAATACTCTAGTATTCAATTTCTTCATTTGGGAAAAATGAAGTGAAATTAAAGGATCTCTGAGGTCTCTTCCAACTCATAGGCTGTCTAAGTCTAAGGTCTTGAAAAAGAGGAGGAAATAACAATTTGAGATGAAAACCCACAATTTGTTTTTGTCTGCCTGGCAAAGAATATTGTCGTTTTATTTTTTAAAATAAAGGGAATTAAGTATCAGATTTAGAGCAATCACAACTGAATACACAGGAGATTGACAGGATAAAATCCTCATGAATTAATACGAGAAAACTCAAATCTTTAAAATACTCCCTCGGTGCCCCTCCCAGACCAGCCTCAACAGAGTCTGCTGCAGAAATAGAAGCTGACTCATAGGCTTGGGCCTGGGAATAATCTTGTGATATCTTTATTCCCCTGCAGGGACTCTACCCTGGCCCAGCAAGCTGAGAAAAGGGCAAGGGGATGAAATGTATTTAGTTTCTAAGAGAGTCCAGAACCCCAAAGCTGTGCCCAGAATATTCTCTTACCCCTGCAAAAAAAAAAAGGATGCTGATTTGGGCCCAAAGAAGAGGAAGAGAAACTGGAATAGTGGGGCAGTGTGCTTGGCGACACATCCCAAATAAAACAGGACTGAAATCCAGCTTGGACTAAGTCCTGTCCTGCCAGAAGATACTCAGATCAGGGACACAGGCACATCCAACCCTTTGGCATGTACATAGGTAACATCATAGGATTAGTGCTTTCGAATTTAGAAACCTTAGAGACCATCTAGTCTCACTCCCCTATTTTACATCTAAAAAGACTGAGGCTAAAAGAGTGATTTGCCCAAGATCATACTAGATAAGGACAAATCGGAAACAACTGAATTCAATAATAACTTAATTTAATTTATTCAATAATGAATAATTTAATTCAATAAAGTTCAGTAAAGTCGAGAACACAATAACATAAAGAAGGAAACTGTATTTGATAGGAAATACTTTAAAAATTGGAAAGCAATTTGACAATAAGATTTAAACGAAGATATTTCACAATCTACAAAAATCTCAAAATGGACATGTAACCTGAATATTAAAAGGTTACCCCATGATTATTGTAGACCATCTTGTTGCAGTTTGGCAGCCTATCTTCTATTTACAAGTCATGCTTAAATAGACTTGTTATTATATAGATTTCTAAGGTATACATACTGAATACTTCCTCTTAACATGTTTCTAATTTCCCCTGCTTTATTCAGAAAGCAGGCATGAGGTATATATGTGTGTATATACATGTTATTGTTGAGTTGTTTTTCAGTTGTGTTCAACTTTTCTTGACCTCATTTGGGTTTTTCTTGGCAAAGTTACTGGAAGGGTTTGTCATTTCCTTCTCATTTTATAGATGAGGAAACTGAGGCAAACAAGGTTAAGTGGCTTGTCCAGTAGCTGAGGTCAGATTTGAACTCGGGAAGATGAATCTTCCTGATTCTAAGACCAGTGCGCTATCTAGTGCATTACTTAGTTGCCCCATGAATATGTGTATTATAATATACATACAAATGTATATATAATATCCAAATAACAGCATAATGAAGGCAAGAAGCATATTCTTATATGCATACATATATGTATGTACATATGTGGTGGTGGGAAATGGGGTACAATGCATATATATTTAAATTGCATGTTATGTATATTTAATACATACATGTGTGTGCATATAATATACATATAATTTTATAGGCAAAAGGCAGGCACGTATGTGTATGAATATATGTATATTTACATGTACATATATTATAAGTATTACTATATGCGTATTATATGTAATTTATGGTATATATGCCTGCCTCCTACCTGTAATATTTTAATGTGCGCCTATCATATACATGTATGTGTATATATGTGTGTGGGTATACATGTGTATATACTTCTTGCCTATTACATGTATGTGTGTCCATATCCACAACAAGTGAAAAGTTTCTCCCGCCTCTCTCTCTGGATTGTCCTGGAGACAGGATGCTCCCCGATGTAACTGCTAAGATGTTACAGACCTAGCTTCACTGGGATGAGCACTTCCTGGTGGTGGCGGTGCAGAATTTGAACTAAGCCACCATGATTCCCTCTGTGACTAATCAGATTCATTTTGAGGGAGCTGGCTGGAGTCAGAATAGCTAACACGACCATAGTGTTTTAAGATTTGCAAAGTACTCCCCATATGTTATCATATTTGATCCTCACAATGGCCTCAGGAGAAAATGCTATTATTATCTCTACAAATGAGGAAACTGAGGCTGAGCAACAGGAGCACATAACTAGTAAATGTCTGAGGAGGAACTAGAACTCAAATTTCCTGACTTGAAGTCCAAACCTGTACAAACTGTACCACCCAGCTCCCTCATAAGAAGCACTTTAAGGTCATAGAAGAGTTGGATTTTGGTCAAAAGCAACTGTCCTCAGTTGATCAACTCTGTTAAATACTAAGGACACAAAAAGAGGCGAAAGGCAGCTCTGACTTTAAGGAACTTACAATTTAAAGTCAGTACTCAACTGATCCACATCAATACATGTCAATCTTTCTCTGACATTGTCTTTGAGAAATGCTTAGGCAGAAAAAGTCATTGCCATGCCACCCAACTCATGATGCACCCCTCCAAACTTAGCAAGGTTACTTCTCAAATGACAGGGCTACAGCCTTGTCTTGATTAAACAAAAGAAGACTCAGAGCTTTACCTCTTCTTGCCTCCAAGAATCCAGAATCACAGCCCCACCATGATAAGGTACTGAGGCAGGACATTGATGGAGAAAATAATAGACTAACACATTCAAAATTATTTTAGTATTTGCCACATGAATACCTCCACTAAAGGTCTAAATTATTCATGAAGAAATTTTGTTAAATTCCTACCAAGTGAAGATCATTATGAAAAGCCTACAAGGAAAACTGAAATTTAGATAAGGAACAATTCTGGTCCTTACAGAACCTAAAACTTAGGGGATATACCAATTTAAACTGTTATAAAACTGATAATTAAGAAGTAAAACTTATGAAGGATTTTCATAAGATATATATTCTTTTTTTTTTTAAACCTTCACTTCTGTGTATTGGCTTATAGGTAGAAGAATGATAAGGGCTAGGCAATGGGGGTCAAGTGACTTGCCCAGGGTCACACAGCTGGGAAGTGTCTGAGGCCGGATTTGAACCTAGGACCTCCCGTCTCTAGGCCTGGCTCTCAATCCACTGAATCCATCTCAATCCAGCTGCCCCATAAGATACATATTCTAAACAACCAAGTTAATCAAACCCTTAACCTCTGAGAGTTCCACGGGAAACCTCTATGGATTGCTTGAAAGTATGTGCTAATGATGATGGCAGACATTCCTAGGTGTCTGCCTTTTCTGCTTTGTCAATTCCATTAGTCACCTCAACCTCACATTCCAGGCTAAGGACTCATCAGGCAGTAACACAATGGAAAGTCTGACAAATAGAAATCAAGACTTTTTAATGAAAATATCAAAATAATTTGACTTAAAATTGATCAAGGCAGACCTGACATTCTCTTTTTACTCAAGATACTTCACCTACTAATCATCTTTCAGAGACATTTTTCTCATTTAATTGATAATTATAAATATTGTAATAATTTTTTTCTGTCTTTTAAGCAGGGAAAAGTCTATTTTGGAGATTTTAAATGAAAGCACATTATCTCTCCTATAATTATTTAAAGATTGCAGAAATTAAACATGAAGAGTAAAGTGGAGGATTTACCTTCAAAATTAGGACAATAAGAAAATAAAAGTATAACCAAGTAATAGGAGAGCTGACAAATCAGTTAAGAGATCTTTAGATAGTAAGGAAATGGAAAGAATAGTATTTGCTAACAAGCAAAGAAAGAGATACAATTTAAGAAAATGTAGCCTGGCAAATCTTTAGCAAAGAAGAGAGTGACAGGGAACATGGAGTTAAATACATACTATGTGCCAGGTACTGTACTAAGTGCATTACGAATATTATTTCATTTGAATTTTTTAAACCTTTAACTTCCTTCTTATATAATATAATACTGTATATTGGTTCCAAGGCCAGAGAGAGTAAGGGCTAAAGAATGGGGATTAAGTGACTTGCCCAGGGCACATAGTTAAGTGCCTGAGGGTAGATTTGAATTTAGGATTTACTGTCTCTACTTGGCTCTCAATCCATTGAGCCATCTACCTGCTCCCATCTCATCTAATCTTCACAACAACCATAGGAGGTAGGTGCTATTATAATCCCCATTTTACAATGGAGGAAACTGAGGCTGCTTGGTTGTTGTCCTTTGTACTCATAATGACATTGCTGGTGACATCTGATTAAAAAACAGTTGAGGAAACTGAGGCAGAAAGGGATTTAAATGACTTGCCTAGGGTCACACACCTACTAAATATCTGAGTCCAGATTTGAATTCCAGTCTTCCTGACTTCAGGATGTACAACCTAGCATTTGGTTTGAAATCAGATTTCTGTATATCCAATTAACAACAATGATCTAAATCAGTGGTTCCCAAACTTTTTTGGCCTCCCGCCCCCTTTCCAGAAAAAATATTACTTAGCCCCCTGGAAATTAATTTTTTTATTTTAATAGCAATTAATAGGAAAGATAAATGCACCAGTGGCCATCACTGCTCCCATGAATCGCTGCAGCACCCACCAGGGGATGGTAGTGCCCACTTTCAGAATCACTGATCTAAATCCTCTAAATGGAATGATGGTCTCAAAATGTTATAACTGGCAGGGTCCTTAGAGATCACCTAATCTTAAATGGATCCAGCAGAACCAAGATCAAGGTGTCAGAATGATGTCTAAAATTATACAAGAAATAGCAACTGGTAAATAATTTGCTTACTAGAATATCCTTCCTATAATAAAAATCAAATGAAGCATAACAATACTTTGCCCCCAGAGAAGAAATGAGAAAACATACCTCACTCCTTTCTCTTTATGAATGCGAAACACTATTATAATCTGACTTGGTGGGCATGTTGGCTAGATTTGTTGAAACTCTTGGTTTTTTTTTCTCATTTTACTTTTTCACTCTTTTTCTTTTATCATTTACCATAGTTAGCTCACTGCATGGGGACATGGGGAAGGCTATTCTAAAATGAAGGTGATATAAAAAAAATGCTAATCAAAAATAGATAATAGAAATGAAGCAGAGATAAAAAGATAAGTTTTGCTAGTTTTTTGTGGATTCTCCTAGTGTTAGCCTGATAGAAGATAAAGAAGTATTTCCAATGCAGTTTAGTAAAGGTCACTAAAAAAAGAGATTAAGTAATTTTAAAAGTCAACAAAATTGAGGCAAATAACAGAAAAAATAAACATCAAGACATAGTTATATATTAGAAAGATAAAGACCGACTATCCTGAATACTTTAGCACAGTGCCAACACATAAGTGTTTAATAAATGTTTATTGAGTGACTGAGCTTGTAAATCTGCTTAAACTATGAAAGTTATTTGACTACTATGACCCCACAATTTAGCTCCTTATAACAACCCTGAGAGGTAGTTGTAAAATCCCCATTTTACAGATGAGGAGCTGAGGCAGACAGATGTTATGATTAATCCAGTACCCTGAATATAAGGACAATACCACTTAAAAAAATAAATGACAGTATCAATAATTTTGACCTCACATTGATGTTTTTAAAATAATTTCAACTGATTGCTATTTCATTAAAGAATTGTTTTAACAAGTTGCACAACCACAGTGTTGTATCAGCTCTTTGAAAAATCAGAACACAAACTCAAGAAGCCATTTTTAAAGGCTTTAAATAGCTGAAAAACCGGTGACAGTTGTTTGGTTTTTGTTGCAGTGTTGTATAATAAGAATCAAAATAGAGGGTTGTGGCAAAGTTTATCAAATGAAATAAAAGTTCCTTTTCAAGAGATAAAATAACATTTTAATTCATATTTCAAGACAATTAAAGGGTCATATTTTACACTCATACCAGCCTATCAGGAAACATTAAATTCCTGAGTGTTATTCTATTACTTAAAAAGAAATAAATAGTAACAAAAAGATAAAGCTCAGGGCCAGTGGGAAGGGAGGAAGACAGTGGTGGATTCTGGAAGGTGGAATCTCTTCTCTCTGCTGCTCCTACAAGAGAAAAGAGAAACCAGTGAGCATCAACACACTGTCTTGTGCCCTTCCCACCTATGACCTACAATTCCACTTCCTGTCTCATTCTTTTGGCCAATTTCATCAGTGGACAGGGTACTCAGTGCCCACCCATCAAAAAAAGAAGATAAATTATTCAGCCTTCAAAAAAGAGATAGATACACAAAGTGATTCAGTAAGAAAATTACAATTTGGGTGGGGGCAGCTGGGTAGCTCAGTGGATTGAGAGCCAGGCCTAGAGACGGGAGGTCCTAGGTTCAAATCCGGCCTCAGACACTTCTCAGCTGTGTGACGCCCATTGCCTATCCTTACCACTCTTCTGCCTTGGAGCCACACAGTATTGACTCCAAGATGAAAAGTAAAAAAAAAAAAAAAAAAAAAGAAAAAGAAAAAAAGAAAAGAAAAAAGGGAAAAAAAGAAAGTTACAATTTGGCCAGCTGAGAAGAGATGCTACCCTAGAAAGTACCAGCTCCAACACTAAAAAAAAAAAAAAACAAAAAAAAAAACCTCTCCAAATTTAACATATGCATAATCCCATCACCAAAATGTCAACTTTTATCTTTCCTTTGTCATTTCAAATGTGCAGAAATTAAACATGAAGAGTAATGTGGAAGATTTATCTTTTCAATTTTTTTTAATTTGGAAGAAAATGTCAGCCTTGATACTTAGCTCATCTACAGTCACATCATTCAGCCTCTCTAGATCTTTTCCTTCATCTTTGAATTGTGGTAATAATACCTGTAGTGTTAAGCTTACCTGGGAGGGAGGGAACACAATAGATAGAGAGGTAGACTTAGAATCAGAAAGACTTGAATTCAAATCCCGACTCAAACACTAGCTCTGTGACCCTAAACAAATCATTTAAACTTTCTCAGCCTCAGTTTCCTCATCAGTAAAACAGAGATTTAAAAAAGCACCTACCTCACTAGAGTTACCGTGATCAAATAATTCATATAGGTAAAAAGTGCCTTGTGAACCTTTAAGCAATATATCAATGATTGTTACATTATTGTACAAAAGAGTTAATGAGTACAACAGGCTCTGAACATTTTAAAGTTTAGAACAAATTTTACATATTATACAACCAAGAAAAAAATCCATCCTTATTCTAATAAAAGGCAAGTCAGAAATCCATTATAAAAGATTAAAAGTCATTATTAGTAAATTCTTGACAGTATAAGTTGGCTTGTATAGTTTCTTCACTCATCTTACAAATGGAATTCAATGGCATTCATTAAATCAAAATTGAAGTCAATGGATCAATCAAGAGTTACAGAAGAAAGATTTCCAGACCAATCACCACACTACTGCAAATCCAAATGAAACCATGAACTATTGCCAAGAACATATATAGGCTTATGGGAAAACCTATGATAAAAAATCTGCTCCCAGCCATAATCCAACTGGAAATGCATTTAAACATCACTGCAGCCCTCAATCTCCAAACTGCAAGTCAAAGGCAAACAAACAAACAAGCATAGAGGGGAAATATTGAGATGAAACTGCTAATATCAAAGCAGAGTACCTATGAAGCCATACGAACTTTGATCCTGGACAAGCCAAAATTACTGTCATTTAGTTTAAATACATGAAAAGCTAAGGAAGGAAAATAAAGTGTCCCTGGAGTGAAATTTTACATAAGGTCACTTTGAGAAAAAAGGGGTTTTAATGTGTTAAAGTATAGTTTAATATGGGGAAAAGGGAGAGAAGGATAAATTATTCCAAACCAGAGAAGTACCTGTTAGTAATTTCTATGCACTATATACAAATACCATTCCAGCTAGACCTAATGTTAATGTAATATTAGTGGAAAGAGACCCTGTAAAGTTTATAGTGGAGAAAGAGCTGACAAGTCAACAACAAGCATTTGAGTACTTATTTTGTGCCAGGTATTTTACCAAGTCCCCGGGAAACAGAGAAAGGCAAAAAGACAACTCCTTGCCCTCAATGAGCTTATATTCTAATGGGGATAGACATTCATAAAGAGGAAGGGAAAATGTTGTGCGGGTATGGCAGAAGGCTACACTAGTAAGCTATATAGAAGCCTGGGTCCAAAAAAGGAAGGTAAAATAAAATATTGGAACTGAAGGATCCATGGGTAGAATGGAGATGGAAGATTAGTAGGACCATTGTGAAGAGTCACAAGAGTGTTTTATTATTGAGGGAGAGGGTGGCTTCTATATATGTCCTGTGGATAAGATGGACATGAAAATAATAATTTGTTAGCAATGAATTATTGAGTTAACTGGAACACTAAAGCTAACCAAGCGAGTGATTTCATTGAAAACTCAACAAAAAATACATTAATCAAATAACAGTTCATAGTAAACCTGACAGCTTTTCTCCAGTTCTCTGTGGCTATCTACCATATACAAACAAAATGTTTCTAATTCCAACTCAGCAGCACGTATTCTATTTAATTCATTCTTCTTCCTTTCTATGATCCTGCCCAATAGTTGGTATTATGCCCTAATTTCCTATATATGTTTGAATCTATTAGCTGTGTTCTTATATGAGTGTTAAGAAGAGCAAAAGGTAATTTAGGTTGGACCATAGAGTACAGCTGCTTGTATATGTGGGTTAAGGGTTAAATTAAGTGGGGAGGGAAGAAGGATACTCGGTTTGTGAAATTAGATGACTGGCAGGACGGTGGTGCTTTTTGGCAGAAATAGGAAAGTTCAGAAAAAGGAGTCTGTTTGAAGGGGGAAGGTAATAAAAGTATAGGATCAATCTGTCACAACCCATCCAAGCTTACTCACCCTGTGAGATTCACTTTCTCCCACTCTAAATGAAAACTAAGTGGTGGGTGTGAGGTACAGAAGGGCTCTCACTGACTATTATTCCCAGTCCTAGAATTCACCTCTGTTATGTTGGTGATGTTTGGGCTGTTATATTGATGGTGAGATGGCCCAGGGTCCTCTGATGATATGAGGACCAGAAAGTGAGTGAGAGCGGGAAACCCTAGATGAACACCAGGTTGTGGTAGTGGACACCAAAACCCCACAAGAATATTTGTAACTAAACTAAACACCCAGCTCCAACACAACAGTGTCTGCTGGGTTAGATCACACAGTTCCTTTGATTGCTTATCCTGGCTTCAAAGCTGATAGACAATGCTAGTGACTGCAGCTTAACTTTAGTTTGAGCAATTCCCTTCCCCCTCAGACACCCATGAATATGATCAATGATCCTTAGGGCAATGATGACATCCACCTAAGTAAGTTTAGAATTTAATTACAACAAACTTAGGGAAGGGAAACAGGGCTGAAGGAAAGAGGTATAAGGAAAGCTTGGCTAAATTACTGGTGATCAGGTGTTGTCAGTTTAAGGTAGTCAGGTCTGAGATTAGCAGCTGGAGAGGTTTGTCCCCTCAGTAGCAACCTGGTTGCTTGGCCTGAACCAGATTGTTTTATGGAATTGATGTTCTTCTTCCTTGATGATCAATTGACTAAGATACTTAGTACAGCTTCACACAGCAGTTGAGGATGTCACAGTAATTAGAACTGGATGCAGGTATCCTGGATTGATTTGGCCTACCCAACCAACCAACCTCCCACCAGAATCCCCTTCTCCAAAATGAGAGAGTTTCTTGTTCAAAATTCTCCTTTTTATAGTCCTGCCAGTAACTGCTTCTCTTGCTGGCTCATGGCAGGCTTGGTGGTTCCAAATTCTAAACTGCTGAGTGTCAATCATCCTGCTCTCCATTTTGCATAGCAGAAATTAAATTATACTCCAAAGTATATCTAACACAGTTGAAAGATGAGGATTAGGATATTTTCCCAATGATATCTGGACTGCCATGTCATAGTTTACCAGGGTTATGATTAGATTATAATTTTCCTGATAAGCATGGGAAGGGGCACAATGAGAGAAAGTTAGGAGGATGATGCATGAAGGGTTGGGTGATTATGATGAAAGCTGGCCTTGTGCCCACTTTCATATTGGTTCATCACACAGCAGCCTCCTTTGCTGGTTCTCAACCCTGGCACTGCATTTTCTCTCCATTTTCATTGGCTTATTTGATTCCCTCATGCTTGGAATTCTCTTCCTCTTCGGCCTCTGCCTCCTGGCTTCCTTTAAATCTCAGGTAAAATCCCACCTTCTACAAGAGGCCTTTCCTGCTCCCCCTAAATGTTAGTGCCTTCTGTAGTCTCACAACAAAAGAGAAACTCATATTTCAAGAGTAATTCCGTGCCTGTAATTGTTTCCAAAAGCCATTCCCCAGCCCTCTGAGCAATGAATCAACATCAGCCCTGAACCTTGACCTACCAGTCTTGAACCCTATTTTATCCCAGATAAGAAACCTATAAAACTCCACCCTGCTTCATGGGTTAGGACATCTAATTCCTCTCAGGATCCCAATGGACCTTCCCAGTATCCATAATGTACTTTACTACATCTCTATGGCCCATTGTTATTATCTGTTTTTTGTTGTTTTTTTTTTGTCCTTCACCTCCCCAATCATACCAGTTTTCTCCTCAGAAGCATCAGCTGTTATCCAATATCAGGGCTAAAAATCTCTCTCCCTCCCAAATCTCATGTTATGGAGGAAAAAAAAGAAAAAAGCTGGACTGTAAGCTCTGAACTCCCCCAATTATTTGTCCTTCAGGCTTTTGTCTTAGCAGCATAAGTGGCATATAAGGAAAATTCTTGCCTTTCCCTTTACTGATCCTAAACCACACTCAAACTACAAAGAAAATATTTTCCCTTTCTCTTTGTGATTACTCCAACTTCAACTGTATGTACACTGTTTGTACACAGATGACTCCTTTATTAGACTGAGTCTTGGAAGGCAAGGGATTGCTTTTGCCTTACTTTTTATCCCCAGCAATACCTGACACATGCTTAATGAATGCTTCTTGACTTGACCTTTGGGGTCATGCTTCAGATCTGTGTATCCTCAGTGTCTCTCCTGAGTTCTAGTCCCACATAATCTACTCTCTGATGGTCATTCCAATTGGATATCCCACAGGCATCTCACAGATTCAGTATATACAAAGCATAACATACTATCTCCCCTGACTCCTCCAAATTTCTTATTTTGTTGAGGATACTACCTTCTTTCTAAGACATGTAGGTTCCCAGTCTCAGAGTTCACTCTTCCTCCTCCCTCACCTGAAATAAATAGATCAGTTGTCAATGCTGCCATTTCTACCATCTTAACATCCCTCACACCTCTTTCTCTACCACCCAACCTCATCACCCCTGCCCCTACTATTGTTACAGCCTCTTAATTGTTCTCTTCACGTAGCTACAAAGGTGAAACTCCCAAGCGTACATCATCACACTGTTCCTCTACTCAATGAGATTCAGTGATTATCTAATGATCTCAAGAATCAAATAACATTTCTCAGACTAGCACTTAGAGCCTTTCTTAACATAGCTTCCTATTTCTTGAGATATCCCTCAAAGGAATTTTTCATTTAGATATGACAACTTTGTATTCATAGAAAAGATAACTAGCAATTTGTAGGAAGTAAATGCCAAATAGGTGATTAAATTATTGTCATTGCCCTTGTATTTTGAGGTGGAGCCAAGCTGGCTATTTTGCTGTATATTACTCACACACAACACTCCATCAGGTATCCTTTTGCCTTTTACACAGGCTGACCGTCCTGTCTGGTATGTACTCTCACAGCCCCTTAGTATCCCTAGCTTACTTCAAAATGATGCTCAAACACTCCCTCCTTTTTGAGACTTTTCCTGAGTCTCTAAGCAGTCTGTACCTCAAACTTCCTATTAATTGTATACATGTTCACATGCACAGGTTGTTTCCCCAGATGGAATGTTAACTCCTTGAGAGTAGAGACAATTTTATCTTTCTGTCCTGGATGCCCAGGACTGGGGCCTGGTACACAGCAGGTGATAAATAAATGTTTCAATTGATTCAAACTCAGATATTCTGATTCTGTATTTGACTCAGTGCAAATGTACCATTTTCTTTTAAACAAAATGAGACAAAGAAGACATATAGAACTTTGCTAAGGGTACATTAGGAAGCTCTCTCAAAGTTACCAGAACATAAAACACTCTGTAATGGGACCTACTTGCAATAATCTTTTTGTGTAACATATCAATGTGATCAATCAGAAAGTGGGAAGATTTTCATCTCCAATCTATCCAGAGTTAACTGGGTAATATGGAAAGAGCAAGGGGCCTGGATTCAGGAAGAACCAAGGTTAAATTTTACCTTAGACACTTACTAGCTATGTGACCCTGAATAAGTCATTAACCTGTTTGCCTCAATTTTCTGCCTCTTGAGGATCAAGTGAGTGCTTAGCACAGTGCCTGGCACATAGCAGGCAATTATATAAATATTATTATTATTATTTTTATTACCCATATTGCCCACTCTACCTAAATCCCTCTGTGTGTAAGCTTCCAAACTTTCAGCTCCAATCATTTCAGCTAGGCTGGGTGATAACAGGCCACCTGGAGCAGCAGTTGCACAGGTGTCTTTGGGAAATCCCTCCCACATACACTTGTCCTGAGTCCTCCTGATCATCTAAACAATAACAACTGCAAAAAGTCTAATATCACATATATATGCATATATTTATGTATTGTCCTCAAATATATCTATATAGTAGATATAAATCTATACAAAATAGGTAATGCAAATTTATATTGTTACCCTTGGTTGTTTCAGTCATGTCCAACTCTGTGACCCCATTTAGGGTTTTCTTGGCAAGGATACCGGAATGCTTTGTCATTTCCTTCTGCAGCTCATTTTACAAATGAGGAAACTGAGGCAAACAGAATTAAGTGACTTGGCCAGGGTCACAATAGCTAGTAAGTGTTTTGAGGCCACATTTGAACTTAAGTCTTCCTAACTCAAAGTTTGACTTCCTGACTTCTTGACCCCAGACCTGGTACTGTGTCCACTAATCTATTTATCTACCTTAATTTAGATAGATAATAGAGAGAGATAGACAAACAGATAGATGAAAGAGAGGGGGAGAGGGAGAGGAAATGATAATAGATCTATCTAAAAACAACCTCAAACTTTTTTTTTTTTGCACTGATAAGGCTTGGAGTCAAAACTATTTGGAGCCCTATTAATCAGTCAAGCAATTAATCAATATTTATTAAGCCCCCACCGTGTTCCAGGAAGTGTGCTAAGCGCTGGGGCACTAAAGGTACAAGCTCCTGAAACAACGACAAAGACTTCCAATAACTAACTGCGAGGTGCGTGGGCTTGAATGTCTGGAATTCAACGGAATACATTTCTACAAAGGAAGTTAGGGTGGACTGGACTTGGGGAAGGACAGAACCAGACTCAGCTGGCGTCCTATCACAAAGCCCGACATCCTCCTCTCTCTCCTTCCAACGTGACAGTGACCGTGGTCGTAGCTGGCAGGCGGCAGCAGCCGCGCAGACTGAACGAGCGGTGCCCGGGACTCTGACCACAACATAAATTGTTACAATCTCTGCGGTCAGAACAGCCTATCTCTTCCCGTGCGGGGCGCCGCTACCTGCCTGCAGTCACGGCCACGGTCCGGGTACCGTTCGCAGCCACGCCGCCTCTCCCACCCTACGGGCCCGACCTCCAGTTCGGACCCCACCTTCCTTCCGCTCCTCCTCCCAATTCAGGAACATCCTAATGGGGGCTACCGGGTAATTCGGGGCGCGAGGCTCCCCTTACCTGACAGCGCTACTGCGGAGGCTCCGGGATACGGAGCCGGCTCCTCCTCGCGGGACACAGAGAAAGAGGCCCCGGAGCAGAGCCCGGCCACCCGCAGCGCCCGGCGCCGCCATAGCCTTGGCCTTGGGCCACCCAAGCTCCGCCTCCTACTCTTCCTCCTCGGCCTTAGCGAGGCCGAGCCCCGCCCAGCTCAGTGGCCGGGCCCAGGTCCTCTACGAGTCTCAGAATGACGCGAGTCCGAGGAGGAGGGGGCTACCCGTTCAGTGAGCTTCTTCCAGGAATTATTGGCCTGGTCGACCCGCTGCTCTTTGTGTTCGGTGTTGGGAACAAAGACAGTGAGGGTGGCTCTTGATTCCCTCCCTTTACCCGCTTTGCATCTGGCTTCTGGCCTCATTGAACCTGTGATGCTCTTTCGGCAAATCTTTTCTCAGTTTCCCTTTTTATTCTCTTTGTGGCATTGGACACGGTTGGCCACGCTAGATTTTGTGACACGGATTTCCCTCTATCCTCTGCCCTCTTACCAGGGTCTGGTGACATGCTCCTCCTTTTTCTTCCTTTCCCTTGTGTATGTAACATGGTAACTTCCTTGATGGTCTTTGTATCTCCAATATTTGGCACAATAAGCAGCTTAATAAATGCTTGTTAATCAATTAAAATTGATTGAATACAACCTGATTGATCTAACTGCCTATGGCAAGTCTTTTCACCTCTCTCTGCCCCTAGTAGCTTGATTTAAACCCTCATTATAGATAGCAGTAGCCTTTGTGATTCACATTGTTCTTTTCCAGGGTTCTAAATTAGAGACCATTCCCTTGATCTGTTTTCCAATTAAAAAACAAGGCACAGAGAGAGAACTTGGTGTTTGTGGTTGTAAAAACCTGAGATGTGTTTCCTAAATCTGAAGAGCTAACTCCACATCCAGTTCAAATCTTTCTCTATGTAAGATTTCTCTAAAAGTCTTTAACTTCAACCAGCAAAATGAGCAGCTAAACCTGGCTGCTCCATTTATGAACTGCCTAAATATATTGACAAAAAAGTATTGAATATTTATGGCTTGCAGAGAGCTCTGTGATAGGAACTGATCAGAACTAGTGGTGCTACAACAGAAATTCAGAGTCCTTAGGAAGGGGGTGTGGTGAAGCCTTAGTATCTAAGCACAGAGGGGATTTTGTCTGCAAGTAAAACTAATAAGCAAACTACCACACCAATGCAACTACCAACAATTTGGAAATAGGTCTTGATCAAGGACACATGATAAAACCAGTGGAAATGTGTGTCGGCCATGGGTAGGGAGGATGCGGGGGGGATGAAGGGGAAAGTAGGAGCATGAATCATGTAACCATGTTAAAAATGAATATTAATAAATGTTTAAAATTTTTAAAAAAACTAATAAGCAATAATGAACAAGTATTTGATAAGCTCCTGCTATATACCAGAAAAGACTGAAGATGGGGTATTAAGCATTATATATAAAGATCAAAGAGAAGGCCAGTTTGGTTAGATTATAAAGTATAGAAGAAACAATGTACAGTGGGGTTGGAAAGAGATTGGAACAAGGTCATGAAGGGCTTTAAAAGCTAAGCATAGAATTAGTATTTAAGTCTGGAGGCAACAGGGAGCCATTGGAGTTTATTGAGGAGGGGGATTAATTTGGTCAGATATGGACTTAATGGAAATCATTTTGGCACTTTCCCAGCCTGATTTAGATGCCATCCCATTCTCTTATTTTGCTCTATTTTTCTTTTTCTAATAAATCATAAAACACTGTCTTATCACTTATGGCCCAAAAGTATCCAACAGATGGAATTTGAAATGTAGGTAGTGTTAGCAGAGGCAGCAGCAGAAGAACAAGGAGGAGAAGGAAGAGGAGGTGGAAGAGAAGGAGAAGAGGAGAAGGTAAAGGAGAGAAGTACAAGGAGCAAATTTAAACATTCCTCTGGTACTTCTAGTGACATAGAGCCATCTGAAGCACATGTTATTGTTGCTTTTAGTTTACATAATAGGTCTCTTCCCAGCAGATTTGTGGGGACTTAGGAATTAATAGAAAAGACATTTCTATAGATAAAGGTTCCATTTGAGGAGAAAGTGTTGAGACCTTTTGAGGTGTTCCTGATGTACCTACTACATTTATAGATCCAATGGGATTACATTTTTCAACTGGTTTACTCACCAGAACTAATCTAGATGCTCCAGTGTCTAAAAGTTAGTCATAGTACAAGTTATGGTTACATGTGGTTAATTACTATTTGGGGTGGCGGGGAATGGATAGGGATAATTGGCATTAAATCATCAGGTTCTGGAAAAATCAAAGGTTTTGCTTTTGGATCCCAAGACCCTTGCCTCCCCATCACACCTTCATAAAGATGCTTGGGTAGTTTTCTGGGATACTCCACACTAATGGGGATTTTCACCCTGTGCATAACATTCATGAGCTCCACTTTGGAAATATTGATGTTGGCTATTTTGTTGTGTATCATCATTTTCCTAATTTGGAGTATAATTTCTATAATTATTTCTATCATAATTTTGATAATTGTTCTATTTGTTATTTCATTTTCTCTCCTTAATTCCACTGTTGATTCCCTGTCTTCTTCATTTTTTCTCTGGTGGCCATCAAATACATATACGGCTACTCTTCTTAATTCTTCACAGTCCTACTGGACCAATATGGTCATTGATTCTAAAATAATATTTCATGACTTTATAGCAGTTCTGTACAATCTGCTGTCTAATCTTTCTGACATCCCTTTCTCTATAAAGGTTTTGTTTGACATATCTACTTCCCAGCTCAATGAGTCTGTCCATAAATTGGGAGGGAGTTTTGTTGATTTTTTTGTCTTAAGTTTACAAATTTCATCCATGTGCCTGGTCTGTAAGAACAAGCCCTCATTGCTGTTAATAATGCCTCTCTATCCTGGCATAATCTTGTGTAATCTTGTTCATTATTGAGGTTCCATTTTGGGTCATCACGTGACCACTGTGAAAGAATTCTTTACTCTATTGTCTGTCTTGAGTTAACACTAACTTAAGTACCCCTACTTAGTACCTCACTAGACTGAAGACTGGATTAACTCCCCCTTGTCTACTTTGGAATTGAATCAACAAAATATTGAACATCCTACTTAGTACTAGGTGAGAAGCTAGCAAGGTACTTAGAGAATTCACACCCTTAGAAATTCAATCAGCCAGGAATCTGTGAATCTTTTTGATAAGAACTTAACCTTCAGAAGGTGAGAAGTTGATCCTACAGACACTGCCCTCTGGGCAGTGCTAGACAATTTGAAAACTGTGATTGGCCCTTGTGAAGAGGGTACAAGAAGTCATAAAAAGCAAGTCCCAAACTCCTCAAGGGCAGATTGTCTTTGAGAAGATAGTTTGAAGAGATTGTCTTCTGGAGATAGTCTTAGTCTTCAAAGGAACTTTGCTGGAGACAACAACTTGGATTGTGGGCTTGAAGCTCAACTTTTACTTGGACTCTGACTCTTGGATTACTTTGTTGGGTGAGTAAAAGGCTGACCCCTTTCCTAGCTTCTGGAGAGACAAGCTTCCATCTAGGAGGCCAGCCTTCCTGATTGAGAGCTAATTAGTCTCTGCCTGGATTAAGCAGAACTGGAGCAAAACATTTAGGTTGATAGGATAGATAACTTTTCTATCCCCCTCACATTTCTCTTCATTATTATTTCCTCTCTTTTTGTAAATATTTTGTAAATATTTGTAAATAAATTTCTGACTCAAGATATTATAAGTACTGGCGACCACATAATTTCACATAATCATTGTCCACCCATTAATTTTAACCTTTACACCACCAAGGCATGTGCGCCATGCCTTCACCAACACTAGGGAATAAAAACTTCACAACAAAATTCAGAAAAGCAGAAATAATAAAATGAATCATTTTCAGATTACAACACAATAAAAATTATGATTAGTAAGGGTCCATGAAAAGATAAATCAAAAATTAATTGGAAAGTAAATAAGCTAATGCTAAAAAAAGGTGTGGATCAAAGAACAAAGTATAGGAACAAAGAAATAGTTTCACTAATGAGAATGATAATGAGGAGACAACATATCAAATTATACAGGATACAGCCAAAACAGTTCGTAGGGGATATTTTGTATCTCTAAATACTTACATTAATAAAATAGGGGGGGGGGAAGATCATTGAATTGGGAATGCAACTATAAAAGCTAGGAAAAGATCAAAAAATTTTAAATCCTCAATTAAAAATTAAATAGAAAATTCTGAGAATTAAAAGAGAAATTAATAAAGTTGAGAATAAGACTTGGAGTTGGTTTTGTGAAAAAGCAAATAAATAGACAGAGCATTGGTGAATTTGAATTTTTAAAAAGGAAAGAAGAAAATCAAATAATCAACATCAAAAATGAAAAGAGTGAACTCACCACCAATGAAGAGGAAATTAGAGCAATCATTAACAGCTATTTTGCCCAATTATATGCTAATAAATCTGAAGATCTAAGTGAAATGAATATTTACAAAAATATAATCTGCCCATATAAGCAAAATAGGAAATAGAATACTTGAATCCCATCTCATAAAAAGAAATTGAACAAACCAATGAACTCCCTAAAAAAAGATAGCTAGAATTAAATAAATAAATTAAGGAGGAAAAAGAAAAGATTCCTAGGCCAGATGGATTCACAGATGCATTCTATCAAACATTTAAAGAACAACAAATCATAATACTATATAAATGATTTGGGAAAATGAACAGAGAAGGAATTCAAACAAATTCTTTTATGACACAAATATGGTAGTTACCTAAGCCAGGAAAAACAAAAACAGAGAAAGAAATGCCAATTTCTTTAATGAATTTATATGCAAAACTTTTAAACAAAATATAGCAATATATCATAAGAATCATTTACTATGTCCAGATGGAATTTAAACCAGGAATACAGGGCCGGTTTAATATTAGAAAAATTATTAACATAATTGACCGCATCAATAACCAAACTAATAGAAATCATATTATTATCTCAATAGATGTGGGAAAAGCCTTTGATATCATACATCTTTTCCTATTAAAAACTCTGGAAAGCATAGGAATAAATGGGTAGTTCTTTCAAATGATAAATAATATATACTTAAAATTATCAACAAGTGTTATCTGCAATGGGGATAAGTTAAAAGTCTTCCCAATAAGATAAGGAATCAAGCAATGATGCCCATTATTACCACTATTATTTAATATTTGTTATAAAGAGGGTGTCTTTGTCTGCTATTATAGTTGTTATAGGGTATACTAATCAGGGAAGGTGTGCTTTGTATTCCCTTGATAGCTGGTACAAGGACACCCAAGTGCTGTCACTCAGCTGGATGTTATAATAACTGCCCCTTCTCGATAACAGTGCCCAGGCAGAATCCCTAAAGGTCAGGTGGATGGGTAACCCTTTCAGGTCCCACCTGGGGTTGGATTGATTACTAATATTGGGCTCTATTAGATTTGAATAAAGTTTTCATCTGACTGAGTTGCTCCCTCCCCAAGTGTTGTGATGTAATAATCACCCAGGAAGGTACTTAATAAACTTTATCTATAGCTGTTAATAAGGGAAAGGAATAATCAGGAACGGATTGGGGTTAGGAGACCCTGTCACTAATGGCTAGGATCACTAATCCCTCAGGACTGTAGGCTATTTCAGTAATGCTGGAGCTCTTGTTCTTCACCTCCTCTGGCTTAGCTTGGCCACGGCCAAATCAGAGAAAGCAATCTGCTTGGTTGATACAGATATTGATGATCCCTCTCAGCTTCTTATTGCCAGTTGTTATGTCAGTCCTACAGCCATCAGGAAGTACCACCCTTACCTCCCTTTGCTTCTTCTCCTTCCCTCTTCCCGGTTCCCACCCAGGCCAGGATACCTAAATATCTAATGATGGTTCAAATGTCTAAATATCTAGGGGGAATTCAGAGAGAATCAGAGGATCCATGGTCAGAGATCCCCAGGTCAATGCTCCAAGATCAGAAATCAATGCCCAAGGCCAAGGGTTCCAGGCCAAGGGACCAAAGCCAACGGTCCCTTGTCAGACGGCTGTCAGGATATTTATATCCCCTGGCCAACTGCCTTTCCTCTTGTCCTCACAGCATCTGGGAACATTCCGATGTCTCCAACTGTCTTCAGCTGTCAATCAAGGTGAGACTCCGAACTCCCAGAGTTTGAATTAGAAATGCTAACTTTAGGAATGAGAAAAAAAATAATTCAAAGGAATTTAAGTAGAAAAAATGAAGAAACAAAGAAATTAAACTACCACTCTTTGCAGATGACTTGATGTTATATTTAAAGAACCCTAGAGAATCAATGAAAAATTGTTGAAATAAGAACATTAATAAAATTTTGTAGGATACAAAATAAACCCACATAAATCATCAGTATTTCTACATATTATCAACAAAGTTACACAGCAAGAGATAGAAAGAGAAATTGCATTTAAAATAACTCAACAACACAAACTACCTAGAAATCTACTTCCCAAGACAAACCCAGAAATTATATGAACACAATTACTAAACACTTTTCACACAAATAAAGTTAGATCTAAACAACTGGAAAAATATTAATTGTTCTTGGGTAAGTTAAGATAATAAAAATGACAATTCTATCTAAATTAATTTACTTATTCAGTGCCATACCAATCAACTACCAATTATTTTATAGAACTAGGAAAAAACAATAACAAAATACAAAAGAAGATGATTAGCAGTGCCAGATCTCACATTGTAAAAAAAAAAAAAAAAGCAGTAATCATCAAAACAGTCTCATACTGGCTAAGAAATAAAATGGTGGATCAGTGGAATAGATCAGATACACAATATACAAGGATAAATGAATTTAGCAACCTAGTATTTAATAAAGCCAAAGATGCCAGCTTTTGAGATAAGAACTCATTGTTTAACAAAAACTGCTGGGAAAATTGGAAAATACTATGGCGAGAAGTAGATATAGACTAATATCTCATAGCCTATACCAAGATAAGGCCGAAATGTGTATATGATTTAGAGAACAAGATATAGCATAAGTAAATTAAGGAAACATAGAATGGTTTAGCTGGCAGATATTGGGAGAAGGGAAGAATTTATGACCAAACAAGAGATAGAAAACATTATGAGACAAAAATAAATAATTTTGATTACTTTAAATGAAGAAGTGTTTGTACAAACAAAATCAATATAACTAAGATTAGAAAGGAAACAACAAACTGCGGGGGGAGGATTTATAACAAATTCCTCTGATGAAGGTCTAATTTCTCATATCTATAGAGAATTAAGTCAAATTTATAAAAAATACAAGCCATTCCCCAATTGACAAATGGTCAAGAGATATAAACAAGCAATTTTCAGATGATGTCAGTCATTAATAATCATATGAAAATATATTCTAAATCACTCTTGATTAGAGAAATACAAATTCAAACAATGCTGATACCACCTCATAAGATTGGCCAATATAAGAGTAAGGTGACAAATGTTGCCAAAATTGGTATACTAATGCGTTGTTGGAATCATGAACTGATGCAACCATTCTTAAAGGGCGATGAGAGTATGCATACCCTGTAAGGATGATATTAGAAAACAAGTATTGTTATATTAATTTAAAGATAAGAAGTAGAGAAGCTGGCTTGAGGAAGAATTGGAGTTTCAAATAGAGCTGAGAAAGAGTGTTAATTTCAACTGTTGGCAGTTATAACCATTATTTTATGGCAGTTACACTCTCTGGGTGTGGCATTCCAGGAGTGGCTTCTGGCAGTTGACAAAGCCACAGGCAGCTTCTTTCTCTCTCAGAGCTGGAGAAGGTAACATCTTTGCCTCTCTCTATCTTGGTCTGAGGGAATGACTTGAAGGAGTGGAGTGTTTTCTTTTCCAACTTGGGAAACACTATTCATTTATCTGTTACTACCTATAGATTGGTTAAACTGTGAAAAGACCAAACAAAACCTGGTCTTTGTTTTGGACTCTGTTAAGGCTCAGAGTCTCTTGTGGAGACTCAACCAGCTAGCCTTGGTTATCTTTATAAGTTAAAGGAGAAGCTAAGAGTTATAGCTGTTAGGTTTATTTAGAATAGTATAAATTTGGTTAGTTAGATCAGGAAAGATTAGTGTAACCTGTGAACCACAGGAGAAGAGGTTCCTTGTGGGACCAGGGAGTTTATTTGGGTGGAGTTAGAATCCCTTAGAATTAGAAATCATTTTTCCCTTATATATATTTAAGTAAATAGTTTATTTTTCATAAACAAGAGTCTCTTTAGTGTTCCTTGTGCCTGGCATTGCTCGCCTAATATTATTTTTACTGTATGCATACCCTTTGATCCTGTAAATCCTCCTGGTTCTATATCCCAAAGAGATAATAAAAAGGAGGAAAGGACCTACTTGTACAAAATATTTATAGCAGTTCTTTTTGTGGTGGCAAAAAATTGGGAATTGAAGGGATGTCCATCAATTGAGGAATGCCTGAACAAATTGTGGTATATGCTGGTGTTCGAATACTATTGTGCTGGGGCAGCTAGGTAGCTCAGTGGATTGAGAGCCAGGCCTAGAGACAGGAGGTCCTAGGTTCAGGGCCAGCCTCAGCCACTTCCCAGCTATGTGACCCTGGCAAGTCACTTGACCCCCATTGCCTGCTCTTACCACTCTTCCACCTAGGAGCCAATACACAGAAATTAAGGGTTTAAAAACAAACAAACAAAAAAACACAAATACTATTGTGCTATAAAAAATGAAAAGCAAGATGATTTTTTAAAAAGCTGGAAAGATACGCGTGAACAGATGCAGTGTGAAATAAGCAATTTCAAAACTATATAAACTATTTGGAAAAATCGGTAAGGAAGGAGTCTTACCAAATTTCTCTTATGACTCAAATATGGTGCTGATTCCTAAACCAGGGAGGTCAAAAACAGAGAAAGAAAACTATAGACCAATTTCCCTAATGAATATTGATGCAAAATTTTTAAAGAAAATACTCACAAGAAGATTAAAACAGTATATAAAAAGATTATACAGTATGACCAAGTGGGATTTATACCAAAAATGTAGGAATGATTCAACATTAGGAAAATTATCAGCATAATTAACCATATCAATAATAAATCCAGCAAAAATCATAATTATCTCAATAGATGTAGAGAAAGTTTTTGACAGAATATAATACTCATTCCTATTAAAAAAACATTAGGAAGCATAGTAATAAATGAAATTTTCCTTAAAATTATAAGTAATATCTATCTAAAACCAGCAGAAAGCATTCTCTGTAATAGGGATTTTCTAGAAACCTTCCAAATAAGATCAGACCAGCATCTCACATTGTATACAAAGATAAGGTCAAATGGGCACATGATTGGATATAAAGGATGATATCATAAGCAAACTAGGGAAGCAGGGAATGTTTTATCTTTCAGAGAGAGAGAAAGAGGTTGTTGAAAGGGTAATTTTGATTACACCAAAATAAAAAGGGTTGGTACAAACAAAACCAATGCAGCCAAGATCAGAAGGAAACTGGAGAAAAAAATTTATTGCAAATTTCTCTGATAAAGGACTAATTTCTCAAATATATAAGATTAAAAATAATTTCACAGTTGAAAAATGGTCAAATGATATGAATAGGCAATTTTCAGAAGAAATGAATGTTATCAAGAGTCATATGAAAAAGTGCCCTAAATAATTGTTGATTAGAGAAATGTCAATTAAACCATCTCTGAAGTACCACTTCACAGCTATGAGATTGGCTAAAATGATAGAAAAGTAAAATGACAAATATTGAATAGATTACAGAAAAATAGAGGCACTAATGAACTGCTTGTAGGGTTGTGAACTGATCCAAACATTCTAGAGATGAATTTGGAACTGTGCCCAAAGGGATATATGTATCAGTTCCTTCTGATGGGATATTCATCAATAAGAATGGTTGAATAAGATGTAGCATATAGTTGTGTTGAGACACTATTGTGCTACTGAGCAGAATGATTTCAGAAAAACCTAGAGAAGATTTCTATGAACTGATACAAAGTGAGCAGAATGAGAACATTGTACACAGTATCAGCAATATCATACAATGATAAACTATAAATAACATAGCTATTCTGAGCCACACAATGATCCAAGACAATTCCAAAAGGACTTATGATGAAAAATTCTGTTCACCTCCAAAGAAAGATCTGATGAATTCTGAGTGCAGATCCAAGCATACTTTTAAAACTTTCTTTATTTTACTTGTTGTTTTTGGTCTAAGTTTTTTTTTTCTGCAATATGGATAATAAGGAAATATGTTTTGCATGGCTCTACATGTATAATCTATATTAAATTGTTTGCCATTTTAAGGAAGGGGAAGGGAAATGAGTGAAGGAGAGAATTTGGACCTCGAATTTTAAAAATTAAAACAAAGAGAAATATTAAAATATTTTTACATATAATTGAGAAAAATAAAATGAGAGATTTAAAAAAGAATATAAGTAGGGGCCAGGCAGGTAGCTCAGTGGATTGAGAACCATGTCTAGAGACAAGAAGTCCTGACATCAAATCTGACCTCAGAAACTAGCTATGCCACCCTAAACAAGTCACTTAATCCCCTGTGCCTAGTCCTTATTGCTCTTCTACCTTGCAACTAATACATAGTATTGTTTCTAAAGTGGAAGGTACGGTTGTTTTTTTTTTTTTAAGAATGTAAGCATGACAGAATACAGAATTTAGAATGAATTATGGACATGACCAGAAGTGTATTGATTGGAGGTTTGGGAAGTGGGAGGGGGAAAGGGAAATATTACAGTTTTACCTAAGAAATCAAAGAATAGGTTTTAAAAAATGGTAATATTTAAAACTAATGCCACTAAGAGCCAGTAGGAGCTCCAACCTGCTCAGGCATGGAAAGCAAAAGGGATAAACTCTTAGGTTTGTTTTAAAAGTCATCAAATCATGTGAATCAGTACAATAGAATCAAGACAGGGAAAACAAACTCAGTTGTGTCAGAGGCATGTATTCTCCACCAGAGGGCACAACTCACTAGATAGTAGAAGGGAAACTAGGGAGGAAGACAGAAATCCCCTGCCATGTTTATCCCGGTAGTGAATATCCTTTGGAGCCCAAAGAAGAGGATAGGACGATGAGCAAAGACCTAGAAGCATGAATTATTGCATTGAATTATGTTGCCGAAGCTAATTGAGAAAACAATATCAGGATGTAAGATAATTATGAATTTCCAGGGTAATTCAAAATCATTTTCATGGCATCCCAGCAGATGGCAGCAGAAGATAAGAGATTCTAGAGTATAATTGCGGAGTATTTTTAAGAAGATCATGCACAATTCCCATATTGAATGGAGCCATGGAACCATTGTCATACTATCCTGACTAGCATATAATCCTGTATAAATACACATAGTCTACTACCTAGACAATTCCAAACCCTAGACCCCCATATCCCATCAGATCATCAATCTCATCTGACTGGATTGCAATCTCAGATTGGCTGGAGAGGGGGAGTAATGTCAAACGAGGCTGGAAAGGTTCATTAGGGCTAGGTTATGTAAAACTTTAAAAGCTAAATACTTTTTTTTTTTTTGAGGCAATAAGTTATGTGGGTCTCTATTTTAGGAATTAGTACAGACATGGTCAGATCTGAGTTCAAGGAAAATTAACAGTGTTTAGGGATGGATTAGGATGTTGAGAGATTCAAAGTGGGGAGATCAATTAGGCGGTTGCTGTGGAACCTAGAAAGAGTCAGAATTAAAAATCCCGACCCCTGTATGACATCATGGGCCCGACCCTTATATGACATTATGGTGAAATAGAATTATCCACAGGAATCCCAAACCTTACAGACCTCCAGTCTCCCCGGACTGACCTTATCTACCTTGCAGACCTTCCCCTTCTCCCCAGGATCTCCTCCCTGCAGATATTCCCCTTATCTACAAGAATACCTTTGGACATTCCCCTTATCTGCAGGATTTCCCAACCTAAAGACATTCCTCTACCCTTCTGACTACTACTCCATAAAAACTCAAGCCCAGGCACAGCTCGGGGTCACTCACCAACTTTAGGTGGGAGACCCTAGCTCGGCTAGACAATGCATCTTGCATTGTTGGTTCAAGACTCATTTATTGGGATACTTCTCCAGGCATAACATTGCAATGGTCTAGGCAAGAACTAGTGAGGTCCCAGAATAAGGTGGTATATTAATGTGTTGACTTTGTGAGTAGAGAAAAGGGGTTGGAATTGAGAAATACTGGGAAGATAAAAAGAGCAAAATTTGTAAACAAAAACAAAACAGAATAACAATGTATGGATGCAGCAATATTATGCATCAGGGATATTTTTCAAAGCAGGTCAGAAAAGTGTGGAAATATGTAAATGTATCAATACAGAGAGATAATACACACACACGTGTGTGTTTATATATAAATATTATATATATGCATATATATATAGGATGAAAATAAAAATGTGAATAGAAAGAACCACTAAAAATGTTAGTTAAAATTACAAAGAATCAGTATAACCTGAAAGGGGATGTGAAGATATCCACACCCCAATTTTTTGCAGAAATGGGAGGTATACACGTATAATACATTATACATATTTTCAAACTTTTTGATGTTTTGACCAGTTCTACTGCTTCCTCATTTTTTCTTGTCTTTAAAAAATTGTACTTGTTATATAGGAATTGGATTTAATTGAGGCATAGTTGCATGAAACTATCTCTTACAGAGTCCAAGTCCAGAGGCAAGGCAAAAATCTGGATGCCTGGCAGTGGTCCTGGATGCAAAGGATGAGCTTGGCATCTTTAATGTCTAACCAAGCTCTAAATATTCCATAGATCTCACTTTTGCTGCCTTCATAGCCAGTGGAAGAAACATTCACCCTTTCCACCAGGGGAAGTTTTGCATGCTTGGGGTAGACACCAATTATCAGTTTCCCTCAATCTGGGTTAGCCTGCCTGCCAAGGTGGTTTATTGGGGTATGGCCATTGCATATGCTTCAGCTTCTTGGAACCACAGGTGAGAACTAAGTGACAGGGGGATATCAAAAGGTGGATGAGCAGCCCTGAAAAGGGCTTGACAAGCCCTCAAATCAGGAGCACTAGTCTTCCCTAAATACCCTGTACACATTCCCAAGGACTATGATGGAACATAGAAGACTGCATCTACTGCAATTCCTTGTTGTTTTTGAGGCCTGTAAGTTCATTCTGATTTAGAGAAGTCCTGGTGGATAAACTCCCTACACTAATGTATATTAGCACCTCCTTTGTAACTCACAGGCATAGAGATATGCCTGGATCACTAATTTTCCCCAACCTTAGAAATGGGAAGAAAGGTTGTGTGATTTAGGAGTGTTACCATTCTCATTCATCATTTTTGCTGACAGAAGAGAAGGAAGGATTACTCAGATTTAACTGTCAAAGAGAAGGAAGGGACAAGAGGTCTTAGCTATCTTGGAATTTGCACATGAGGAAATTCATAGAAATTCAAAGACATGGAATAACAGTGAAGGCACAGTGCTTTTCAGGAAGGAGAGAGTCTGGTCTGGACATGATTACATTACTCCTTTGTGAGTTTTTAATACCTTTGGCCCAGGGCTCAAGCAAGTGATGAGGCAAGAGAGTCTCGTGCCGTAATAATAAATATTTATTAAGTGCTTTACAATTATTATCTTATTTGGTCTTCATAACAACTGTGAGAAGTTGGCACTATTATTATCCTCATGTACAGATGGAGAAACTGAAATAAGCTAAGGTTAAGTGACTTACCTAGGGTCACATAGCAAGTATCTGAGGACAATACTTTATCCACTTTACCATCTATGTGTCCCTGGACTTTAGCTTAGGTAGAACCCCTGGCAAGAGAAAATGTCATATATCCAGAGTCATCCAAGTCCCGTGGCAAGACAAAAGTCTGCCAAGGATGCCCTGAAATTCAAAATTTATATTTCTATTCAGAGAACATTTCTCTATTCTTTCTTTTCAGCACAATTAATCATTCCTAGTATCAAAAGTTATTTCTATGGGTTCAATTCAAATGCCTCTAGTCAACTGTCTAAGTGTTTAAAATCCATACTCCTCACTTTAGGTTAATGTATACTTGAAAAAGATCCAATGTTGTAACAATAATATTGAAGTGAGAAACTAGAAAAACATTTAGCTATAGTATAAATTAGAAGTTAACTTTTATATATTCACATACTTCATACTTTGAACTGTATTGCAAAAAAAAAAAAGATTTCCCTTGTAATTCTCTGCTTTTTATTTTATGATCCTGAGAAAGGATCTATAGGCTTCATCATACTTCTAAAGAAATCCACATCTACCCACAAAAGGTTAACAATTCTTAATTTAAGGGAAAATGAAAAACTTAGTAAAATGTTCCAGGGAGGCTCTCTCTATGGTCTGTGAGTTCCAGGGAGTCTCTCTCTATGGTTTGTGAGTTAACTGAATCAGTGGCACATTTTTAGCTTCCCTAGAAAGATGAGTTGGAGAGAACACCTAGAAATTAATCATTAATCTCTTGATAGGGGGAATAGGA
This sequence comes from Gracilinanus agilis, assembly GCF_016433145.1. Lineage (NCBI taxonomy): Eukaryota > Metazoa > Chordata > Mammalia > Didelphimorphia > Didelphidae > Gracilinanus > Gracilinanus agilis. The sequence goes on from NC_058135.1 coordinate 30,181,376, forward strand.
AACCCAAAATTTTCCTATAAAGAGAGGGACTGCCGGACGATTCCTGTCCAACACATGTGGAAGGGGGAGTATACAGCTAGAGTGAGAAAATAAATTGTGTATAAGCTTTTCAGTACTATTGCCACATTCAGATGGTGGAAAATCATTTGAGCGCTGAATAGGGCAAGTCAAAAAAAAACTACTGCAGTAGTTGGCAACCAAAGTGGAGAAATAGAGGAGACTATTCAGAATTTTATTTTCTGTATTTTTCTAGCAGTAGAGTTAGGTAGCTTGTAGTAAGGTGTTTTTGTGTGTGTGTGTGTGTGTGTGTGTGTTTTTCATTTTACATGAACACTCTGAATTTAGATTATGACATTCTTGAATATTTTCCATATGATGTTTCTTTTGGGAAACAATTACGTATTTTTCTATTTTTTCTTTGTCTCATGTTCTAATAGTTCTGGGAAGTTTTCTTTTATGATTTCTCAAAATTAGTATTCTATTTTTGTTTGATTGTGATTTTCATGGAATATTATGATTCTTAAATTATTTCTCCTTGACATGTTTTCTAGGTCATTTGCATTTGATAGTAGATATACTGCTATTTTTTTTCAGTCTTTTGACTTTGTTATAGTAGTCTCTTGTTCTCAATGACACCACTGAGTTCTGTTTGCTTCTTTACATTTTTCAAGGAGTCTACTACTTGAATAAGGGGAAATATCCCACGGCAGCTTCAGATTCAGATTGTGAAAAGAATACAGTAGTACAGTAGTGCTAATTATGGTTTTTATTAAGAATCATCAAATGATACAAAGAACAGTTTTTTTCCTTATTAGAGGAGAAATCTCTCTTCCAACTCCACTCACCATAATTGCTTTTATTCCAAAATGCTCCTAAATTTGACAAAACTATGTGACTTGGGGGACTAATCTCTGGACTCTTCTCTTCCTTACTTTATAATTCTTTTTCTGAAATTTATTTCTTGTTAAGCTTGTTTAGTTCCCACCTACTGAAATTCTTACTATTCCAACTAGCTTTGTGGTATTTCTTCATCCTTCATCTATGTATAATGTGGTAAGAGCAATAGTTACTATTATTCTGTGTAGGATGCATAGTTGTAAAACTGGAAGGTATCTGCCACATAGGTTAGTTTTTCCCTATCTATCATTGATACTTAACTAGTTCACAGGACTAAGACTCAAACCTATGGCTAGCTGAGAGAAGTTAGGAAGGTAAAATCAATAGGATTTGGCAACAGATTAAAATATGGGAGGGTTAGAGGGAAGAGTTGAGGATGACATCTAGATTGGAGGCCTGGTTAAATGAGAAGATGGTGTTGCAGTTGTACATATTAAGTTTAAGATGTCTACAGGATATACAATTTGAGATATCAAAAACTTAAATTTTTAATTGGCTTTTTTGGTGGCCAAAAACTAAGATTTTATATAGATAGATAGATAGATAGATAGATAGATAGATAGATAGATAGATAGATAGATATAGATAGATAGATATAGATATAGATATAGATATAGATATAGATATATAACTTTTTTCATCAGTCTCCTTGAGTATAATATTAGAATTAGTATTGCTACATCAAAAGGTATGCATATTTTAGTAACTTTTTTTTTTCATAATAACAAATTGCTTTTCAGAATGGCTGAACCAATTCACAGCTCCTTCAACTGCATACTAATATGGCTGTTTCACCACAGCAACTCCAGTATTTACCATTTTCATTTTAATCAACTTTGCCAATCTGATGGATATAAATGGTTCCTCAGAGTTCAGATGAATACGAGATTCATATGACACTTGGACTGTACTTTTTTATATAGACCGGATAAGTCCTCCCATCTCCCCTTTTTCTATGTTATTATTCTTTTCTATTTTCCCCTTTGTTTTAAAAAATAATCACTCCCAGGGTCTCTATCTTATTTGACCCCTGATGACATTACAATTCTTAGAAGATACTTGTATCATGACCCCCTCTCATTAGAATGTAAACATTTTTTATAAAGCATTTTCATATTTCTCATATGTTATAACCTTTTTATATTTCTCTTGACTTCTGTGTTTGTATTACAATTTCTATTCAATTCTGCTCTTCTAATGAGAAATTATTGGAAGTCTCCCAGCAACATTTTTGACATAGAAGAAGACTGTATCAGTGTGAGATATGTGGTTGGTCTAGTGAGTCTGACTGGAGCTTTTAAGACTTCAATTCCTTTCTTATGTCCTTCTGTTTCCTCTAATGTGCCCTGGGCAGCAAAAGAAAATCACGGGAAAAAAAAAACTGTTTGAAGCTAGATAATCTTGAGTTTAAGGGTTCTTAATTAAGTTCCTTTGTTGAGCACTGGTCACCTTGCAGGAAAATATTTTCATAGTATTCAGCTTCTTTGAGGAGAAAAATATCATCCATCTGATAACTGAAAGTTATACTCGGGTCATACTGTGGCTGAGCAAGAGATTTAATCTGTGTAGCCCTCAGAGAGGAATGCCATGAGGAACTCTGACAGTGTAAGTCTAAGATGAATACAATTTATCTCTTCAGCTATCTCACAAGATATCTATGCCTTCTGGGTAGAGTATAAAGATTGTAATGGGCTGAGTGTTTTCTATTTCCTGTATTTATTAATTTGTGCCTACAGTCCTTTATGTCTTATATAGTTTTTCCAACAAAGGAAATTACAGGTTGTATCCCAATTCATTGAGTCTTCATGGGTGGGGACTCTATAACTTGAGTTAGGGGAGACCCAAACAGGATCCATGACCAAGCATCATCTTAGAGATCTTTATGGAGGGTTCCAGATTAATGATCCCAAAAGAACTTGATCCTTTTGAAAGTGAATGCTTACTGGAATAGAGTTGCATCTGTGGAAGCCCAAAGTTCCTTGTGGGGGCAATGGTGACATTTTGGGGGATAGTCCAGAGATAGAATATTCTCTGTTCTATGGAAACACAGAAGAAAAGCAACTGCTTGAACGCATGGGTTGAGGTGGACATGATTTGGGATGTAGACTCGAAACGACCACACCAATGCAACTATCAACAATTTGAATTTGGAAATAGGTCTTGAGAGATGACATGTTAAAACCAATGGAAATGCGCGTTAGCTGGGTGGGGACGGAGGACGAAGGGGAAAGTAAGAACATGAATCATGTAACCATGGATAACTTTTCTAAAAAATAAAAATTATTTTAAAAAAAAGAATATTCTCTTTCCTATATTTAGGGCAGCAGAGAGTCTCTGAAATAGTTTGTGAACAAGCTAGTAACAGTTTAGAAATCTCAATTTGGCAGCTATGTGGAGGATTAATTAGAGAAGGAGGCCAATTAGAAGGCTATGTGGTTCAATGGGATGAGAGCTGGATTTGGGGTCAGATGACCTGGGTTTGAATCCTCAATCTGTCATTCAGTCACCTGAGTAACTTTGGTTAAGATACCATGGGCCTTATTTTCATCATCTGTAAAATGAGGAAATATGATTACATAATTTCTAAAATTCCTTCCAACTTTAAATAAGACTTATCTCATAGGGTCATTTTGAAAGGAAGTCATTTTCTATTTAGTATATGCCACTAAAATGGAAAAAAGTACTAGATAACCCATTAGAAGATCTGGGTTTGGATTCCAGTTCTTCTATTTACTATTTGTGTAACCTTGGACAAGTCACTGTGTCTTTTTCAGGTAAGTTTCCTTATTTGAGTAATGAGAGGTTTGGACAAGATTCTGATGGCTAAGATCTCTTTCACTTTTTTCAGCCTATGAAGAATGTGAACTTAATACCACATGTATTATCAGGGACACATTCAGTCTTGCAGAGGTATAGGAATGGTGTTAAATTAACATCTTTTCTAATGCTTACATTTTATAGATGAGAAAAGCTCAAAGAGGTTGTGACTTATCCAATCATTCATTAATATTTGTACAAAAAAAAATCTTGAAAAGTATTTACACTCAAGCAATTAATTACTACTTGAATTGATTGATCTAATCCAACTTCATTTTCCTCAGCTATATTTGCAAACTTACCCTTTAGTTTTATTAGTATCAAAGTTGAATGTAAGGTGCCATCACAATACAAAGACAGTATCCCCCCCAATAAAAATATAGCTAGTTTCCATAGGCAAATTGTTTTAGGTCTCAGTTCCTTCACTGTAAAATGTTGATATGTTGATAATGCTAACACTACTTACTTCACAGGGTTAGAGTGTGGAAAGTGCCAAGAACTTTGTGAACCTTAAAGCACATTTAATGAGGTTGAATGCAAGATGTTATTATCACTAAGACAAGCAATTGATTTTTTTTAATTTTGTATTTTTTACATGAACATCTCAAAAATATGCTACTGTGGCCATCGATTTACCATAAGTCTTTAATCAAAATTCCTAATTTTAAAAAATTTCCTGTTCTAAGTTGAATTTCTAGTAATATAATTTGGATTTAGAAATGATCTTAAGATCTTAAATGATTCTATCCTGACACAGCTGGCAAAAATCCAATTTATGTTGACATTACAAAATAATTTACTTAAGACCAGATCAAATTTAATAATATCAGATATGTTTTGCTACTGCCTTTGGCGCTGATTACTATATTTTTTCCACTGAAGTCTATGAGAAGCAAGATATTATCTAATTAGCTTGCATCTCAGAAATAATAGAAACCCAAATTCTCATAAACTTTTGTATATTGTCTATTTTCATTGGTTTATCACAAAGTGAAGTTTCAATTCTTCTTACAATTATTTTGCTTTCATTTAGATAATCACTTGTTTATATATGTATATACATAAAATCTTACACAATAAGTCTAATTGAATTTTGATGGTATTGACCAGATGTCTTGACGCATTTCAATATTTATCATTTGAAAAATATTTATTGGTCACCTTTGTGCAAGGCACCACAGAAATTGGTTTCAGTCAAAGATAGTCTTTATGTCATAATCACAGTGTGGCATGCTAATGCCAACCATAATCTAAATACTGGGTCATTAAGATAAAGATGACTTTGACAACCTGATAATAATTTATTGCATTCAATTAGAACAATGCATGGAAACAATCAGTTAGTAATGTGGAACCTAGTAGATTCAGGGGAATTCTGCATCTCGTAGAAACAGCTATCTCCTTCAGTGAACTGGGTTTGTACCCTGCCTCCATCATCTATTAGATACATGACTACAAGCCTGTCTGAGACTCAGTTTTCCCTCCAATGCACAAGTTTTCCCTGAGAGATTTTCTTTTTATTCTTAGCTGCTTCTGGAGGCATAAGTGACAACACCCATCTACATATAGAGACAGAGAATTATGTTGATTTTATATCTTAAGTAAAGGCTTCACTATGACATTTGTGGCTATTGCATGGTTTGTAATAGGGTTGCACCTTTAGGGATCTAGACTGGTATTTACATGATTGACAACCTGAATCAACACAGAATGGATATAAGAAAAATATCCTTCATTTCTCTAAGCTCCAATTCAGCATCACCAAATACATATGGACACTTTAAAACCATTGTCCCACAAATGTATCTCAAACTCAACATAGCAAAAGCAGAACTGATTTACTTTCCCCTTATCAGCAGTCCTTCTTCCTGACTTTTCTTTAATCCTATTAAATTCACCACCATAGGAGGCAGCTGGGTGGCTGAGAGCCAGGCCTAGAGACAGGAGGTCCTAGGTTCAAATCTGGTTTCAGACACTTTCCAGCTGTGTGACCCTGGGCAAGTCACTTCACCCGCATTGCCTACCCTTACCACTCTTCTACCTTGGAGCCAATACACAGTATTGATTCCAAGATGAAAGGTGAGGGTTTAAAAAAAAAATTCACCACCATATTTCTTTAAAAAAACAAACAAACAAACAAACAAACAACTCATTGATGTTTAAAAATGTACACTTAAGGGGGCAGCTGGGTGGCTCAGTGGATTGAGAGCCAGGCCTAGAGACAGGAGGTCCTGGGTTCAAATCTGATCTCAGACACTTCCCAGCTGTGTGACCCTGGGCAAGTCACTTGACCCCCATTGCCTAGCTCTTGCCACTCTTCTGCCTTGGAACCAATACACAGTATTGACTCCAAGACAGAAGGTAAGGGTTTAAAAAAAATGTACACTTAAAACTTCTGAATAACTTCTGCTCCTAATAATGTAACAGTCAAGTTCAATCAAACAAAAAAAAAATAGTCAAATAACCTATATTTGATCAAGTATGCCTCACTCTATGCTTATAATCAGCCTTCTGCCTAGAGGCCAAGAGGCATGCTTCACCTCAGAAGTCATGACTATTCATTTCATTAATCATAATTCTGAAGTCTTTCAGTGTTGTTTTCCTTTATATTATGATTTCTATAATGTAAAATATTCTTGGGATTTATGTGACTACATAAATTTATACAGATCTTCCCAAATTTCTATGATTTTTTAAAGTTCATCCTTTCTTACAGCAAAATAATATTCCCTTACATTGGTACATTTGTATAATAAACCCTACCCCAGTTCATGGATGTATACTTTATTTCTAGGTCTTTTCCACTCCACAAAAATGCCTGCTAAAAAATTTTAGCATATAAGAAATTTTTCCCTTCTTTGACTTCCTCAGGGTATATAGCTTATAATGTTCTTAATGAGTTAAAGGGTATTGATAGATTTTCTAGAATAATTACAAACTTTTTTCCAATTCATAGTTCCACCAATAATGCATTAGTGTTCCTGCATTTTTATAGTTCCTTTAACATTTTTTTTGCCAATTTGATGCAAAACTATCCTAATCATTCAGATTTATAATCTTTGAGTAATACTCAGCTCTCTCAACTTTTTCACCTCACAGTCTTGTTTATTCTTCTACCAAAACATGTTTGTCCCTTTCTCTCTATTCACATGATCACTATCCTAATACATACTCCTATTACTCCTTGCCTGGAGTATTATAATGGTCTCCCAATTCACTGCCCTGTTTGCAGTCTATCCCCTGTCTTGTAATCTTTATAATATAAAAAACTATATTGCTTTTTTCTCAAAAACACATACATATGAACAAACCCAACTATTATCCACTGGTAATTTTTAAGTCAGGGTAAATTGAAATTAAATGAATCTAGTATATACTCTTGAGCAAACCCTAGAATGTTGACATATCCAGTAAATTGATTGCAGCTGGGTGACTGATGAAAAGGAGTTTCAGAAATAGATACTGAATTGCCAATACATCATTACTACCATCCTGAAACTAATTAAAATTGGTACTCATTGCCAGAAATATACATAATAGTGAACAAGAGAATGTTTAAAACAGAGATTTATAAGTCACAGATTTATAAGAACTTTACTGATTAGTTGAAAGTCATATTCAGCATCTCTCCTATGATGAAAGGAGAAATAAGACAATTAGTAATTTCTTCTCACTCTAATCTCTCCTCCAAAGAGATGCCAAAATGATTTTTCCTAAAGCATACTACTGTCACCCCATATGTCTAATCAATTAGTTGATTCTATTATCTCTGGGATAAAATATATACTTTTCTTTTTGGCATATAAAAGTTTTCATAATGTGATCCTAGCCTAACTTTCTCCTTCCCTCAATTAATGTTGTGGGTAGAATAAAGACGACAAAGTAAATATTTGGTAAATTACTTGAAGCAAGAAATTATCTTGATATGTCTTCGTTTTGGGACAACAATGATCATGTGTATTTTTCTACTGGAACTACCCTATCTCAGAACATCTGACCTTTATCACTGACAGAGAGAACTGCCCCTCTTTTAGTTAGTTCTCAGTCAATTGAGTACTAGATTTCTTGACATATATACATGATTTGGTACTCTCATTGTGTTTTTAATTATGTGGTTTTATAAAATGGCATTATTCCAAGTATTGGAAGGCAACAATTTTTACTAATGAAACTTATTTTTTCTTTCAAGCTTATATCTAAACCATTGTCAGAAAAAGGATTGATGATCTTGTAAGATCTTAGAATCTTTGTCATATTGTGAAATTTCTCACCTCCCCCCAATTTTATTTTTACTTCTGGTGGACCAATTTTGTCCTCATTGAAGAAATGATGAACTCTAAAAAATATATTAGAGAGAAACAAGTTACTGCAAAAATAGAGAAAATTCCAAATGGATGTGGAATAACATAAGGCAATTATGCACCTTACTACATGTCACAAAATATTAAGAAATCTATCAAAGATACTTATAACTCCTAAGAACTTTATCATAATTAGCTCAATTTGAATGGATATATATATAGGCAGAGAGCAGGAATGGGAGGTAGTTTTCAGAAGAAGAAATTGAAACTATTTATAATCATATAAAAATACTTTAAATCACTATTGATTAAAAATTCAAAGTAAAACAACTCATATCTACCATAGTTTATATTATAGAAAAGGAAAATGACAAATTACCTCTGTTGGAGGGGATATAGGAAAATTGGGACATTAATGGGCTGTTGGTGGAGTTGTGAACTGATCCCACCTCAACTTTGACCCAACAATATCATTACTGTTTTCCAAAGAGATTTTTTTTTAAAGCAAAAGAACCTATACATATATATTCAAAAATATTTATAATAGCTCTTTTCTGGTGGCAATTGAACATTGAGGAGATGTCCATTAATTGGGGAATGATTGAATGTGGCATATTATTGTATGGAATGCTATTTGGCTATAAGAAATGATGAGCAGGATATTTTTAGAAAATCCTGGAAAGACTTAATTGAACTGATACAAAGTGGCATAAGCAGAACCAGAAGAGTACACGCAATGACAATATTGCACCATGATCAACTATATATAATCTAGTTATTCTCAGCAATAAAATAATCTAAGACAATTTTAATGAATTTATGATGAAAAATGCTATCCACCTCCAAAGAAAATTGATGGAGGCTGAATCTAAATTGAAGCAAATGTATTTTACTTTATTTTTCTTAGGTTATTTTTGGTCTGCATTTTCTTTCACAATATGACTAATATGGAATTGTTTTCCATGATTCTATACATGTAACCTTTATCAAATTACTTGTAGTCTCAATGATGAGGGGGCAGAAAGAATAAGGGAGAAATTTTATAAAAATATTTTTTAAAGAATGTTGAAATTGTTTTTATTTATATATATATTTAAATTTAGAGATTTTAAAAAGAAACATAAAATAGATGAAAACAAATGTGCTTTAATGGTGCTGGAACCCCTTTAAATCTCATTGAAATCTATGGGCTGGGGGCATATAGGTGGCTCAGTGTATAGAGAATCAGCTCTTAAGATGGGAGGTTCTGACCTCAAATCTGACCTCCGGCAATTCCTAGTTGTATGACCTCGGGCAAGTCACTTAATCTCATTTTTGCCTAGCCCTTAATGCTTTTTCCTTGCAACCAATAAATAGTATTGATTCTAAGAAAGAAGGTAAGGATTTTTAAAATGTCTATGGAATGTAATCAAGACTTGACTTGGAAAAAATGAAATATTTATCAATGATACAACTAATGTACAGGTAATGGATGGTTTCATTAAAGAATGTGTGTCAAAATCTTTTGGACTTTTCATGATTACCAAATCATGCAAAACAATTATTGTTATATAATATATAATATTATGTGCATATAATATTATATAATATAGCAAAAGGAGGTCACATTTTACGTTAACATTTTTTAATGAAAAGTAGTTTGTTGTCTGCCCAACAAATTTATTTTGTTTTGTCCTATTAATTTGTACACACACAATATTATATGCTTTGATTTCCAAATCACTTCTTTCTATTCAAGGAATTGGGATGAATGAGGGGAAATGACAACTGTCCTGTATTTGAAGACTTGTTCTGTAGCCAGGTAATTCAGTGGATAGAGAGCTGGTCCTAAAGTCAGAAAAATCTGAATTCAGGTCCTCTCTCCAAAACTTTCTATTTCTGTGACCTTGAATAGTTCACTTAACCTCAATTTGCTTTAATACAATTTCAGCCATGTGTATGTATTACAGTCACAGTGATTAAAGGTAGGAAGGAACCACAGCAGCCCAACCTCTACCCAAAAGGAATCTCCAGTTCAACTTATCTGACAAGTTGTCATTCAGTCTTTGTCAATCTATTCTAAACATTTTCTTGTTCTATCTCTATCGAATGCTCTTCCTTTTTTCATATCTGCCTGCTGTCTCCGTCTCAAGACCCAGTTAAAATCCATCTTCTACATGAAGCCTTTTCTGGTCTCTCTTAATTCTAGTGTCTTTCTTCTGATTAATAATAAATATTTAGGGGTAGCTGAGTGCTGGGCCTTGAGTCAGGAAAACCTGAGGTAAAATCTAGCCTCAGGCACTTATTAACAATGTGACCTTTATTAATCACTTAACCTCTGTTTGCTTCAATTTCCTCATCTGTAAAATTAAGATTATTAATTATTAATATTAATTAATACCTACCTCTGTGGGTAGTTGAGAGGATCAAATCAGTAATATTTGTAAAATACTTAGCACAGTGCCTGGTACACAGTAGGTGCTATATAAATGCTAGCTATATTGTTGAGGTTGTTGTAACTGAACAACTCCAAAGAAGAAGAATCCCCAAAGTTTTACCTCTCCTAATGAAATCCATCATTGTGTTCCTTTTTTTTTTTTTTTTTTTTGCTTCCACACCTTATTACCAACTCATGTTGAGCTTTTGGTCTATTAAAACCCCCAGATCTTTTTTAAAATAACTGATGTCTAATAAAGTGTCTCCATCATATACTTGTGAAATTGACTTTTGTACTCTTGTATAAGACTATGCATTTATCCTTACTAAATTTTATGCCCAATGTCCTAACATGTCAAGATCCTTTTGGGTTTTATTTTTTCTTTTCTTTTTTTCTTTATTTCTCTAAAAAATTTTCTTTTTAAATATTTTCCCATGCTTACAGGATTCATTTTCTTCCCCTTCTCTCTTCCTTCTCCCTTCCCAGAGCAATTCTCAAGCGATTCCACTGTATTGTACAAATGTTATCATCAAGATCCTTTTGGATCCTAACTTCATATCACATTTGCTGTGTTAGCTATCTTTATCAACTTTGTGTCACATGCAAATTTCATATGCCTGGCATCTGTTCCTTTATGCAGACTGTTGATAGAAATATTAAATATTAAACAACACAGGTAGAAGCACAGATTCCTGGAGTGGTCCACTGGAGAACTACTGTTTGCCTTCAGCTATCCAGCAACTATTGCAACCTTCTCAATGTACTGCCTACTCCAGTGATGGGCAAACTATGGTCCACGGGCCAGATGTGGCCCCTGAAATGTTCTATCTGGCCCTGGTGACATTATTCCTAATCTGATGAATACAATGAGTAGGATACAATACAATGAAACTTCGAAAGAGTTGCCTTAGAAACAGACTGGCAAATGAGCATTTCCTTTCCTTTGGCCCCCTCTTTAACAAGTTTGCCCATCACTGGATTATTTCTATGTCTTCTCCACTAGAAGAGTATCAGGTGCTTATTCAAAAGATCTGCTAAAATCTAGGTAAACTCCATGTGTGGCATTCCCTTCATCTACCAATTTAGGTCTCTATCATAAAAGAAAATCTGTAGATAGAAACAGTATTACAGTGACATTGTAAGCTACAGATGGCAGTGATGTTTATTTGATTTCTTTCTGTTGGAGATAGTTATAGTAATCAGAAAAATAAAAATCCCAGGAGAATGATGAGGTTTCCTAACCTGAATATTGCATTTACTGTGGCTAAAATGTTAACATGTGGCATAATGACCACAAACCAAAATAATATGGACTTGAATATTGCTATTGCAAGAACCACAGAACACATTTTCATGGCTCATGCCTGTGTGCTGATTTTTAACATCTGTTCTAGAATGAGTTATTTTCCAGTAAAATAAAAAAGTAATTCAGTCCCTAAGGAAGATAGTTATGGTAGTTGGTTACATCAAACAAGATACAATAAAATCAGTTTGGTCCAATTATTATTTCTTCAAAGGTAAGCTTGCTGTTCTTTCTGCTACAGGGTCAATAAGAATGCAGTTCTGAAAGGGTGATTCTGTGCTAATTTGTCAGTCCCCTGCTTTCCTAGTAACTCACTGTTTCCTTAATCAGTGGGAGTTTGGGAGTAAGTCCAGGCCACATACATTCTTGTTGGGGAATTTAGAAAATTACATTAACTCACTAACTGCTGGTTTATTGCAGAGATGATTCTAGGGGAAGTTTCTGTATTATGAGAGTTTATTTAGGGGTTTATTTAGGGATAGTGAGTGGTCTGTGACTGTGGTTGTTCTTGCTATTAACCTGTGTTGTTTTTCTGTGTCTCTCTGGAGTTAAGTAAGGAGACTAATGTCAATAGTTTCAGTAAAAGGGAATGCTGGTGTGAAAAGAGTCACATGGGGAAAATAAAGTGAAAATCTCCATCCTCCTGACAACCTGCTTTACTGGTTTGTCAGAGCTCATGCGGGCTGTGCAAACGTCATGAACTTTGATGGCCTCCTGCACTAATCCATGCTTGAAGCCCTCTTTGGGATTAGTATTCACTGAAAACTGTCACTTATACACTCCTATCCTTTCTACTTTTACCTATTAGCCAGAGACTATATTAATTCAAAACAAAAACACTTAACAAAACTCATAGCAAACAGAAAGTCAAAAAAGATTTCTCTAAACACATATAAGATACAATCTCCTGCAGGTGATCACCCATCCAGGGAGGTAAAGAATGTATTCAAAGAACTCATGTTGTCATATAAGGCACACACTGTCCAGAGAACATGCATAATCTTGTATACAAAGCACCAAGATAGATAGGGGATGTATGTGGCCAGAGCACGTATGTGACCAAGCAAAAAATGCATCCAATCTTGCAGGGATGCCAATGTCTATTGTTTTTGAGGCAGCTAAGTGGCTCATTGCAGAGTGCTGGCTTTGAGGTCAAAAAAACCCGAGTTTAAATCTAGTGTCAGATTCTTATTAGGGACATGCCATTAAGTAAGTCACTAATCACTATTTGCCTCAGTTTCCTCATTTATAAGATGAGGACAATATTAATACCTACTTCTCAGAGTACCTAAGAGAGGACCAAATCAAGTAAAGGTTGTAAAGTGTTTAGCACACTGCCCTGTACAGAATAAATGGCTTAATAAATACTTGCTCTCTCCTCCTCTCTGAAGGACATTTGCATGGTTTTACTGGACATCTTCACTGGTCTTATAGTCACTGAGTTTGTTTATACTATCATCATCTGGGCTTTATCCCTCAGGAACCATCTAATAGGCCTTTAGCTTTTTGTGACTAGAAAAGATAAGGATAGACTGACAATTCTTTTAGCCTATAGTCAAGACTATGATACCTGGCTAAGGGTACCCAACCAAGGTCAGCCAGAATATTCTAAGGCTAACATTAAGGCTGTCTTCTTACCAACTATATCAGGTGTTGGTGTGGATGGAGTCCATGGTCCCCGATAACCATTGAACTTTTATTGGTATTAGGAATTTCCTTATATTGGAAATTTTTAAAGAAATTTTTAGTATTAGGAAATTCCTCACAATTTCTTTTAACATTACTCTCCCCATCCCACATCACAGAAGGATATAAAGATTATACATAGATATCAGTATAGATAGATATAGAGATAGATAGTGGATAGATTGATTGATAGGTAAGTAGCTAAATAGATAGACAGATAAATGTTATAAGACTTGAGATAATAGTTAAATCTTGTGAGAGTTGAAGCTGTTACAAAAAATATAATATATAGGAGAAGAGAAAAGTTCCCAGACCAGAGCCTTGGGCAACACTTACAGCTGGGAGTATAATGCAGGTGGTGAAGCAGAAAAGAAGATAGATTCACTGGCCAGTTTGGTAAAAAAAGACAACCAGAAGAGAGTAGTGTAACAAAAAATTCACAGAGAAAAGATGATTTAGAAGAATGTGGTCAATCATGTCAAATGCTGTAGATAGGTTGAGAAGATTGAAGAATAACAAAAGATTTCCATTTCCATGACAGTAGACCACTATTTGTTCTGTTAGAAGCCTTATTTGGGCTAGGTGTCTTTTAATCTGAAATATCATATAAATTCTGGAAGGACAGGGGACTATTGGGTTTTCTTTATTCATCTTTGTATCCCTATTAGAGCTAATTGAATTTTGTAATGGAAAACATGTAGGGGTAGGTTATTTTATGCAGCAACCAAGTCTATAAGAGTCAGATATCATCAGGACTATAAGATTTGGTCAATTTGACTAGTTAGAGGTTAATTGTGTTAGCATACATGATGGTAGAATCAGCATTTTGTATAAGAAATTAGAAATTGGATTTGACATTTTTATGGTTCATTTATTTTATGATTCATTCATTGCCATATGTCTGAGATTGCCCTTCCCATCAAGTGTTGTCATAGAGACTGCTGGACTCAAATATCAGCACCCTGTTATGCATCTATTAATCAGAGTTCCTCAGGGATTATTTTTATTTTGAGGGTAAATGGTGCAGAAATACCATATGAAGATTCAAAAAAGGAATGTGCAAAAAACTGGAAAATGAGGAAATGTCCTTCAGTTGGGGAATGGCTGAACAAGTTGTGGTATCTGCTGGTGATGGAATACTACTGTGCTCAAAGGAATAAGCTGGAGGAATTCCATGTGAACTGGAAAGACCTCCAGGAATTGATGCAGAGTGAAAGAAGTAGAGCCAGAAGAACATTATACACAGAGACTGATACATTGTGGCACAATCAAACTTAATGGACTTCTCTACTAGCAGCAATGAAAGGATCCAGAGCAATGCTGAGGGACTTATGAGAAAGAAAACCAGTCATACTCAGAGGAAGAACTGTGGGAGTAGAAACATAGAAGAAAAACAACTGCTTGATCACATGGGCTGATGGGAATATTATTGGGGATATAGACACTAAACGATAACTCTAGTCTAACTACCAATAATATGGAATGAGGTCTTAATGATACACGTAGAATCCAGTGGAATTGTGTGTTGGCTACGAGGGGTGATGGGGTGGGGTTGGGGGAGAGGGAAAGAACATGAAACATGTAACTATGGGAAAATATTCAAAATTAAAATTTTTTTAAAAAGATAGAAAAAAAAAGGAAGGTGTAAATCTCTGGGACTCCAAATTGACTGGAACTCCTTGCTTTTAGGGATACACCAATGGGAGCAAAAGGAATGGTATGTCAGTATTGCCTAACTGATCATTGTAAGCAGGGAACCAAGATAGAGAATGGGTGGAAAAGGCTAACCAAGCCAAGGAGAGTTGGCTTTCATTCACAGAGAACTATGAATGGAAATGCATATAGATAGATAGACTAGGACCATCCAGAAAGTTAGTGTAGTTCACAACTCCTTTTTTCTCCTCAATTTCCATTAAGTACTGCCTAAAGAAGCTCACCTTTCCTTTACCCTCTCAAATGTCTTTATTTCCCTTGACAGTCACTACTCTGACTGGAGAAAAGGAGGGGTGAGAATGTGAGGAAAAAAGGAAGACTTCATCCTTAGATGAACTCCAAATCATAACTTGCTAACCTTACTTTAATGTCCATCTACATTTTCTCTGCTCTTGAATAACAATAGAATTAGACCTGTGATTTCACTATGGAATTTTTTCTATCAACCCCCAGGTTGGCATTTTCTCTGCACCTTATGTATTTAGAGAGATAACTGATATATAAGTGCCTGCCCAAGGTCACATAGCAAATATTGAGGCTGGACTTGAACTCAGATCTTCCTGCCTCTAAGGCCTAGTCTTCATCTACTCTGCCACTCAGCCTCTACATTCCTCTTAATATTCTGAATAAACTACAGTCCCAATAAGAGTGATTTTTTTTCTATCTATGAATTAGTGGTTCAAGTGGTTCAAGAAACCAGACAATGAGAAAAGTGATTTGACAGGTTAGGATGATAGTGAGTTGATTAGAATTTCTATATAAAATATAGCATACCATAACATATCTTAGCATATCTGTGTAGATCTCAGAATCCTAGAATGCCTTGGAGCCAATACAGAAATTTTATAAGGAACTGTATAAAGGTTGTTAATGAGCTTACTTTTGTAGTCAAGTAAAAATGTCCACATTTGTCCTTTTATGTATCAACTCTACCATTGCCTCAGCTGCTGCCATGTCTTGAACTAAGGAAATTCAGCAAAGGATCTCATGACTTTGGTACAAACAAGAAGAAAATGATGAAGAACAAGAAGGAGGAGAAGAGAGAGAGAGAATGAAGAAAGAGAGAGAGAGAGAGAGACAGAGAGAAAAAAAAGGAAGTGGAGAAAAGAAAGGGAGAAGAAATGACATAAAGTAATAAAGATTGAAAGAGTGAGAGTTTAGTCAAAGAGCATTAAAAACAGTGAAAAAGAGAAAGAACAAAGAGGCAGAAGGGAAAGGGAAAAAGAGAAAGAACAGGACAAATATATAAGAAAGAAATGGAAGGGGAGCAGATGAAGACAAAGACAGAGAAAGTAATCAGCTTACTTTTATAGACCAGAGAAAGGATAGCTCATCTCAAAAGAATCCTTCCTTCTGATGCCCAGCTAGCCAATAGTGGTGAGTATCCTGTGTACTATCAGTTAGTTTCCAGTGGGAATGCTAACACTTTTAAGGGGAAGTGTCCCTTCTATACTTGCAGGGTAAATTCCACATCTTATGATCTCATGAAGGGGAACCATCAAATTGATCAGACTCTCCTGAGTAATCCCTTAGATAAAGAATTATAGAATAATATGATATTCTTAAAGTCACTTAGCTTGCTTTAGTTTTCACATCTGTATTTTTGAGAAAAATCCAGTATGTCAGAATTCTTTCAAATAAAGTCCTATGTAATTCCAAATCATATGATGTATTGAAAAATATTTTATACATATAATACTTTACAGTTGTGAGTGTGTACTCATAGATATTATCTCTTTAAAGAATAAAGTCAGAATTATATTTATATAAGTTAATCATATAACTCATACACTTTAACTCTATTTCATACTTTTCTTTTAATTAAATTATGTTTTGTAAGAGTAATGCAGATTCTTTTTTTTACTTTTCAAAGGAAATTTTCCTGCTTAGGAATAATGGAGCCACATTTTTCTCAACAGTTTTTTACTTTACCTGCACTTTTGTCTCTAAATCACTGCACCTTCCCCATCATCCTTTGTCTCATTCCTCATCCTTCCATTTTAGGACTTTTTTGTGGGTCAAAATTAACTGAATACTTTACACAAACTAAGAGAATTATTGCATGATACTGGATTTCCCCTTTCCCCTTCTCACAAGCATTTGTGGTTTGAGATTCCTCACCCCCTGGAATTACTATTTCATTTTTCCCATAATGATTGAACCTCAAACAGAATTTCTATCATCTTCTTAATATATAGAGACAGTATCAACGATGGCCATTTGCCCTACTTTCTTTAAGGAAAAAAAAGATTTCAGAGAAAAGAAAGTTTAGAAAGATGAAATTGACTATGATAAAATAGGAAGTCAATTTTAAAAGGCATATATTAATCACCAATTGTGATCAAGGCAGTTTATTTTTCCCTCTTATGTATTATTTTTAACATTAACTTTTTAAAATTTTGATTTCTAATTTTCTCCTTTTTTCCCATCCCTCTCCATTTACTGAGAAAGTAACCAATATCATGAATTATATGTGTGAACTCATGCAAAACATATTTCCCTATTATCCATACTAAAAAAGCCAAGAATAAACAATAAATCTAAAAAGAGTGAAAAAAGTACACTTCAGTCTAGACTCTGAGTTCATTAATTCTCTCTCTGGAGGAGAATATCATTTTTTTTGAATGACAAAGAGAAACTTATACATCTAAACCAGTAGCAAAAGAACCAATAAGGTGCTTTGAGTAATCTTGGCTTCCAGTTTCAAGAGAGAAGATGGAAGAGGTTAGCCCTACTAGATCTTGTCCTTATTATTATTATTAGCCTTGCTATCATGTCCCTTTTCCAGTTTGCTACCCTAGAGACTTGCTACTTTAGGGAATTTTCCTCATGGGTGAGATTCAGGATCCCTTAATTTGAGTTATCTTACTCTCAGTGAAAGAGCTCCTTTTCTCTATATTATCTGGTATACAGCTTCCTATGTTTACCTTCACTGATTTCTGTTTTGAAAGTGATTTGGATCAATAGATTTCTTTTCCAAGTGTATTCATTATGGAATTGGTATCAGGTGGGAAAAGAGTTAAACCTTGGATATAACAGTTGGGATCCCCCTTCCCCTAAAAATATAACAAAGGAATCAGAAGTTAAATGAAACCCAATCATACCCCCTAGACCAGTGATGTGCTAACTAAGGCCTTCGGGCCAGATGTGGACCCTGAAATGTTCTATTCGGAGGTGACATTATTCCTAATCTGACGAATACAGTGAGTAGGATACAATACAATGAGACTTCGAAAGAGTTGCCTTAGAAACAGACTGACTGATGAGCATTTCTTTTCCTTTGGCCCCCTCTTTAAAAATCTTGCCCATCACTGCCCTAGACTAATAACATTCAGGGAATAGATAAATATAATGTATGATATTCTCACTCCCTCTGAGAAAAGTAGAGTAGTTGCCTCTAGCCTTAACCTAATGCTTCCCTTTTTTGCACTCTGCCACAGAACACTATAGAGCAACCCATAAGATATCTGTAATCATTTAAAGAATGTGGCTTTTCCATCCACATAGGATGGACAAGGTGAATAGAGAATATCTATTATCCAGAGCTTGACATAAATTTAGATGGGCATTATAAAGTATCTAGAACAATTAATTCAGATGGACAATAAATTGGGCCCGGGATTCAACAAGTGGAGTAGTGAGGACTGAAATATTTTTTTCAAAATTGAAAAGCACTTTTATTGGCTCCAAGCCTCTTTCTGTGAAAACAAAGGCCAATGTCTTCAACACTAAAATTTTGTCAGTGTTTTAATATGACAGTGAGACATGCAATACCAGTGCCTCTAAAGAATTCAAAATAAGCATCATACAGAGAGCAAGGTGCATGGTAGTGGGCCGGTCAGACAAGAAGAGCAAGAAAAATCAGATGGATAGTCTGTCTTTATCATGAGGAGAAATAAAAAAAGGCCCAGAGCTTATTGAATGTGATCTTTCTGACAAACTTTTGGGAAGATGTGGAAAAGATCCATTGGATGGGCAGGCATAAATGTGTTGTCATCTTCCTCACAGTTTGGAACTACTTTAATTGATTTGAATCACAGATCCATTTGAACACAAAGTATTTTCATCAATTTAAACAATTACAGATTGAGTAACTGAGTCAAAAAGAGGTCAAAGAATTTACCCATTGATTCATTGGAAGAATTAAAATCAGACTCCAATCTTCCTATTCTTAGTCCAATTCTTTACATATTAGAGTTTGTTACTTTTGTGGCAATATATATTTTGGTTGGAAGAGGGAGTGGGAAATTTAATCTTAAATAATAAATGACATACAGACAATATGCAGATGCTTACAGACTTTTCAAGGTAAATACTCTTCGTAATTCACAAAGTCTTATTCATGTTTGTCTTTCCATTTAAACATATACACTGGATACCATGTTAGTTGTAACTTCTTTATATGATGGGAAATAAAATTGCTATTCTGCTTTTTCTACTTTCCAAAGGCACATTTGACACCAAGAATGGATTTCAAGGACTTTATCATTTCATTACATTTAACCACCTCCCCAATAAATACATACAGTGATGATGTCTAACTCAGATTATGACTATATTCCTTTCTTGTGCAATTGAACTGAATTTTTGTCTAATGAAACATAGTGGAAGGAAAATTTTCTGACAAGAATGAAAGTATTTCTACAAGGAGAAATGCAGAACTAAGTAACTGATTCAAATTAAAAGCATCATTTTTGTATGAAATATTTATATAATTAATGATAAAAGCATTATTTATTCTTGAACTATCTACTTATATCAATTATCCACTCAGTCACATTTTGTGAAACACATAAGCACAAATTGATTCCAGTTACATTTCATCTTTCCCTAGAATCTTTTAAGAAAAAAATTACATTATCACGAGAAAAACCAGTGGTGGATGAAAATCACACCAGCTGGACTTTGTTAGAAGGGAAATAAACTGTTAGCATTTGCACTGCTTTATGTAAACTTCATTCAAGTGGAATGTGTGGGAATAAATGTGATTTAGAAATTTCAAATTAAGAAATTTGGGAATTAACCTTAGCAATAATCTCTGCTTATTGTACAATCCACTTCTTAAGTAACTCTTTTAAAGAAATGTTTGCTATGGTTTGTCCTTCCTGCTGATTTGGTTATTTAATGTCATTTCTCAATTCTGCACCCCCTGAAAAAAAAGACTAACTAGTACCAAAGTCAAATTTACTGACATATCAAATCAAAACATTATGACTACAAGCAAAAGTGAATCTTTATAATTCATATCTTCCTTTAATGATTGGGGAACTAATATGATCAGAAATGTATGTTTATTCCGGGTTAAGATGGCGGCAGAGTAAGAAGCAGCTCTTAACCTCTCCTGACCGAAACACACAAAACTCCTCAAGGGGACATAAAAACAAGTCCAGACGAACGGAGGAACCCCACAACAGGGCACAGCGTGGAAGGTACGTGGAATCGAGACATTTCCAGGCTAAAAAGGGCTCTCACTCAATCGCGAGCTGAGCAACCGCCCCACCCCCACCCCCTCCACACTCACCTATAGCTCCGAACCCAGCTAAAAAGAAATAGAGCAAGTTTGGGGCACCCATTGAGTCATCGGCAGCTCCGGGACCTGTTCCTGAGAGCAGCAAGACTTAGGACCCCATTAAGTCAAGAACGCACGCGAAATCTGAGCGCGCGGGAGCAGAGAGTGGACACTGGGCGCAGAGTGCCCGCTGAGCAGAGGCGTGGGTGCCGGCTGAGCAGAGGCGTGGGTGGAGGCAAACACAACCAGGAACTAAAGCCTAAGTGGGGAACCAGTGCAGACGGGTATACGACTGTGGAAGTAGCGCCCTGAGACTTGTAAAGGAACCTCCTGCAGAGGATCAAGCAAGGGAATCCACCAGGGGGCTTGACCTTGGAAAAAACTAGAACTCAGACCTCAGGAGCCAATAGATCTCAGACAGACACTGAGAGCGAGGATAAACCTGAGAAGCTGCTGGGCTAATGATGGCTAATCAGTTACAGGAAATTCAGAAGAGAAAGAATAATAACAAAAAAAAGAAGTCTTTAACACTCGACAGCTTCTACACAGAGAAAATCCAGACAACCGAGCAAACAGAGGAGGAGAACAAACAACCATCCAGACCCTCCCCAAATAAGGAAAACTCCTCACAAGCTATGGAAGAGTTCAAATCTGAGATTCTGAGGAAAATGGAAGAGATCTGGCAAGAAAATAACAGCTTAAAAGGTAGAATCTTGCAACTGGAAAGCGAGGCTCAGAAACCAAATGAACTGATAAGCAAATTGAACACAAGAAATGACCAGATTGAAAAGGAATACCAGAAGATTATGGCCGAAAACAAGACGATTATGGCCGAAAACCAAAAGATTATGGCCGATTACCAGAAAATTATGGCCGAAAACCAAAAGATTATAGCCGAAAATCAATCCCTAAAGGCTAGAATTGAGCAAGTAGAAACTAATGATCTCTCAAGACAACAAGAACAAATAAAACAAAGCCAAAAGACTGAAAAAATAGAAGGAAACATGAAATATCTCAATGAGAGAGTGACAGACCAAGAAAACCGGTCTAGAAGAGACAATTTGAGAATAATTGGTCTTCCAGAAAAACCAGAAATTAATAAAAACCTGGACTCTATACTAACAGAAATAATTCAGCAAAATTGCCCTGAAGTCCTACAACAAGAGGGCAATATAGACATTGAAAG
This sequence comes from Gracilinanus agilis, assembly GCF_016433145.1. Taxonomy (NCBI): domain Eukaryota; kingdom Metazoa; phylum Chordata; class Mammalia; order Didelphimorphia; family Didelphidae; genus Gracilinanus; species Gracilinanus agilis. Next base: position 30,203,204 of record NC_058135.1, read on the forward strand.
GATTCATAGAACACCTGCGGTATTCGATCAAGAAAGGAAAACACCAAGAAACATCATTGCAAAATTCAAGAGTTTCCAAGCAAAAGAAAAAATCTTACAAGAAGCCAGAAAGAAACAATTCAAATATCAAGGAGCAACAATCAGGATCACACAGGATCTGGCAGCCTCAACACTAAAAAACCGCAAGGCGTGGAATACGATATTCAGAAAGGCAAGAGAGCTGGGCCTGCAACCACGGATCAACTACCCATCAAAATTGACTATATATTTCCAAGGGAAAGTATGGGCATTCAACAAAATTGAAGAATTCCAGGTATTTGCACAGAAAAGACCGGGGCTAAATGGAAAGTTTGATATCTAACCACAAAAATCGAGAGAAACCTGAAAAGGTAAATAAGATACAGAGGGGAAAGAAAGAAAACTTATAATTTTTAAATTTGCCTTTTTAAGGGCCTCAGTGAGATCTAATTATCTGTATTCCT
>NC_058135.1:30208684-30228752 GCF_016433145.1 Gracilinanus agilis
GGGGGGGGGGGGGAGTTGAAGGGGAAAGGTGGAGCATGAATCATGTAACCATGTTAAAAATGAATATTAATAAATGTTAAAAAAAAAAAGAAATGTATGTTTATAAAATTAATTTGATAACAGTGTATGGGATGGATGATTAGAAGAGTATTAAAAATGTAGTGTTAACACTACTTAAGAAAGAGTAAGAAAATAGAGTGAGTCAAGAAATTATTTCCATATAGCTTAATTATTGATTCTTAAATGGAAGGTAATGGTTTAAAAATAAGAATGAAAAGGTGGGTAAGGGTTAGGTTATAAATGGCTGTGAAAGCAAAACAGATTTTATAGCTGATCCTAAAAGGAATAGGGAGTCCCTAAAAATTATTGAATAGGGAATTATATGGCTATATTTGTGCTTTATGAAAATAGCTCTTTAATGCCTCATTTTTTCTTGGTTGTGTGCCCAATTGACTGATCTGGTCTTTCTTAATTTTATTGATAAACCTTCAGGGATATAAATTTTCCCCTGAGTACTGCTTTGGTAGTTTCCCATAAATTTTGATAGGTTATCTCCTCATTGTCATTCTCTTCAAAGAAATCAGTGATTGTTTCTATGATTTGTTCTTTGACCCATCCATTTTGAAGATGTAGATTATTTATTTTTTAAATAATTTTTAATTTGTCTTTTCATGAACCCTTATTGATTATAATTTTTATTGCAGTTTGATCTGAAAAGTTGTATTTATTATTTCTGTTTTTCTGCATTTGGTTGCAAAGTCTTTATACCCTAGAATTTAATCATTTTTATATGTACCATGTGCTGCTGAAAAGAAAAGAAAAGAAAAAAGTATATTCCTTTTTATCTCTATTTAATTTTCTCCATATATCAATGAAATCTAACTTTCTAAAATTTCACTCACTATAAAGTGAGTAAATAATTAAAAGTAAAAAATTACTTCTTTCTTATTTAGTTTTTGGTTATTTTACTATTTCCTCCTTAAGCTCCTTTAGTTTCTCCTTTAAAAATCTGTAGATTATACCATTTGGTCCCTGTATGTTAAGTACATTGCCTATATAACGTTTTATCAAGATGTAATTACCTCCCTTATCTCTTTTCATCAGATCTGTTTTTGCTTTAGCTTTGTTGAGACGATGATTACCATTCCTGCTTTTTTTTGTCTCAGTTGAAGCTCATTAGATTCTGCTCCATCCCTTACCTATAATCTGTGTGTGTCTACCTGTCTCAAATATGTTTTTTGTAAACAACAGATGGTATGATTCTGGTTTTTAATCTACTCTGCTATCCTCTTCTGTTTTATGGGTGAGTTCATCCCATTTACATTCACAGTTATCATTAACAGCTATGTATTCCCCTCCACCTTGTTTTCCTCTTTTAATCCTGCCCTTTTTCCTTTCACTCTTTCCCTATACACCAGTGTTTTGATTTTAATCACACACACACCCATTTCCCCTCCCTTATATTTCTCCCCTTCCCATCACCACCTCCTACTTCTCTATAGGGTCTTTTAATCACCCCTCCCCCAACTTTCCCTTCCATTATGTTACTCCATTCCCCACCCCCCCCTTTCTTATTCTCCTTCTAATTTTCTATAGGGTAAGATAGGATTCCATACCCCAATGAGTCTAACTGTTTTTCCTTCTCTGAACCAATTCCAATGAAAGTAATGTTTAAATATTACTTGTCATTACCCTTATCTTCCTCTCCATTGTAATAGTTCCCCTACTCCCCATGCCTTCTTATGGGATATAATTTACTCCATTTTACTTCTCTCTTCCCATTTTCCTTAATGCAATCCTCTTTTTCACCCCTAGATTTTTTTTTGCATATCATCCTAAACAGTTTACTATCATACCCTCTATCTTTGTATACCTTGTACACTTCTTCTAACTACTATGATAATTGGGAGTTTTGAAAATATTGTGGCCAGGGACTGAATTCCACAGCATGCCTCAGGGGTCCCTCTTGAATGGTCTTGAATGGACTAATCCTGTGCTAGGGAGGGACCACACACCCCTATTTCCTGATGTGAGATTGGTCTTGAATTGGACCAATCTTGTGCTAGGGTGGGACCACACCCTCTACTTCCAGGCATGTCCCATGCCAAAGAGGAGCCTTTGAATCAAACTAGATTTGGCATTTAGCTGGGATAGTAAATTTCAAACTAGGGGAACTTGGGTGTTTTTTCTTTAAATAAAGTTTTGTGAGATCAAAGTGATGGAGTTTCTTTCAGCATTTACATAATGATAAAAGAATTTTAAATGTTACAGATATCATCTTCCATATAGGAATACAAACTATTTGACCTAATTGAAGCCCTTAAATTTTTTCTCTTTCTTATTTGCCTTTTTGTGCTTCTCTTGAATTTTGCATTTGGACATCAGATTTTCTGTTCGAAGTCTGATTTTTTCTTCAAGAATTCTATTAAATGACCATACATTCCACTGAAAGAATATAGTTAGTTTTGATGGATAGGTGATTCTTGGTTGTAAACCCCGTTTCCTTGCTTTTCAGAATGTCATATTCTAAGCCTTATGGTCCATATGTGGAAATTTCCAGATCCTGTGTAATCCTGAATAGTGCTCCATGATATTTGAATTGTCTCTTTCTGATTGTTTGCAATATTTTATCCTTGACTTAAGAGCTCTTGAACTTGGCTATACCATTCCAGGGAGTGGCCATTTGGGGATTTATTGCAGGAGGTGATCTGTGGATTCTTTCAGTTTCTATTTTACCCTCTTATTCAAGAATATCAGGGCAGTTTTCTTTGATAATTTATTATAATATGGGGTTTTTTTTATCATGAATTTCAGGTAGTCCATTAATTCTTAAATTTTCTCTCATGGACCTATTTTCCAGGATAGTTGTTTTTTCAATGAGATATTTCATATTTTATCCTGTTTTTTTTATTCTTTTGATTTTGTTTTGTTTCTTGATGTCTCATGAAGTCATTAGCTTCTATTTACCCAATTCTAATTTTTAAAAGATGATTTTCTTACTCAATTATTTGATGCTCCTTTTCCATTTGGTCCATTTGGCTTTTCACGGAACTCTTTTCTTCACTGGATTTTTTTTTGCTTCTTTTTCCAGTTGACCAAGTTTGTTTTTTAAACTGTTATTTTCTTTTTGCATTACTTTCATTTCTTTTTCCTATTTTTCTTCAACCTGTCTTACTTTTTAATCCCTTTTTGAGTTCTTCCAGTTCCTGAAACAAATTCCCATTTTTCTTTGAAGTTTTGCATGTGGTTGCTTGGACCTCACTGTTCTGACTGACTGTGCCACACTCTTTGTCTCCATAGAAATTTTTGAGGGTTAGGTGTTTCTTTTGCTGTTTTCTCATTTTCCCAGTCTTTTTTTTTTTGCCTGTGGACTGGGAATTCTGAAAGCTCCTGATTCTGTCTCCTCCGCTGATGGCTTGCAAGACTCAGTACTCTGAATTATTTTGCCCTGGGGTTAGTGGTTTCATCACAGCACAGACTTGAAAGGATCAATCACTTTGAACTTCTACCCCTCACTTAGGGCTAGTGTCAGGGCCTGGGACTTCAAGGGGTGGATGTGTGGTGTGGGGCACTCTCTTGCTGGTGTAGGCAGGGTCCCAGGATCTCAAAGTTGACCTATGACCAGGCTTAGAACCTGGTGCAGTAGATGGTGGAGTAGTTAGCCAGCACTCCTCTGTGTGCAATTTTGCTTCTGGTTCCCCCTTATCCCATGAAAATAAAATCTCTCTGCCTACCTTTCAAGTTTTGTTCATCAGAAGAGCCTCCTCACTCCATCTTGCTTTTGGATTTTTACTCCTGTAATCTTGAGGTGCTTTTAAAAGATTGATTTAAAAGGATTGTTAGAGTGATTTCAGCTTTTTATGCTACTAAGCCATCATCTTGGCTGCACCCCCAAGTTCATCAAATTAAAACAGGAAGGGATATTGATGATTATTTCCATTTTCTTAAGTTGATGTTCATCAACTTTTAAATACATATTTTGATAATTATTTCAATATAATTGTTTCCTTAGTGTTACTATATATTTTATTATATGAATTTAATAACTATTTCATGGACATTATAATCTGGGGCAGGGAGACAGACTTGTGTAATTGTATTTACTCTTTTCATCCCAGGTTCAAAAGATGGAATGAGCAAATAAGAAAGAGCACAGTACCACGGAAATAGCCCTAGCTATGAAGTCAAAAGGATTGGGTTCAAATACTTGTCACTTAATTTTTTTCCTTATTAGTAAAATGAGAGGTTGGACTGGATGACCTCTGAAAACCCTTCTAACTATAGATCTAGGTTCCTTACATATCATGTGTATTGGGAACTGTACTGTGTAAAAGAGATGGGCACCAGGGACGTTAAAATATAATCTAAATGGTTGTGGGTACACACACTGGGTCGAAGGAGAGACAGGACCAGGATAGGGAGACCAGAGAACACAACTAAGCTGCTGCTAACTGACAAAAATGGCTGTTGGCCAACTGTCACCACTAGGCAAGAGTCTTTGAAACCAGTAGGCAAGGTAAAAGGTTTTAACAGTTTTAATTATGAGAAACTAAAAGGATGGGATAGGGATTTCTACATTAAAACTAAATGGGCAAAACCACAGGGCAAGGGGAGGACTTCTCTACTCTAATTTTAGTGATCTAAGCAGGCAGAGCCCAAAGGAGCAGTAATGGAGTCTCTGGGTGGCTGCTTCAAACCTGGTTCCAGCCAGGTTTGACCAGCACAGCTAAAGGGCCTGTGGGTGGCTTTGAGGGTTTCTCACAGTAATCCACAAATGATCTCAGGATGCCAAAAGCCAAGGTGGTCCAAGGTACCCAAGTAGAGCGAGTGTGCTTGAGATGCTGTCTACCAGATCCCAAACTCCTCCTCCACCTGGTGCTGCTCTGTAGTTCTTGTCCACCTGCTAGATGCCACCACCACACAGGATCCCAGGGAAATCAGGAAGCAGGGTGTCCTTAACTCTGAGATCTCCCAGGGCTAACAACAGTTTGTGCCAACCACTAATGGAGTCTCTCTCAGGGCACAAGCAACTTCCCGCTCCTTCATTCCATCTTGGAATGCTCCAGCCCTTCCTGCTAGGTCAATCTTAATACTTAATTACTAACTAATCTTCCTCACAACAACTGAAAGACCTATGTGAAAGAGAACCTTCAAAGGAGGAAACAGGCTCATTTAAATTCTGGTCATTTCCCCTACATTTCCATCTCTTTTCATTTTTTCAGTTCTAGAAGAAGGTTTCATAAATAAATGCCAATTAAGCTAGAGTTGGGATGAGGAAAAGGGACCCAGGAAGGACTATGAATTGAACTTCAATAACAATGACAACAACAAAACCCCATAGAATTAAAGAATCTAGATGGTAGATCATGCAAGAAGAACTGAGGATCCATAATGGCTTAAGCAAAAAAGAACCTTATGGAGATACCTCCTATAGTGGCTTAAGAGATAAATAAGATGTTTAGAACATACTTAGGGGCAGCTAGGTAATACAATGGATAGAGCACTAGGCCTGGAGTCAGAATGGCCTGAGTTCAAATTTGGCCTCAGAAACTTCCTAGCTATGTGACCCTGGGCAAGTCCTTTAATCCTGTTTGCCTTGTGCTTGCTCTTCTGTTTTAGAGTTGTTTTTAGGACAGAAGGCAAGAGATTAAAAAAATGAAAAAGAACATTTAGCTATTTTTGAAGAAATCAAGTCAACTGATCCAGACAAATCCTCAGATCCTGAAAAAAAAAGCTGACAGACATGGAACCATATTTAGTGATATTTGAAAGATGATGGAAAATGAGAAATATACAACAAGGGCAAAGTCATAATTTTCTAAAAAGGGGATGTTGTAAATTATAAGCCATTAAGCTTGACTTTTATTCCTAAGAAAATTCTTCAAAAGAAAAACAATGATTAAAAAGAAGATGGCTTGCATCAGTAACAAGTCATAACAATTGTAATATCTTTTACTGGATTAGTAAACCAGAAGATGTGGAAATGGTTAAGATGTTGTTTACTGGGGGCAGCTGGGTAGCTCAGTGGATTGAGAGCCAGGCCTAGAGACGGAAGGTCCTAGGTTCAAATCCGGCCTCAGACACTTCCCAGCTGGGCAAGTCACTTGACCCCCATTGCCTACCCTTACCACTCTTCTGCCTTGGAGCCAATACACAGTATTGACTCCAAGACGGAAGGTAAGGGTTTAAAAAAAAAAAAAAGATGTTGTTTACTGAAATTTTAATAAAGCTTTTAATAAAATAGCTCTCATTACTCATATGGTTAAAAATAGATTCAACAATAATACAATTAGATGGATTCAAAACTGATTGGATGGTCATACTTAATGGTTTCTAATAATTCAGGTCAACATGGCAGGAGGTCTCCACTGGGATAATCAAGGATTTGACCCTGCAGTGTTTAGTATTTTTGTCAATTTCTTGGATAAAATCACAGATGATGTGCTCATCAAATGTATAGATGATAAAGTTGGGAGAAATGGTAAAGCATATCCGGTGACAGAGCTGAAATCCATCTTGTAATTATTTCATTTTTATCCTTGCTTTGTATCTATTTATTTGCATGTTGTCTTCCTTATTAAGTTATAAGATTCTTGAAAGCACATTTTGTCTCTTTTAATTCTCAGCACTTAGCTCAGTGCTCGTTACTGAATAAATGTTTAATAAGTGTTTATGGAATTGAACTGAAACTCATATGGAGACATGAAATGTTCCAGTCAATCTTAGCTTCCTGAAGAACCACATAAGGAAGAGGAAAAAAATAAAGAAACATTAGACAATCTCAAGGAAAAATATCACTGAACTACTCCTTCCCATCTAGGACTTCAACAGAAAGCAAACCTAAAACCTATAGAATTCCTGCTTTAAGGTATTCCAGAAAATTGGATTGAACAAATCCCAAAGTCAAGGGCAGCCTGTTAAGGTACTTCACCAGGACACTAGGTCTCAGGCCAGCAGGACATCCCTTTTGAGATGGCATCTGAGTCTTCTCTATTAGGTACTGTGGCAGGAGTCACAGGTCCCCAGAGTTCCCTGGACTTCCTGTTCTAGGTCTGGATATGAGGTCAGAGTTCCAGACTCAGAATCTGGAAGAAGGCAGCTTCCTAATCAAGTATTACCCTAGGGGAGTTGGAGAATAAGGTCTAGCAACCTCATGCAGAGTTAGGGCAGGGCAGTGTCTACCTGAAAACAATAGGTATGCTATATATTCCATTCCAGATCTGAAACACTCTTCCTATGTTACCTTTGAAATGCCCATTCTATAAATATTTCCTTATATTTTAGATCTCCTCTATTTTAGCTCCATCCATCTTCTAACACAGGGGTCGGCAACGTATGGCTCTCAAGCTATAGCTGGCTCTTTTGAGGGCCAGATATGGCTCTTTCTGCAGGAGCCATAAAGTCCATTTTTTTTTTCAGGTGCTGTTACAGGAGCGGCACTGTGAGCACTGTACGGCTCTCACGAAATTACATTTTAAAAAATGTGGCATTTATGGCTCTCACGGCCAAAAAGGTTGCCGACCCCTGTTCAAACACTTACTGAAGCAATGCTCCACACTCAACTACTGTTGTGAGGGTTTATTTAGCAATTCATTTAGTAATAGTGTTGGAAGGGTTAGAGGATTCCAAGATGGAATGAAGGAGCAGGAAGTGGGCTTGTGCTCTGAGAGAGACTCCATTAGTGGTTGGACATAAGTGTTGTTAACCCTGGGAGATCTCAGAGTTAGGGAAAAACTGCATCCAGATTCCCTGGGATCCTGAGAGGTGAAGGCTTTCAGCAGTGGACAACAAACCTACAGAGCAGCACCAAGTGGGGAAATGGTTTGGGATCTGGTGGACAGCATTTCAAACTCACTCTCCCTACCTGGGTACCTTGGATCATCTGGCAGAGTTGGTTGTTGGCATCCTGTGACCATCCTTGGATTACCATTAGACCCCAAAGCCACCCTCAGGCCCTTTAGCTGAGCTGACCAAACCTGGCTGGAACGAGGTTTGAAGAAGCTTTCCCTGTGACTTCAGTACTGCTCCCTTGGGCCCTGCCTGGCTTTGATCAGTAGGATAGTGTAGTTAAGTCCTTCCCTGCCCCCTGTGGTTTGCCCCTTAGGTTTCAAGTGTAGAATTCCCTATCCCATCCTTTATTTAGTTACCCACAATTAAACTATGTGAACTTTTACCTTTGCCTTCTGGTTCCATAGACCCTGGCCTAGGGTGAGCTGGGTGACCGTTGGGCCAACTGCCATTCCTGTGTCAGTTAAAATAGTGAACCCTGGTCTCCCTATCCTGGTTGGTCCTGTATCGCCTTCAACCCAATGTGTACCCACAAACCATTTAGGTTATATTTTAATAATAATTAATATCCCTGGTGCCTCACCTTTACACTACTCAGATGATACTATATCCTTGTCCATCCTTTCAAGATTCTCTCATATCCTCAAACTTATTTATCCTAGTGGAGTCAGAATACTCCTTCCTCCCCATGGACTCTTTCAAAATTTCCTTTCAGTGGCATCGCTCAGCAAGCTCTGCCTTTAAGGTTTGCTCTAACCAAATTCATCACCCAATTCAAATCTTGAAACTCACAGGACATCCTCCTTTTGTCAATGAATTCTTTGCCTAGCTCACAATCTTCTCTTCCACTTCAGCTTATTCTAGTAAATAAATTAAATACTTTAATTTCCAAGTTCCTATATAATTCTCATGATGTACTATATGCAATTCAATTCTACTCCTATATTCAACTAATTAACAAGCATTTATTAAGCCCTAACTAAGTACCAGGCACTGTGCTAAGCTTTAAGGCTGCAAAAACAAAACAAAACAAAAAACAAAAACAGAAACAGTCTTTGCCCTCAGAGAGTTTCTGTTCTAATGGTGAAGGTCATTTGCACAAAATATGTATATTTGACAGAAGGTGTAATAAGGGAATAAAGCAAGGAAATGGGGTATGTGGGTCCCTAGTTCAGTAAGTGGGAAAGGAGGGTACAATGGTGGAGGTAGTAAATTGAGGTAGTAGGATCTGTAAGGGAATGACTGAGTTTAGGGAAATATACAATGATGAAGTATAATGAGTGACAAGGGGAGAGGATGAGGTAATTGGGCAGGCAGCTATGACAGGGAGACACAGACTGGGTACACAGGCTTGAGACAGAGGACACTGAAGAGAAACAGGCTGAACCCTTCAGGTAGGAAGGGCCCTTCTACAGACAAAGGTTAGGGCCAGTCAGAAATGGTTTGAAACTAACTAGAGGGCTTTCTAGTCAGTTTCTCAGGTTTACAAAGAAAGAATCCCCAGACTCTTCCCTGTCTGTGAAATAGAAGGGTTTCTCAGAGGAAGTATAGAGATCACCGCTTCCTCCAAGATGGACGCCTCCAACTCCCCTCAGGACCCAAAGAGAAACTGTTCCTTTCTTTCCTTATCCGTCTTTTATCATTCAAACAATGATTTAGCAAAAGGTTTGATTAAATGACAACAGGGTTTATTAAGTCAGTATTGATTATAAAGGACAAAAGGATATAAGGTGTAGAGAGCCATTGGAGAAACAGGGTCAAAATTAGGGCCTGTTATCTGGATTCCCTACGTGACCAGTCCAGGCTGAGGCAGTCTTTGTATTTGGTCCTGGTCACCTGAGCCCTGAAAAGCTCTGGTACCAGCAGGTAGGTTAATCCAAAAACAACTTGACCCCTCCAGGAGGCTATTAGGAGTCATTTAGAGAAATAGAGTCTGTAAAAGATATTTTTATCTGGATCCCATTACAAAATCATCAGCAACTAAAAGTGTGTGTATGATTTTTTTCTGCACTGCATGTCATATGCAGATAGAATGGGCCATCTAAGGTAAAAATCTGAGGCTCCTCTTTTAACTCATTTTCAGATCCCCACCTTTTCTCAATATTCTTATTGGAAAGCTTTGAGTCCTTAATCAGACCAGCAGCTACTAAGTTAACAATTTCTCTCCTTGATAATTAAGAAGCCTGAACTCTAAAAAATATTACTTAGATAAGCTGGAGCCGGACTTTATCAGACCAGGTGCAGTCCTGTAAATCAAGGCAGAACGCAATTAGTAAAAATCTGTATGAAATATGTTTCTGCTCCCAGAATTAACCCCTTACTAATTGGTGGTTGGAATTTGGCCCTTGTCCTTGTACCTATATCTCTACTTTTTAGACTTTAATGGGTTGTGTATGATTTGTAACCCCTTCACAGCTGTGACTCTTTCTTGGTGTTCTTTGTTTGAAACCAGTATAAAAATAAACCCCCAAACTCCATGAGTTTGGAGCAGCTATGGGCTAACCACTAGTCTGGCTGTTCTCAGTTTCTGTTTCCTGTCTTTTCAATCTGACACCATTAAACGCCACTCAGGACCCCCCAAAATATAGAGAGCTGGCTCTCTATAACAAGGTTTCTCTAACAACCGCCTAGGGAGAAGCTCCAGGTGGGGGAGGGACATAGGAATGGGAGACTGAGAAGAGCCTGCTCTCACTCAGCCCCGAAGGCTTTGTTGCCTTTAAGGTTAAGGAAGTTATACACAATGAATCAGGAGATAATTTGTATCAAGGGTAAGCCCTACTTAACTATGGGGAGAACCTAAGTCTTCAAAGTTTGATTGCTACCACCCAAATCCACCCTTCTCCCAAAACCCACAGGAAATCAGGAAAGGAAATGGTGATTGAAATAGGGAAGGTCAGGGAGATCCAGAGGAATTAGCTAAGCTACAAAATCTCAAGAGAAAAGGCACAGATTCAAGGCCAGGTTTCAGCCCAAAGACTGAGCTCAGTTGGCCCTTCAGCTCTCTCCAAGCCTCTGGGATCAACTGCCCTTTGTCAGGGTTCTAAACCCTCTTAACTGCCAGAAATTCTGCAGTTAGCCTTTTGCAGGGTTGATTGCACCTCTGCACTACAAAGGTAATCTCTGAGGTGAAGGTTTGCTAGCAACTTCGGTGGGAGGAAATGGGGAACCAAGAAAGACATCCTGAAGAATGTGGGATTTCAGATGAACTTGAAAGGAAGCTAGGAATTTTAAGAGGTAAAGGTGATGAAGAAGGCAATTCCAGGCATGCAGGACAGTTAATATAAAGATCCAAATTAGGGAGGTGGAATAATCTTTAAGAAAAATTGCAAATAGGCCAATATGACTGGAACATAGAGTATGTGTATGAAAGAAATATGGAAGAATATTGGGAAAATAGAGAGGGACTATATTGTGAAGATCATTAAATATCAAAGAGGAGTTTATATTTTATACTAGAGTTAATAGACACCAAAGCTCATTGAGCAAGAAGAGAGGTGGTATATTCAGATTTGCATTTTAGAGAAATCAATATGGCAAATATGTGGAGGATATTTTGGAGTGGAGGGAGATTTAAGGAAGAGAAGCCAATTTCGTAGCTATGGTAATAGTCCAGGCAAGAGGTAGTGAGGGCTAGAAGAGTGGAATTTCTGGGAGTAGAAATAAGGAGACATCTGACAGTTGTTTAAAAAAAGAAATGGCAGTAGTTTGCAGTTGATTTGATTTATGCAGTGAGTGCGAATTTGTAGTTGGGAATGATATTAAAGTTTAGAACCCTGGCCACTGGAATTGGTGGTACTCCCAACAATGATAGAGAAGTTCAAAAGAGGGGTGTGCTTAGGAAGAATATAATGAATTTTGTTTGGGACATGTCATTAAACATCCAGTTCAAAATACCCAGTAGGCAGTTGATAAAGTATCAGAGCCCCAGAGTAACTAAAGGTGGATATATTTATCTGGAATATCATCTGAGATGATAGAGATAATAATGATGATAATAGAACCCAGTGGAACTGATGAGATCATCAGTTGAATGTATATATGGGGAAAAGAGAAAAGGGTCTACCATTAAGTGTCTTGGAAGTCCAGCAAAGAAGACAGAAAAGTGGTTAGAACAGTAGGAAGATAAAGAAGATCACCAAATCCTTCTGAGAATATGTGAGGTCAGATGGGATCTGTGTTCAATTATATTGTAAGCTTCAGAGAGGGCAAGAAACATGATTAAAGACTTAAAACTGGCAAGCAAGAGAAAATTAATGACCTTGAAGAGAACAAGGGAATTTAAAAAACATTTACTAAGTACTGACTATGTGCCAAATTGTGGTAAGTACTGGAGATAAAAATGCAAAATTTAAAAATCTCACTACCAAGGAGCTTCTAATAGATGTAGATAACATCTATAGGGGAGGAGTGCCCAGGGAGAAATATTTTGATTGGGAAAATAATGAGTAGATCCATGAAGGGGTAGAGTGACTCATTCTTTCCAAAAGCAAAGAACTAATTTGATTATGGTATACAAGTTGGGAAAATGGGTGGGGCAGAGGGGATATATGTGTCAGCATTGCATAGCCCAAATGACAAGGTAAAAAGTAATGAAGCCAAAAGCCAAAATGAAGAGCATTAAGATAAGAGTGAGAGAAGAGCAAAGGGAAGTGTAGGTACTCAGTATATGTTACTTTTTCAAGGGATTTGAATGAGAAAGGAAAGATACAGGATAATAGCATTGATAGGTCTAATTCAAGGATGAAGGAGACAAGGAAATGTTAGAGATAATAGATAAGAGAAAGACTGAAAGAGAGAGACAGAGACAGAAAAAGAGAGACAGAGAGACAGAGACAGAGAGAGACAGAGAGAGATAGAGAGAGATAGAGAGACAGAGAGAGTCAAATGTACTGGTAGAAGGGTTATCTTTGATAAGGAAAAGTGCCATATTTTCAAGAGAGACTGAAATAAAGAAGAAGATAGAGGAGGATCAATGTGTCGTGAAATAAGGATGCAGGGATAAAAAGGAATTTATAGTGAATGGCTTCTTTTTCTTTCTCTCTTTCTTTCTTTCTCTCTTTCTTTCCCTCTTTCTCTCTCTCTCTCTCTCTCTCTCTCTCTCTCTCTCTCTCTCTCTCTCTCTCTCTTTCTTTCTCTTTTGGTGAATTATGAGGCAAGGTACTCAAATGATTCAGTAGGGAAAATTGAGGGTGGAAGAATAAAGAGATGATCCATAACAGCTGTAGGAAAGACAATTAATTGAGGAGGAATTAAAGGATTGCCTTTCTTCATTTGGGACCCAGGTGAAATTGGATAAAATTCATATATAGTGGGCCCACTCCCCTCTACCAAAGTCATGTGATTTCATCCAGTAACAGTTAACAATGATTAAGTAGAAGTAGAGAAAAGTAGAGGAAAACAAAGTAGAGAAAAAGTAGAGAAAAAAGATGGGAATGATCCAAGGTTGAAGCTTGGTAAACTTTGAGTTATGATTGAAAAAAGTGAGAAAAGAATTAAAACAGGAGATAATGTAGAATTGAACTGGTTTACTGGGGTCAGGAGGATGAGTAAGAAAGAACAATATAGCCGGAATAGGAGGATGATCTTGGAAAAATTTGAGGGTAGGAGATATTGCAAGTCAGGGCTGAAATGTATATATATATAATATATATATATATATATATATATATAAATATTAAAATAAGACATAATGGGAAATGGAATTATAGGAATGATGGGTACAGTAATTATAGGTATGACCAGATAGAAGTTAATTGTTTTTAATCATGGAAGTGTAACATGAATGACTGCACAATCAAAGATGTGATCATCATCATATATAGAGGAGGGAGAGTGGAAAGTGAATCTTAAAGAGGACAAGACAAATGGTAGGAGGATCTGATAGTGACAGCGGTGGGAAGGAATATTTAAACTGCTCCTCAGGTCAGTCATTTTATCAGTCAATGAGAACATATTGTTTACTATATACCAGGCTAAGAACTGAGTATACAAAAACATGCAAATAAGTATGCACATACAAGATACATTTGGCACATAAAAGTCCTAATTCAGAAGGTGAATTGAGTCTTGAAGAACCTAAGGAAGCAAGATGGTGGAAGTGAAGAGGAAAAGGATATGTCAATTACCAGGGTAGAGCCAAAGAGAAAAATGGTTGAAATTCTAGTCTGGTTCAGTCAATCCCAAAGCCCATTATTTATTACATGTTTACCAACTGGATCTAATTTCAGAACATCTCATTGTGTTCCAGTGAATCTTCAAGGCTTCTCTATTACACATCATCTTGACTTTCCCAAAAGTAGATGTCCCAGTTTCTTCACGTAAGGAGACACTATCATAGATCCTCTGTACACAGGAGTGTGCTGAAGTCAGCTCAACTTGGCTCTCTCTCAAGAAATGGTTGTTCGTTTTTCAGCTTAAACATTTTCACTTTAGGAATTGGCAAATGCCAAATTAGTACTTGATTTGTTGTTTTGTTGATTGTCTATTCTTAAGAAAGTGATGAAGAAAATGTTAATAATGCTGACTAAACTTAAAGTATGTAATGTATACTTTCCCCTTCTGGAAAACCAGTTGATAAACATTGATCAGCACACCATTATCTGCACATATGCCAGTTCCCATTGAATAATATTGTTGTTATTGTTCTGAAATTACAAAATATAATTACTATAATATATAATTAATATTTCATGTATAAGCATCTCTATTTTTTATGAATTAAAATATTTGTATTTACTGGGGATTGCATGTTTATAAAAAAGAAAATTAAAATGTTATAAAGTTATTAAATAAAACTAATATAATAGATGAGATGAGCAAGACCGCTCCCCAAATAATCATATCAACTCTATTTGAATTGCAAAAAATGGAAACAAAATTTAAGTAATAAATTATATGTGAATTTAGTAGATTGAAGAATATAAAGAAAATAGAAATAGAGTAAGCTGAGCTAATATAATAAAAATGATAATCCTACCTAAATTAATTTACTTATTTAGGGCCATACCAATCAAATTACCAAAAAAACTATTTTATAGAACTAGAAAAAGTAATAACAAAATTCATCTGGAAGAACAAAAGTTCAAGAATATCAGAAGAACTAATGAAAGAAAAATGTGAAGAAAATGTCTAGTGATACCAGATGTAAAACTGTATATAGCACTAATCAACAAAACAATCTGGTACTGTCTAAGAAATAGAGCAAAGGTAAATGACCTCAGCAATCCAGTGTTTGATAAATCCAAAGATCCTAGCTTTGGGGATAAGAACTCACTATTTGACAAAAACTGCAGGGAAAATTGGAAAACAGACTGACAAAAATTAGGTTTAGATCAGTCAAAATAGGTATATGATTTAAACAAAGAGTGATAGAGGGGGCAGCTGCGTAGCTCAGTGGAATGAGAGCCAGGTCTAGAGAGACAGGAGGTCCTAGGTTCAAATCTGACCTCAGACACTTCCCAACTGTGTGACCCTGGGTAAGTCACTTAACCCCCATTGCCTAGCCCTTAACACTCTTCTGCACAGTATTGACTCCAAGATGGAAGATAAGGGTTTAAAAAAAAAAAAAAGAGTGATAGAAGTAAATTAGGGGAATATAGAATAGTTTACCTGTCAGATCTCTGGAGAAGTAAAAAATTTACGACTAAACAAGATATGAAAGAAATAATTTTGATTATATTAAATTAAAAAGGTTTTGCACAAACAAAACCAATGCAACCAAAATTAGAAGGGAAACAACAAACTGGGGGGAAAATGTATAACAAAATTTTTTGATAAAAGTCTAATTTCTCAAATATATAAAGAACCGCATCAAATTTATAAGAATCCAAGTCATTCTCCAATTGATAAATGGCCAAGGGATATGAATAGACAGTTTTCAGATAAAGAAATCAAAGCTATCAACAAACATATGAAAAACGTTCTAAATCCCTCATGATTAGAGAAATGAAAATTAAAATGACTCTGAAGTACTACCTCACACCTATCAGATTGACTAATATGATAGTAAAGGAAAATGATAAATATTGGAAGGAATATGGCAAAAGTAGATCACTAATGAATTGTTTGTGGAGTTGTAAACTTATCTAATCATTCCTGAGGACTATTTGTTATTATGCCCAAAGGGCTATAAAAGAATGCATACCCTTTGGTCAAGCAATACCACTACTAGTTCTGTATTATGGAGAGATTAAAAAGGGGGAGGGAAAGGATCTATTTGTACAAAAATATTTATAGCCTCTCTTTTTGTGGTGACAAAGTATCAGAAACAAAAAGGATGTTCATCAATTGGGGAATGGTTGAACAAATTGTGGTATATGATGGAGATGGAATACTATTGTGCTGTAAAGAATTATGAATAGATTGATTTCAGAAAGAGCTAGAAAGACCTACATGAATTGATGCAGAATGAAATAAGCAGAACCAGGAAAACATTGCACATAGTAACAATAATATGTGGAATGATCAAATGTGATAGACTTTACTACTAACAGCAGTACAATGATAAAGAAAAATTCCGAGGGGCTTATGAAAAAAGATTGTTATCCATCTCCACAGAAAGAACTGTTGGAGTAGGAGTACAAATGGAAACATATGATTTATCACTTGTTTATTTGAGTATGTGTTTTGGGGCTTTGGTTTTATAATATTGTTCACTTTAAAATAAATAATATGGAAATAAAAAGGAAAACAAAGATATGGATGAACTAACATGAAGTGACTCAAATATAGTAATATAAGCAATAACATGAGTATTAATATAAAGACAACAGTAAAAGACAGAATAATTCAGGGAAAATGCAAGGTTAATGCTGATTATGATTCATTTATGTTGGAACATATTTATTTACTGTTTGCTAAGAGATAATAAATTGTAATAGTGGAGTTATATACAATTTTCTTCCCAATCACTATATCGGATGATTTTTCTCAACTGATTTTAAGACAAACTAGTATGGGTATAAGATTTATTGGGAAGTAATTGTTACATCAAAATAAAATGCATTGATTAAAAAAAGAACAGACAAATTTTTGAAAAAGGAATAGCACATGATGGCCCCAACTATTAACATAATCCTAATAACTTAATTTATAATATTCAGTCATTTTTTTTTTAAAGGAAATGCCTTCTTCGGGTGTAACTGCTGTTGGATTTAAAAATCAGCCTGACAGGCTACTGAACTATTTCAAGCCTGTTAAGTAAGCTGCTTCCTGGCCCCCACGCCTATCTGCCTAGGGACCCTAGCTATTATTGCTAGTAAAGAATGAGCCTCTTCTTGCATATTGCATTGTCAGTGTGATTCTTCCTCCGTCCACGAACCTGGGTTAGGTATTAAAATTTGGGTACAACACTACTAAATTAATCTTCCTAAAAAATCTATCATGTCAACCAATGTGCCCAAGGACCTAAAATGGCTCCCTTTTGCCTACTGCATTGCCAAAACTACTTTATCTAGATTCCCAAGGCTTTTTGTTTTATGGTCCCATCCAAAATTATGTAGCTAATTTCACTTTTTACTTCCTAATATATATTTATTCTTTCTTGATGTTAGGTGGATGAATAATTTTAAGAGAGTGAGAATCAGTTAGAGATCCCATAAGCAATGAAAGTTAATCTCAGAGTCTTCTCCTAGAATGAGACTGGCCAATAAAAGAGGTAACACTATTAGACATATATTATTAGAAAGTCTCCAAAGACAGCTACAGATCTAAGAATCATGGACCCTGATAATGAAAAGAAATAGTAGTTATGGACTCCCAGAGGCAGCAATGTTCAGAGCACATCAGAAAGCTATCCCCAAAGGGAATCTTATGAGAACTCCATGAAAGGAGAAAATGACTTTCAGGGTCAAAAGTAAATATATGCTCCATGGACATTTATACACATTTTTCTCATAACCATTGTACTTTTTTATGAACCCAGCCTTCCCAGCAGGGACTTTGTGATTAAAAGATAGAGCTTGGGGACCTTTTTTTTGTTCTTGTTTTTCAATTCTTATTAGTAATGAGGATCACACTGGATGAAGGCTCATGAGCAACTGTACTAGAATCCTTTCAGGATAACTCTTAGAACCCTAAAGAGAGTATTAATCATGGTTCTCCAAGGCTTCAACTGCCAATAAAAAGAGGCAGGGAAGTATGAGGATGTTTAAGAGTCAGACTTTCTGAGAACTGTATTTGGAACATCTTGTGGTTGCTAAAGGAATAGGCTCTTATGAATGTGGAGTCACTCATTTTCAGCCTGATTCTACATAAATTTGAAGGGCTGATGCCATTAAGTGGTGAAGTCAGAAGCAAGGGTGCTTCAACATGAACAAGTTTGAAATGAACCAGAGAGGAGGAATGTGTATAGGGAGCAATAAATAATACAGCAAGTACAGACAGCTTTTCTTTAGGCTTTTTATGGTCACAAAAGAGAATAAAAATATTGGGTGTCCCAAAAGCCTTACTGAATTTAAAAGCTATTAAACTTTAATAGCTTAATAAAGCAGAAACAAGCAAAGAATTATCTTATTGGCACCAGAAGACTATTTCCTAGTTAACTGGATACTTCTTGTTCTCTATTTGATGTTCTTCCCCCCTCATTTTTACCTTTGAGTTTCCCTAGATTTTTTTAAGACAGAAGTGTCTTAAAATTGATGACAAAGAGGTTCCGGGTTAAGATGGCGGTAGAGTAAGAAGCAGCTCTTAACCTCTCCTGACCGAAACACACAAAACTCCTCAAGGGGACATAAAAACAAGTCCAGACAAACGGAGGAACCCCACAACAGGGCACAGCGTGGAAAGTACGTGGAATCGAGATATTTCCAGGCTATAAAGGGCTCTCACTAAATCGCGGGCTGAGCAACCGCCCCACCCCTACCCCCTCCACACACAAAATCTATAGCTCTGAAGCCAGCTAAAAAGAAATAGAGCAAGTTTGGGGCACCCATCGAGTCATTGGCAGCTCCGGGGCCTGTTCCTGAGAGCAGCAAGATTTAGGACCCCAATAAGCCAGAGCTTATTCAGCGCGAGGGCAGAGAGTGGACGCCCAGCGCAGAGCGCACAGGCACT
The DNA here is from genome assembly GCF_016433145.1 of Gracilinanus agilis. NCBI lineage: Eukaryota > Metazoa > Chordata > Mammalia > Didelphimorphia > Didelphidae > Gracilinanus > Gracilinanus agilis. The sequence continues at coordinate 30,227,525 of NC_058135.1, forward strand.
GGCGGAGGCGTGGGTGGAGGCAGACACAGCCAGGAACTAAAGCTCTGAAAACCTGAGTGGGGAACCAGTGCAGACCGGTATACGACTGTGGAAACAGCGCCCTGAGACTTGTAAAGGAACCTCCTGCGGATGATCAAGCAAGGGGGTCCACTAGGGGGCTTGACCTTGGAAAAAACCAGATCTCAGACCTCAGGTACCAATAGACCGCGGACAGACACTGAGCGCGAGGATAAACCTGAGAAGCTGCTGGGCTAATGATGGCTACCCAACCTCAGGAAAGTCAGAAGAGAAAGAATAACAACAAGAAAAAGAAGCCCTTAACACTCGACAACTTTTACACAGAGAAAATCCAGACAACCGAGCAAACAGAGGAGGAGAACAAACGAGCATCCGGACCCTCCTCAAATAAGGAAAACTCCTCACAAGCTATGGAAGAGTTCAGAACTGAGATTTTGAGGAAAATGGAAGAGATCTGGCAAGAAAATAACTGTTTAAAAGGTAAAATCTTGCAATTGAACACCAGAAATGACCAGATTGAAAAGGAATTCCAGAAGATTATGGCCGAAAACCGAAAGATTATAGCCGAAAATCAATCCCTAAAGGCTAGAATCGAGCAATTGGAAGCTAACGATCTCTCAAGACAACAAGAACAAATAAAACAAAGTCAAAAGACTGAAAAAATAGAAGGAAACATGAAATATCTCAATGAGAGAGTGACAGACCAAGAAAACCGGTCTAGAAGAGACAATTTGAGAATAATTGGTCTTCCAGAAAAACCAGAAATTAATAGAAACCTGGACTCCGTACTAAAAGAAATTATTCAGCAAAATTGCCCTGAAGTACTACAACAAGAGGGCAATATAGACATCGAAAGGATTCATAGAACACCCACTACATTCGACCCAGAGAAGAAATCGGTTAGAAATATTATTGCCAAATTCAAAAGCTTTCAAGCAAAAGAAAAAATCTTACAAGAAGCCAGAAAGAGACAATTCAAATATCAAGGAGCACCAATCAGGATCACACAGGATCTGGCAGCCTCCACGCTAAAAGACCATAAGGCTTGGAATACGATATTCAGAAAGGCAAGAGAGCTGGGCCTTCAACCACGGATCAACTACCCATCAAAATTGACTATATATTTCCAGGGGAAAGTATGGGCATTCAACAAAATTGAAGAATTCCAGGTATTTGCACAGAAAAGACCAGGGCTAAATGGAAAGTTTGA
>NC_058135.1:30241191-30286608 GCF_016433145.1 Gracilinanus agilis
TAGTATTAGAGAAGTTAAGTCCTCCCCCTTACCCTGTGGTTTTGCCCATTAGGTTTTAGTGTAGAATTCCCTATCCCACCTTTATTTTAGTTAAGCATAATTAAACCTTTTTACCTTGCCTGTTGGTTCCAAAGACGCTGGCCTAGTGGTGAGCTGGTGACAGTTGGTGACATTCTTGTCAGTTATCAGCAGCTTAGCTGTGATCTCTGATCTCCCTATCCTGGTCCAGTCTCTCCTACAACCCAGTGTGTGTACCCACAATCATTTAGATTATATTTTAACATCCCTAGTGCCTCCATATTTTTCACATCTTCCCTTCTTGGCAGGAATTAAAATCTCTCTTGGAGAAGAGTGGGATAACCAAAGGCTAGACTCTGAGAGATCCCTCTTCTGGCTCCCTTCCAGGCACATTGATACAGGTGAATCTCATTACCTATGTTGGGCACCCACAATTATAATGCTGATGTTAACATCAAGGAAATGGGGATTTTCCCATTAGAAAAGCAGAAAGTGGGGGCAGCTGGGTGGCTCAGTGGTTTGAGAGCCAGACCTAGAAATGGGAGGTCCTAGGTTCAAATGTGATCTCAGACACTTCCTTCCTAGACAAATCACTTAACCCCCATGCCCTAGTTCTTACTGCTCTTCTGCCTTGGAACCAATATACAGAATTGATTTTAGGATGGAAGATAAAGGTTTAAAAAAAAAGGCAAGAAGAAAACTTGAAGAGTGGAACAAAAGATAACAGCTAAAGAGCAGAGACAGCTTTGGATACTTATCAGCTTAGAGTGGAGGAGACCTGCCAATCAGAAGAAATGATTTCCTCTGTGTAGCAAGGGAAATTTTTTTTTAATTTTAATTTTGAATATTTTCCCATAGTTACATGTTTCATGTTCTTTCCCTCTCCCCCAAGCCTCCCTAACCCCCCTTAGCCGACACACAATTCCACTGGGTTTTATATGTATCATTGATCAAGACCTAATTCCATATTATTGATAGTTGGACTAGTGTTATTGTTTAGTGTCTATATCCAAGGGAAGTTTTGAAAGAAGGCTGCCTATAATCTTCTAAAGAGAAGGTCTCCTCCTTTTTCTTCCCTTTCCCTTAATGCCAGGTAGGGGAATTTGGTATCCAGTGTTTCTCTGAGACCAGCTAGCTATAAATGGGAGATTGGGAGAGTTTGAGGAAATACTGAGAATTAAGAGAACTGGCACACAATCTTTTAACTGTGGTTAGTAGGAAGACATAAATATTCCAGCCTTTGTCAGGAAGTGGACAGTTTAAATACATATAATTTATCAGTAGGTTTCAGTTCAGGTGTTTCCTTTTGGGGTTTTCTTGGCTGAGATACTGAAGTGGCTTGCCATTTCCTTCTTCCACTCATTTTACTGATGAGTAACTGAGGCAAAAAAGGTTAAATGACCTGCCCTGGATCACACAGGTAGTAAGGTCTGAAGTCAGATTTGAACTCAGGAAAAGGAGTCTTCCTTTCTCTAGGCTGGCACTCTATCCACTATGCCACCTAGCCGCCCTATCGTTTATCATTAGGAATGGACTATGTTTTTTAAAAGCCAGAAGCTTATTCTCATTCCTAGAATAAATTGAAATTATGACTATTAATAATGGGATCAGCAAAGTGAACTAGAATTCTTGGACATGGTGAAGGAGGCCAAGACAGGGAGCCACTTGACCCTTGCAAAACATATCGTTGCAAGACATGGCAAACAGGCCCCTGACAAAGTGCATAAATGTGTCAACGCCCTAACTACAGAACCCTGACCTAGTGCGAATGCCCTAAACTGCAGACCCTGACAAGTACATAGAGGTGTCAACGCCCTAACTGCAAGAGATGCCTGCAAACCCCGTAGGCTGATAAGGGGCGGGCATAAAACTCCTGTACTCATGAGCCATAGATGGAACTCTTAGGCTGAATTCCCCTGGTGTGCACCAGATCAATAAATGGCCCTTCTTGCCTAATTGCATTGTCTGCTGGTCTTCCTTGGTGGTGGGCTATGACTCGGACCCCAACATTTGGGGGCTCGTCCGCGTTGGTCCCCACCTCGGAACCCCTTGACAGAAGGGCCGAAGGCACTGCCTTGGACAAGACTTCAGGTGAGCTGTGTGGAGTGTGTGTGGTGATTGAAAGTGTGTATGGGGGAGAGGAGGACTCCCTATGGGCTTATGGCTTATTGGATGGCAGATTCCATGGACATCCTATGCCAAGCCCCGGGGCCCATCCCGTTCTGGGATGAGGGGTTTGCCCCGCGGCATCTGTCCAAACCTCCTACCTGTTTCTGAGAGTTGACCCCAAAAGTACCGCAGTTCTGGTTAACCTCGAGGAGGCCAGTCGGGACCCAGGGGAAGTGCTTGAGAGGGAGGGAGAAGGATTACGGTCCAGGGCACTGACCTGGGAACTTTCAGGGAGTTTGAGGCCCCTGAGGTGGAGTTCGAGTCTCCGCTAGGTTGGGATTATTCTCAACTAGATAAAAAGACAGGGGGGATTTGAGTCCTCCTTGGGAAGATATTGCACCCCTAGGAAAGACCGGGGGATGCCCCGTGATTTCTAGGTGATTCCTATGAAAGCAATGCTTTGAGGCAAAAGGAAACTGAACTGGAGGTTCTGTTCTGTTTTAAACAGAAAGGAATAAGAATAAATGGCCTTGAAATTCAGTTGTTATACTGGTAAGGATGGGATTTACAATCAAGCTTGGGAAAGGAATCCTAGCCAGAGGCTAGGGTGTAAGGGAAGGGGCTGCTTACAAAGGATACTAAAGGATGGTCCCTGCCCAGGTGTGTCTTCCTGGGAAAGGGTCTTTGATACAATGGGGAAGACTACCTAAGACAAAAGGGTATTTAGCGGGGGCAGCTGGGTAGCACAGTGGACTGAGAACCAGGCCTAGAGATGGGAAGTCCTAGGTTCAAATCTGGCCTTGGACACTTCCCAGCTGTGTGACCCTGGGCAAGTCACTTGACCCACTTTGCCTACCCTTACCACTCTTCTGCCTTGGAGCCAATACACGGTATTGATTTCAAGACAGAAGGTAAGGGTTAAAAAAAAAAAGGATATTTAGCATTTACACTGGGGTCCATTATTCAGTCTGCAACTGCTAGTCTGAGATTCCCTTCAGGGTGGATTCTCAGGGGAACAGGGAAGCACAAGCTTTGGGGGTCTCCAACCTACAAGCTATTTCTAAAACTTGAGGTTCATCAGATCTCACTAAGCCACAAATTTGGGGTCTCTAGATTTCACGTCCACATACACCAATACTTCATCTATGAATAGATAAAGCAGTGTGAAGTAAGGCAGTAATATATGCAAATGAGCAGCAACTTATCATTAGACTTTAGTGGCATCAACAATTAATGGAAGTCAAAAGCATAATGCTTTTTGTAATTTGTAATGTAATGTACAGTGGATTGATCATGAAAGAGAAAATCCCTAAGAGGAAACCAACAACAAAAAAAAAAATCTCAGAAATCTGATCAGGTTTAAAAGGAACATTAATTATAGCTCTGAAGAGGAGATAAGAATCATAAAGTATTTTTTTTTTACCATTGTATAGGGGTCTATAATGAATTTCATCTCTATGGTAGCAATAATGCCTGAGGGTAAATTACAGTGGAGGAAAAAGGAAAACTTTCAGGTTTGAAATTGGGAACAATAATCCACACCTCAACCCTCCCCCCACCCCAATCTAGCAGGAAAATAAAACAAATAAAATTAAGAATCATCTAAAAAAGGATGGGGTGAGAATCCAGGATTTATAACCTGCTTAGAAGCAAAATTAAAATAAGAAGAAGGAAGTGACAGGGAATAGAAGGGAGGAGAAGGGGGGTGAGGGGAGGAGAGGGGAGGAGAGGGGAGAGGAAAAAAGAAGGTTGGCTGTTCTCCTTTGTACTCAAAAAGAGGACCAAAATGACATCACTAATGCAGGGTCAATGTATTGTGACTAACTGTGGCTGATCTGGCCACTATGAGCTCAGAAGACTCTATAACAGGTCAGGTACAAAGAGCCCTTATGAACATTTGGGATGGAGATGTCTCCAAATTTGCACACATCACATTTATTTTGAACTACTCCAATTCTGCTTTGCTCACACAGAGGACAGCACTTTCTTTGATTCGAGCCTTCTGAACAAAGGGGGGAAAAGAGAGGAAAAATGAAAAACAACTCGGAGAATTCCACACAAGTACAGGCTGCCCATATACTTGGATATCACAATTCCAACAGCAGTTTCCTGCAAGCCTACAGAGATGCTATCTATTATTATTCAGCAAGTCTAAAATATATCATTTAACCCTAGATGGCACTGCACTCAAGCCACTGGCCAAATGACTTCCTCAGAGTGTAAATTTAACCTTTCTCTTCTCCAAAGGATGTAGAATTCCCTCCACCCAGCCAGTCTACATTCTTCCAGCTCCCCTCTCTCTGGTGAGTTGAATTTAAAGTCAGACAATACTACTTCCAAAGTCCTGGTGACAATTTCTCCTCTGGCAGTCCTCAGTGCCCCTCTTGCTTCTACAGAATTGAAATGTACCACAGATCCCTGTATTCAAATAAGAAGTGCCTTATGATATTTGTCTGTTTTTCAAAGTTATAATTAATTCTCATTTTAATTTGGTTTCATGTATATAATCATATTGGGGTAGGAAAATAGGAAAGAAGCCCAGTGGTTTTTATTTAGTCACCATAACCCAGGGAAGATTTTAACTTCCAAATCCCATCCCACCCAATGTACATGCAGAAGACTGTAGTCTTTCATCTTTCTTCTTTTCATTGTTGTTATTCAGTCATTCATTTGTGTCCAACTCTTCATGACCCCAGGTACCACAGTATGATAGATCCTTCTATCCCCCACTAATTCTCAAAGTCTATCCAAGTTTATATTCTCTTTCACACTGAGAGGAATTCATTCAAGAAAATAGAGATAATGCTAATAATGCTGGGATAGAAATCTGAAGCTCTAACTTCTAGTCTTAAGTCTTTGTCAATCAGCTATGTGATTTCAGACACATAACTTGGTGTCTCTAGGATTTAATTAGGCCCTTTTAGGTGTCTTACAAATTGATAGTCATTTGTTTTAAAAAAAAAAACTCTTTGAGGACTTGGTATAGTGGAGCATACTTATAATCCTTGCCACTGGGGAACTGAGGCTGGTGATTAATTGAATTCAAGAGTTTTGAGGTGCATTAGGGATTTTTAAAAGAAGTCAATTGGGGTCCTCACAAAGTCTAGCATCTAAATGGTGACTTTCTAGGGATGATGCCACCATACTGCCTCAGGAGATACAAAGGTGCCCAGGTTAAAAAAAAATGGAACTGGTAAAAGTTCCATTAAAATATAATATATATTACAATATAATACAGTATAATATAATACAAGTTATATCTGATACTCCTGTGTAGCTGAAAAAAGAGCCTAGACTAGCTATTTTCCATTTTTATAATGTATTATTATATGTCTATGCCTTCCAGATTATATGTCTATGCCATCTATGCCTTATCAGTCTCTACCTCCCTCCCATGGCAGAATGGTCCTCAATGAGGGCTGAATACTTTCCCTAGTAAATAAAGGAAGCAAATTCCTGGGAACTTTCATTTTTCCAAATAAACTTTGCTTCAAGTTCCCCACCAGCTGGAGGATAAGTTACGTTTCCAATCTAGTGCAGCCACTCCTATCTTGGGTAATAGAAAGATCCCAGAAGAGGTAGAGATCAAGAGAACTGGGCTCTGGTGCCAACTCTGCCACTTGTCACTACTTATGACCCAAGGCAAATTATTTCTCTCCTCTGAGCTTCAATTTCCACATCTAGAAATGAAAGGTTTAGACTAGATCATCTCTAAAGGTCCCTTCTACCTCTATTATCCCATTATTCTGTGACCTATAGAAGTTCATTTATCTTTTCCACACTTCATTCCCTCCTTTGGAAAATAAAATAATTGAGTTAGAAAATGGTTTAAGGTCCTTTCTAACTCTAAAGTTTAATGAGTCAAGTGATCAATGGATTGCCATCTTTTCACTATGAAAATGCTAATGATGATTCATAGCCAACAGTATTTTGACTTTTTTTCCCTAGTAGTGGTAATGAATGATGGATAACTGGACAGCACAAGAGGACCGAGAAAAATGGAAAGATAACCCTTCCCTATTTTTCTGGTCTTCTAATACCTTATTCTACCCCACATGCTCTGACATACACTGGCAATGGCCTCTTTGCTATTCCTCCTTGCTCCCCTTTATTCTGGACATTGTCACTGGTTGTCCTCAATGCCTGGAATACTTTTCTTCCTCAGCTGTGCCTTCTTTCTTCTTTTATATCCCAATTGAAATTCTTACAGGAAGGAAGCCTTTTCTCCTTTCCCCATAGCTTCTGTGCCTTCCTTTTGTTGATTATTTCAAATTTCTCCTGTCTATTCATGGATATGGCTATTTACATTTTGTCCTCCCTCATTAGACAGTGAGCTCCTTGAGAGTAGATACCTTTTTTTTGCCTTTTTCTTTTTAGCATCACTTAGCACATAGTAGGCACTTGATGAATGCTTGCTGACTTGCATATTGATTTGATCCAAAGGGAAAATATAATCTTGAATTCAAAGGTAATCCACTCAAGAGACCTTTCCAGACTCAGAGGTGTTATTATGCCCCAGGGCATCAAAGGAGGAAAGAGGGATGATTGTCAGGATCAAATAGAACTTTCATCTCTTACCTTTTAACTTTGATAGGCCAGAAAATATAAAGGAAACTAGTATAGGGAATAGGATTATAATTTGCCTTTTTCTGATGTGACAAAATTATCTTCCCCTCACCTATTCTCATAAAAGAAGGTTATGTTGTGCCATGGAATAAGTTTGAAAGTGAGGATTAGGTTTAATTTCTTGAGCCCTCCACTCTTTGGAATGGAAGAATTTGTTAAGGGTCTCTTGATTTGGGGATCTAAATGTTGGGAATTGGCCACGTAGAAAGGCAACCGAATGTTATAATTGGTAAAAAGAAGAGATATTGCTTGAGCTGAGTAAACTTGTGCCATTGGAACCTGCAATATGTGGATGAATCCATTGGGCACACTTGTGAATTGAAGAAAAATTAATGCATTTAGTAAATCTGTATCATAAATTTGAGAATATTTGTTCAAAATAGGTCTTTGACACATAGGAGCTAAATGATAAAGGACAAGTCACTAAATCTGTGATAATTCTTTAAGATGGAAATTGATCTGAATTGATGTGGGAAGTTGCAAACAAAAAACAAATCCCAAATAGCTCAAATTTCCCTATTTGGTTTACAATATTCAACTTTGTTGTGTAATGTTAGGTGTAAAGGTATGAAGTATTATATTTATGGTTCTAATGATTTGGACTGAAGTGAAAAATTTGCTTTATTCTCATTTAATTTCCTATTAAGTAAATGGAATGAGTCATGCCTATATTTCAATCCCTAGTTAGTGAAAGTAATGCAGTGTGTTTGGCAGGTGAAAGATGTTAAATGATTAGAAAATTTGGTACCATAAAAAAGTTTTCCCTTTTAAATCACAAAATCCACCCCTTTAGCATGCATTTTTCCCACAGCCAATAAAAAAAAAATAAACAAAGAATGGATATTTTCAAAATGGTTTATTTCATAAACTTTGTAATCATTTATTAACAATAAATATTTAAATCTCCTTGTTTTAGGACATAAATAGAATTAAGAATATTGTGTATATTTACACTAAACATGACAGTATGCCATACAAAGAAGACATTAAATGTCTAAAGGCTAATTTAGAACATTACAGTTCTTAAGACTTCAACATAAATACATAGTTAACAATGTCAAATAGATATCATAAATAATGATCATGATGAGCTCCCACATAAATATGGAGGTTCTTCCTCACACAAATCATAGCCAACTTTAAATAGGTACAAAATAAATTAATCTCAAAAACAGTGAAAATATCACCTTAAAATGAAATACAATGCACATGAGGGGAAAACTGAAATAAAACGTTCAGTTTTTTAAAAAGTGATGAGAAGACATTAGTATAAAGTTTAACAAGTTTCAATCACTCTTTTTAAAACTAACAAACAAAATAAATAAAAAACACTGTAGTGAAGAATTCCCAAACAAATCATAGATGCTGATACTTTTCTGGCTCTTAAGATGTTCTTATGTTCTCAAAATGGAGCTACTTGGACTTGCAAAAAGTCATCCTCTCCTTTGAAGTTACTAGACGGAGCTGTTATAAAGAAAATAATAGGCATTTGTCAAAATTCATAACTAGAGACATTTCCTGAGATCCCAAAGTAAACTAGGATTTCCTGCATATGGGTATAAACCAAACCTCACTAAAGCAAAAGAAATCCATCACATAATCCATTTGTTTTTATATGTATTGATTGTACAGGCTACTCTCATGAAGAGAGGTCTCTGGAATCTTAGAAAACTAAGTTTTTTTAAAGAGTGGGTAGATTTTTAAAGGATGCTTGCCAATTCCACTCCACATGTTGGCAAATAACTAGCTGGCATAGCAAATAGAGAGTTAAGCTTAAAATCAGGAAAACTTGGATTTGAGTCTCACCTGTAGTGAGACCTGTGTGACTTTAGGCAAGCCACTTGAGCCCTCCATGCTTTCGATTATCCTCTAAAATTTTAAGTTCAGAAGGTGCCCACTTGCATTGGTAAAGGGGGGTTTCCTTCCCAGAGAGTTCCTGATAGCAATGAAATCATATGCTGAATGGCTGTCATTGTGGTATCAGATATGATGACAATATTCATTCAAATTTGGGAATGAAATTGTGAAACAAGGAGTGGATTGAGCCCAACAGAAACTATGGACTTGTGCATCTTTTCAGTCTTTTAAGCTAAAACCCTGATTTCACCTCTTTTAAAGGGAGTTGGGGTGGGATGAGGCAGTTTGGACAACTATCTAGACTTATCAAACGGATAGTTACCTTTTCAGCACCTTTTCCACGATTTTCTTAACTTGGGGAGCTGCGGGGTTAAGGCAAAGTTCATTCCCATTCTTTAGAGTAGCTCTGCAAAGCGGGAGAAGAGAGAAACTATGAGAAACTAATTCCTAGGGCTGGAGAAGGCAGAACTGTTGAGGGCACAAAGGGACTGAACGCAGCAGTTTACTGCCATTAAAAGAAAGATAGGGAGGATAAACTTACATGACTTCGAGGTTGGAGCAGTGAGGCCCGGCTGGGATCACCTTAAGGCTGCCAATGGCTTTGTAGGAAATTCCTTGAACAGTTTGAAGACACTGGCAACGAAGCTCATTGGCCACAGGCGCTCCTGATTAAGAGAAAAGTTAGATAACTGTTACGGATCGCAATTATGTGCTGAAGAACCTCAACCACCAAACTTTGGTCTCTATCTCCCAGGGGGCACACCAAGTCCGGGTTCCCACTGAGTCTGGGCCACAGCTGTAACAACAGCCCCAACTGCAGAGGCAACCTCCCTTCAGTTGTCCCCAAGGGCTTCCCTCCGGCTCTTACCGCTGGCTAGCCGGACAGAGGGCGTTAGGAACACGGAGAGCAGACACAGAAGGAGGAAGCAAGAATTCTGGCGAAGACTGCGGCTCATGGTGGAGGAGTTTGGTGCTTGGAGCTCTGAAGACGAGAGAAAGAGAGAGAGGAGGCTGGCTGTTCCAAGGCTCCTTGGTGCTGTGGCTCTCCATGCTCCGACGACCGCTTTTATCCACTGGGCTCCTGGTCCGGAAGCGGGAAAATCTTTGGTTCGGGAAATTCCCAGTCCCGTGTGCCATGTCCTGACTCAGGAAAAAAGGCGCAGAGCCCGCCTCCTGGGAGAGGGGTCTGGACGATCGCCAGCCCGCCCTCCAGGCTGGGGTTCCGACTTTAGCTTTTGGGTGCGCCTGCTGCTAAGAGTTAAGCCAGTCAGGCGCGCCAGTTTCTGCCCTGAGGTGGAGGAAGGAGAATGTAGCCGCTTGTAAGTCATCTCTTGGCTTGGAGAGAGCCGAGTGTGTTAGGGTCCTGGGCTTGGTATGTGGGAGGTGGGCTTGCTTCATTGAACTCAGAGGCACATAGCCATGACTCGGTCACTTTCCCCAGGAAGTGCTTTTTATTCTTTCCAAAAAATGTAGACTGGTAGCCGGGAAAGGACGCAGGCGAGAATTCTCTGGGGGAGACAAGCATTCCTCCGACACTTGTGCTGCAGGATTCCTTGCCAATTTCTCTGACTATTTGGGAGAGGTCTTCAGGGGAACTAAACTCAGGGCTGATGATACAGGCAGGACTGACTAGCTAGAATTAAAGGTAGAAAATCAGCCTTGGGCTTTATAATATACTTGCAAAAAAATCTATTCCATCTACACGGCATATGTCAACCCCCAAACCACAAAGGGGGAGGGAAAACGAGCATTTATTAAGCACCTCCTATATGCCAGGCACTGTGCTAAAAGTGCTTTACAAATAAATATTATCTCATTTGATATCCACAACCCTGGGCGTAAGGTGCTATTACTATCCCCATTTTAGTACTGAAGAAACTGAATCAATCAGTTAGCAATTATCTGAGGCTGGATTTGAATGAATTCTTCCTGACTGTAGGCTGAGGGACTCTATCCACTATTAAGTGGCAACTGTGAGCCAGTACACAGACAAAAATGACAGTCTCTGCTCCCGAGGATATGTATGTGTGCGTTGTGACAGTCTTTCAAAGGGAATCTAATGGCATTTCTAGGACCCTATCAATGTAAGGCTTCTAAAAGCCTATGGTAATAGGCAGTTTATGTTCTTACATATATAAACAAGGAGTTTACAGAGATACACCCTCAGACATGGTTCATATGTTTCTCTGAATGGCTTCTCCTTGTTATTGTTTGCTTCTGTCTGTCTCTGTCCCTCGTGCCTCTCTCTATCCTGCTCTCTCTGTATTTGTCTTCCAGTCTCTATGTCTATGTCTCTCCCTCTCTATTTCCTGGTATATGTCTCTGTCTTTTATGACTCTCTGTCTCTTCCTCTCTCTACCTTTCTGTATCACTCTGTCTCTCTGCCTTTTTGTCCCTGCCCTTCTCTCTGTCTCTGTTTCTGGTAGGAAAAGTAGGGTGATAGTGAAATGAATGAAGAAAATGAAAATGATATAGAAACAAATTAAATATACATACATTTTATATCTGTAGGGATCAAAGACATTACTTAGAAAATTACTTATCCACTTAGAAATCCTATAGCACAAGGTAGTGCTGAGTTCATTGTTTATTTTAAGAGTAGTGTGGTGATATAATCTTTTTTGCTGCAGAACTTCCTCTCTGAAAAAGTGGAATTTCCAGCATAGGAGCTAGAGCCAAAGCTGTCTTTGGAATGTACAGAAGGTCTGAGTTGGTATTTTGTAAGGATTACAGATCTTCTGATTTAAAAAAAAATTTGAAGCAGAGTATTTCAGTAAATAGGATTATATGAAGCATATTGGCATGCTGTCATATTTAATAACTTTAGAATTAGTTAGAGAGAACACTGTTACTGGACCTGGATTTAAATTCTGCCTACTGATGATATTTAGTATTGGAGTGACCATATGCAAATAAGTTAACATACCTCAGTTTTAGTTTAAACTTCTGTAAAATAAGGGTGTGGGACTATCTAGCTTCTGAGATTCCTTCCCACTATAGATCTATGCTTACATTCCCAGATGATTTGAGGCTATATTTTATAATTAACCTGTTGAGCACTTTTGGTTCTTCTCCTTTGAGAAATAAATGTTAGAATTGCTTAATTCACTGAGTGAGTTGTGATAGCTCATGAATGCATTACATAGAACAGTCACAAACACCCCAAGCCCATTTCTCATTCAGGTAAAAAAATGGGAGTCCCCACTGGCCCTGAGATTAGAGTTTTATTGATGTTTGCAGACAGATAGTGCAGCCAGCTCAGCTGGGAAACCCTGAGAAGCCAGAGGGCTTTGGACTTCAGCCCCCAAGAGAGGTTTGAAGTAGGAAGTAGCACTGTGCTAACTAGGAAATTAGCTAAAATGTGGCCCTAATCCCCTTCTCCAGAGACAGATGAGATACAAGGAGAAAGGAAGATTATGTGTCATGTAATTGGGGGAGTACGTTGGTATCTTTAAGATTGTACTTTTGTAGTAAATATTTCTGTGTGGAAAAAAATTTTAATACATTCACTTAACCCCCATTGCCCAGCCCTTACCACTCTTCTGCCTTGGAACCAATGCACAGATTTGATTCCAAGATGGAAGGTAAGGTCTAAATTTTTTTTTTAAAAGAATGTGTTACATAGCATTTATGTCAGGAGGCAGTCCAGTGGCACAGTAGATAGAATACTGGGTTTCGAGTTTGGAAGACAAGTTCAAATCAAATCTCACCCACTTATTAGTCATTTGACCTTGGGCAAATCAATTAACCTAGTTGTCTTGGTGGAGACAACAAGCATTTATTAAGCAGCTGTACTGGGAATACAAAGAAAGGCAAAAATATGGTCCCATCCCTAAAGAAGGCAAGGAAATATGCAAATAACTATGAATAAATAAGAAGTATGCAGGAAAAATGAGAGTAAATTTCAGAGGGGAGGCACTAAGATGAAAAGAACTGGGAACAAATGTATAATATCCTAACTTTTGTGACAGAGTTCCAGAAGGGATCTGATATTGATGACATTTTGGGGGGTTCCTCAAAATGGAAGTATTCTATGAGTGTATGGTTATAGATGAGTGCTTTGTAAATCCTGAAGTACCATATAAATGTGAATTATTATGATTTCTCTCATCATTGTTATTTTGTTCTCAACCTCATGGATAGAAATCAAATAGTCAAGTTGTTGTCCTGGGAGCATTCTTTTATATTTAATACTCTGCAAGCTATTGACAGGGGCACAAACTGCTTTTTGTGACTGAATCAGAATATTGGGATATAAACTTATTCTATAGAAAGGAAACAAGCATTTATTTATTTAAGTACCTACAAGGAGATGGGAGTTATTACAATCTTCACTTTACAGTTGAGGAAACTGATAGCAGACAGACCTGTCTACGGTCACATAGATCATAATTGTGTAAGGATGGATTTGAACTCAGATCTTTCTGACTATAAAGCTAGTGCTCCATACAGTGCACCACTAGTTGCAGTAATAGATTCACTGAAAATAGCCTTGAGACGACTCCTATAGCAGAGATGACCTATGCCATGTTCTGTTCCCAATAGTTTTAGCTTCTTTCCCCAGGTCTCTATATTTTGAAGATTTTTATTCCATGTAGTTTAGAGATGATAAGTATTTTGTATAGTGACATTTAGTAACAACATTATTCTGAAATGTTCAGGGACTAATGTTATGTCTAAACAGTTGTGAATAACAATTATCTAAAATGATGTCACTACAGCTTATTTGCTAAATTCTGAAGAATTTTTTTTCTTTGTCTCATTGGTTACCATGGCCAAAAAATGGCTTTTGATCCCATTCTTCTTCAGTACAGTGGCAGAGTAGGGAGAAAGGGGCTAAACACTTCTAAGAATTACATAATTTTATAAACATTTATAAACTTTAATGTGACTATTGATAGTCTCATTTTGAGACCCTTGCTCAATAATCAAATAGCCATATTATTAAAGTATTGCTATTGTTGAATTATATCAATCTCAATATCCATCCAGTAAACAAAACCAAAAGGGGGAAGGAATTTGCAGCTAAATGGGAGGATAATGCATAGATATTCTTTGAAGAGACAAAGAAAGGAGTTGGGGGGAATGGATTTTATCTTACATCCAAAGTTACCATTTTCTAGGATACGTGGCCATCATATTACAGTGCTTCTAACAAGTACTTATAAAACAGTTTAATAATCATGAAGGCAAGGATCCAAATTGCTTTCCAGAATGGCTATACAAATTCATAGTTCTACCTACAGTAAATTAATATGCCTGTTTCCCCATAGCTCCTCAAATTTTTCCTTATTTCTTTTATTATATCAACTTTTCCAATTTGAGGGGTATGAGTTGAATCTGAAAGGTGCTTTCATTTATACTTCTCTAATTATTAATAATTTGGATCACTTTCCCATGTGGTTATTTATGGCTTGGTGTTTGTCCCTTGGGAACTGCTTATTCATATCCTTTAACAATTTATCATTTGGGAGATGGCTGTATTTCCTATAAATATGAAGCAATTTCTCTTATCTTAGAAATGAGATCTTTAGAATTTTGACCAATATGATGACCAATCATAGTTATGGGGCACTTATGATGAAGAATGCTATTTATGGCCTAAAGAGAAGTGATAGGCTCAATTGACAGAATGAGACATATAGTTTCACGTATAGACAATGTAGGAATTTGTCTTTGAATAAACAATTGTTTATATAATCACTATATATGTATTTGCATATATACATATTAATAGAGAGATATACATATGTGTATATATATGTTGAAAGAATTTTGTCTTTCTTTCTCAAAGGTTATAGGAAATCATAAGTGGGAGGATAAGAAACAAAAAGCTTATTTATTGAAAAATATTAAATTAATATTAATGTTTTCTAATCAATTATTAAATTATTAAGATAAAAAATAATTGCAGCTTATAGACCAACATTGGTTGCTGAGATGTTGGTAAGATCAAATGATCCATAATTCTTTTTTAACCCTCTAGTATGTGCCAGGATGTGTCACTGCATTGCAGAGGGACTTGCATAGTTCAATGAAACTGAGCAATGCAGGGTTACCCAAGATGGACAGATTGCAGGAAGCCATCAAAGCCATGACGTTTAGCACAGCTAGTCAGCAGCTCTGACAAGCCAGCACAGCAGGTTGTCAGGAGGATTGAAATTCCACACTCAGTTTATCCTATGTGATTCTTTTTACAGTGACATTCACTTGCATTGAAACTATTGCAATCAGTATCCTTATTCAGCCTCAGGGAGACAGAAAAACAATACAGGTTCATGGCAAGAACAACCACAGTCACAGACTATACACTATTCCAAAATAAACCCCTATACAAACCCCCAGAGTATAGAAACGTTCCCTAGAATCAGCCCAGCAAAAAAACTAGCAGTGAGTTAATGCAAGTTTCTAAATTCCCCAGCAAGAAAATACCTGGCCTGGGTTTGTTCCCAAACTTCCACAGACCAAGGAAACAGTGAAACACAAGGAAAACAGGGTAATGACAAATTAGCACAGAATCACCCTTCCAGAATTGCATTCTTATTAACACTATAGCAGAAAGAACAGCAAACATACTTTAAAAAAAATAGAGAAATATGAAAGAACATCATGGGAACAAAATTTGGACCACACTGATATTATTGTATCTTATTTGATGTAATCAACTACCATAACTATGTCCTTGATTGATGATGGGTATGAATAGTATAACGTAAAAATACACATGATTTAATTAGTTAAAATATAATTAACTATTATGCTTAACTAGGAACTGATGTTCTTGTACCTTACGGATGGCTAAAAATAATAAGTTCCAACTAAGCCATTCCACAAAGAATAATTCTTGACAAGCTTGCTTCTTTGTTTAGCCACAGTAAGATAATTAGTAAATGCCAATCTTGAGATGTTTCAAAAGTTAATATGTGATTCTGAATGTATGGGAAAATCAAAACCTGTATGAGATCATAAAGAAAAAAGGGTATAAAAATAAAAATCAGCAGATGGCAACAGAGAACAGCCTCTGCGATTCCACTTGCACTCTGGCTCGTTTTCATTTCATTTTTGCCATGCCATCCCACCTCCAGAGACCCTCCTGAGTGAAGAGTGGGCTCTTCACAACAGATCATAGGACTTCTGAGAAGAGATGATCCGCTAGAGAAGGAAATGGCAAACCACTCCAGGAAAACTCCATGCATAGTATTATATGGTCACAGTGTCATGGAGAATCAGATATGACTGAATGACTGAACAACGATGTGCCAGGCAGACCCTGTGCTAAGTGTAGGGAATACAAAGATATCAATACAATTATTGCTGAGCTGAAGGACTGTATATTTGAATGGTTGAGAAAGCATGTAAGTAGAGACAGAATATTTTTTAAAATGATTACAAGGTAGTTTCTGGAGGGAGGCCAATAGAAGCTGCAGGGACAGAGAAGGGTCTCCAGTGGAAGGTGGCACTTGAGCTGAGTTTTGAAGGAAACCAGGGGTTCCAGGAGATAGAATTGAAAAGGGAGAGCATTCCCAGCATGGCAGAGAGCCAATACAAAGTAAGGAGATGCAATGTGGGGCATAAAAAGTTGCCAGAATGGTCAAACTGTAGAATGTCTAGAAGAGAATAACATGTCCAGAGTCTGGAAAAGTAGGAAGACATCAGGTTATGAAGAACTATAAACACTAAAGCAAGGAATTTGCATATGATTCCAGAGGTAATAGGGATTTTATCGATTAAGAGAAGAACATGAACATTGAGGCTATTAAGGGACCTGATTCATTAATTCCCTGGTAGTTATAAAAGATGACTTGTGAGGCAGAGCCAACATGGTGGAATAGAGGTAGCAACCCAGCTGAACCCTCCCAACATTTCTTTCCGAACAACTTTAAAATGACTGCTCAAGGGGGCAGTTGTATGGCTTAGTGGATTGAGAGTCAGACCCAGGGTTGGGAGGTCCTGGGTTCAAATCTGGCCTCGGACATTTCCTAGCTGTGTGACCCTGGGCAAGTCACTTAATTCCCATTGCCTACCCTTACCACTCTTCTGCCTTTGATCCAATACCCAGCATTGATTCTAAGACGGAGGGTAAGGGTTTAATTTAAAAATAAAATAAAATAAAATAAAATAACTTCTCAAATTCAATTTTGGAAGATCTGATTTGAGTCTGAGTGGGAGGAGTGATATGACTCCTTCACTAGGGGCTTCCTGCTAGAGAACTATACTATAGAAGGGAAAGTGTGGTGGGCCACTCTCAAGGCCTTATGACACCTCAAAAAATGGTCCTGATTTTTGGACTTTGTGTTTGTTTGTTTTTTCATTCTAACTCTAGGAATGAATTTGCTTAATTGGACCAAGAATGCAAATCACAGGGGTCCAAAAATCCAAGCTAAATGTTGCATCCAATGAACTAATTGATCCATAAGCTCTTATTAAGTGTGCCAGACATTGTGCTAACTACAAAGAGCAGAGTTACCACAATTCAAGCCCACCAGAAGCCAGAAGCAATGCCAGCTTTGGAAGGGATCTTTATGGGACCAATGCTATATGAGAACAGACCTGAGATGAGACTATTCTCTCTTTGAACATGGTGAGTGATTAGGACTGACTCTTTCTTGAATTGTTCTTTTTTGTTTTTTGTTTTTTTAACCCTTACCTTCCATCTTGGAGTCAATATTGTGTATTGGCTCCAAGGCAGAAGAGTGGTAAGGATAGGCAATGGGGGTCAAGTGACTTGCCCAGGGTCACACAGCTGGGAAGTGTCTGAGGCCGAATTTGAACCCAGGACCTCCCGTCTGTAGGCCTGGCTCTCAATCCACTGAGCTACCCAGCTTCCCCCCTTAATATACTTTTAATATGCTAAACATTGTGATAGGTGCCAAGATTAGATACAAGCAAGTAGGGCAGTCCCTGCCCTCAAAGAGTTTATATTCTAATAGAGGAAGAAAACACATAAGGAGGAACAAGAATTGGAAATCAATTGGAGAGTTACAGAAAGGGCTACTTGTATGTCATTAAGACTTAGAGGTTGCCATGGAATTATGTATTAGGCCTGGGACCAGGCAAAATAAGATGCCAGTCAGATCCTGAGGTCCAGTTTTGAGTATCTTAGACGTTGCAGTTATAGCTTAGGGATTTTCTGAATTTTTATTTCTGAATCATTTCTGAATTTTTAAAGGATAATGAGCTTCTATAATTCTAACCACCTGATTACATCCAGTAAATGCTAAAATTTTGCAACCCACCCTGGTGTTTCATAATTTCTACTACTTCATTGCATAATCTACAAGAACCAGTAAGTGCTTAATGATTAAACTGCTTAAAGATAACCTTTCAATAATTTCTGGTTGCCATCATCTGATCTTGATTTGCTATCATAAATTCCTCCATTCTATAAACAAATCTTCAAGGCTCAGCCATTTGTCTGACACTTCTTTATTGATAGTTATTGGATTCATGAGGATGTTAATCATGGAGGATCTTGAATTCTACCTTGAGATTTTAGCCATCTCATATGCTGTAGAAAAAAAGAGTATTCATACATGTTTGATAAGCAGCTCTCCCCCCAAAAAAGTATGCATAACATATTTTAAAATTTAATCTGCATTGTTAATTTCCAGAACTCTTTAAGTCTAGAGAGTCAGCAAAATTAATCAGGTTCTGATTTGTAGCATTTGCCATTTCCAAGATATTTTTACATTGTCTCTTGTAAGCTGGTATAAGGAAGCTGGCATACCCCAACTGTTAGATAAACCATTTTTTAAATTGTATTCACTAGATCCAGTAACAAAGAGAACCGTACAATTCCTTTGTAAAGTAAGGTCTGATTGTTTCATACACATAGCTACTATAATCTCCCACACAAACACACACACACACACACACACACACCTTTTTATAAATGAAGAAATTGAGGCCAAGAGATTTAAAAACTTGTTCCCAGTCACATAGTTAGTAAGTGTCCAAGGCAGGATTTGAACTTGAGTCTTCTTGACTCTAAAGCACATGTACCAGCCACTAAGCCTTCTAACTATCTCAAAAAAAAAAAAAATCAACCCTCACTATTTCATCAGAAACAAGCTAATCAAATTTGAACCATGATAACTCAAAGAAGGAAAAAAGTCCCCCAAAGGTAGAACTTTTCCGTGCCTTTGAAAATATCTCAGGCTTAAATTATTCCTAAAGAAAATATTCTATGATTAGGAAACAAAGGGAAAATAATAAAATCAAGTAAAAAAGAAAGTTCAGTTTTAAGGTTTCACCAAATAATGCTATAAAAATACTTTTATTGTTAGGTGCATATCTCCCTTACAGAAGAATCTTCCTGTAACTTCCTGGAACTCAAACTAAGGGACTCCTCCCTCGATAAATACTAAGAGAAATTAAATTCAAATGAGGATTCTCTTTTCAATGTAGTTAAAGGTTCCAAAGGGGAACTTAATTAAACTTTCAAAGAATGTCCTTGTACTTCAAGACCCCAATCACTCCTGAGGAGAGTCAGGAATTCTGACAGACTTTAAGAACTGATTTCCATAATAAGGAAATCAAGGACTTTACCACCACCACTCCCCAAATATAATAAAAAGGGAAAAACACAGTCTTTGTAAGAAATAATCATAGTTAAGGGAAGCAAATACATATATTTGTCATGTTCCAAAACCTAAATCTCCTCTGTCAGGAGGACTCTGCATCTCCTCTGTCGGGAAGGTGGGTCCTCTAGAGCAGTGGTTCCCAAACTTTTTTGGCCTACCACCCCCTTTCCAGAAAAAATATTACTTAGCGCCCCCTGTCACATACTATCACCGCCCCCTTACAGTTATTCACCGCCCCCAAATACACCTGTGGCCATCACTGCACCCCCTGGATCGCTGCAGCACCCACCAGGGGGCAGTAGAGCCCACTTTGGGAATCACTGCTCTAGAATGATGGTTGACCATTGAATTGGTCAGAGTTCTCAAGTCTTTCCAAGTTGTTGGGCTTTACAATATGGTAGTTATAGTATAAGTTGTTCTTCTTGTTCTGCTCACTTCATTCTGCATTTGTACATACAATTCTTCCTAGGTTTCTCTGAAACTCTCCCTTTGATTATTTCTTATGATACAATACATAGTCTATCAATCAATCAATAAGCATTGTTAAGTGACTACCATGTTCCAGGCAAGCACTAGGGATACAAGTACAAAGATTAAACAGAAGAGAAGAAAGCATGACTGCTTTTGGCAAAGAGAAAAAACAAAGAAAAGTAATTAAATCTGTTAAAATGTTTTATAGTATTGAATTAGTCATTAATGGATCACTTCATGGTTCACTAAGTGCTTTACACACTCATTTCATCCCCACAATAGTCCTGTAGATGCTATTGGTTCTCTTACATATATGCATATTATATAATATGAAATTATCAAATAAACAAAAAGAGGGGCAAATGGTTGGCTCAGTGAATAGAGAGCGAGGCCGACAGATAGAAGGTCCTGGATTCAAATTTGACTTCATATACTAGTTAGGTTTGTGATTTTTGTCAAGTCAATTAACCCCAGTTGCATAGCCCTTACCACTCTTTTCCCTTGGAACCAATACTCCATTGATTCTGAGAATAGAAGATAAGGGTTTTTAAATAAATAAATGAACGAATGAATTTTATACATTATTTATTTTTTATTATCATCAATTAATATGTATACATACATGTTTATATATTATATTTTACATTATAAAACTGATGCATGTAAATGTATATATAACAACATATAATGTCTGAATAACATCTTCACACAAAGTAATAATAGCTAGGATTAAATATTGATGAGTATTTACATAGAACTTCACAAATCTTTTCTCATTTAATATATTATGGTAGTTTTGGGAACTGTTATGATAGTGGGTTAATACAAAAGCTCTTGCTGCTAAGGAATATAATTAAGCCAATATTTGAAGAACAGTGACCTAAAGTTGAAATAGCTGCCCTGATAGTAGAACTGGAATCAGCTGTTGCTTCTGCTTGCTTCCAGCAGGGAGTGGAACTTTGAGGTTTTGTCTAGCAACCAGGAATAGCTTGAACCAGGAAGGCCTGCCTGATGTGGATACAAGTCAGTCTTTCTTGAGATCTAATCCTAATGAGCCAAGCGCTAAATTGAATTAGGCTGCTCAGCCAGTTAAGCTTGATGACAATGTTCTGAATGCAGTAAGGAGTATTAGAATATCTTCTCAAAGGCAAGCTATAAACTGATGACACTGTTATTGATGGTTGTTACAAGTATTTAATTAATAACTAAGGGAAGGTAAAGGAAATGGGAGAATGGGAAAGGTGACCCTGTAGATCTAAGCTAAGGATAGCTAAGTATCCAGGCTATAGATGAAATGGTCAAGGTGCTGGAATTTGAAGACCTTGAGGGTCTCTCCAAATCCAGATTAGCATCAGGAAATATAGGGATTATAGATAAATAAATCTTTGAATCTAATAGATGATGTTGTCAGAGGATGGTCAGTAATTTGAATTGACAGTGGATAATCCTACCTGCCTATTGAAACTAACCACCACCCTGAGCCCTCTCACTCCCTCCCACCTCCCTAGAAAGGCTGAGAAGAAGTGAACCCTGAGGGGTTTTGTGCCCCTCAATTTATACTCCTTTCCCAACTGCCAGATTGGCACATGCCTGGGGCTGCCTTGCCAGGTTCTGTATTCTAAAGGGTCAAATTGCTCTTTTGCACCTGCAAAAATGGCTGACCATTTTCTATACATTGCAGAATATAACAACAACCCTAGAAGGTAGATATTTTTGTTATCCCTATTTTACCAATGAGAAAACTGAGACTAGTAGCAGTTTAGTGCCTAGGGCCAGGGATTGTCTGAAGCCAGATTTAAACTCAGGTTTTCTAACTCAGGATCAGTCATTGAGCCACCTTGTTACCTTTAAAGAAGTTAGATATAAGGTAATAATGAGAGTGAGGGCACTAGCACTTGGGAGTGGTAAAGAGGGAATGACAAATGGTTTCATGCAGAAGATTGTGTCTAGGTGGCATTTTTTTTAAAAAAGAAGAATTCTGACTTCTGGGTTAAGATGGCAGCAGAGTAAAAAGCAGCTGCTTAATCTCTCCTAACCCACACATACAGGACTCCTCAAGAGGACATAAAAACAAATCCAGACGAATGAAGGGACCCCACAACAGGACGCAGCATTGAAGGTATGTGGAATTGGGGCATTTTATTGCTATAAAGGGGTGAAACAGCTTTCACTAAAATGCAAGCTGAGCAACCCCTCCCCCCACACCACCTACAGTGCCAAAGCCAGTGCACAAGAATTAGAGCAAGTTTGGGGCATTCATTAAGTTCTTGGCAGCTCACCAGGGCCCACTCCTGTGAGGAGCAAGACTTAAGACCCCAAGAGGCAAAAGAACCAGACTTTGAACACAGACCTTGACCTCAGGCATGGACACAGGCGCGGACTCAGGAACGGACACGGACCCTGAGCCCAGGCACAGACCTTGGGTGGGGACCAAGTACAGAGGGGGTGCATGACTGTGGAAGCAGCACCCTGAGACTGTTAAAGGAGATTCAGGCAAAGGAACAAGCAAGGGGACCACCAGGAGGCTTGACCCTGAAAACTACTAGACCTGAGACCTCAGGAGCCTAAAGAGTGCAGACAGACCCTGGGCATGAAGATAAAGCTGAGAGAGCGCCCAGCTAACAATGGCAAGCCAGTCACAAGAACCCCAAAAGAGAAAGATCAAGAAGAAATCTTTAATACTCAACAACTTTTACACAGAAAAAATCCAGACAGCAAAGCAAATAGCAGAGGAGAACAAACAAGTAATCACATCCAAACCTTCCCCCAAAAAATGAAAATTGGTCACAAGCTATTGAAGAGTTCAAATCTGAGATCATGAGAAATATGGAAGAGATTTGTTGAGAGAAGTGGGAAATAGCTCAAAAGGAAATTAACAGGTTAAAAGACAGAAACTCCCTATTGGAGAAAGATGCTCCCAAATAAAAAGAATTGATAAGCAATTTGGAGACCAAAATCAAATAGTTGGAAAACAGGATAGACCAAATCGAAAAGGAAAATCAAAAGGTTATGGCAGAAAACCAGACTCTAAAGACCAGAATTGGGCAAGTAGAAGAAGACAGCAAAAACAAATAAAGCAAAGTCAAAAGACTGATAAAGTAGAAGGAAACATGAACTATCTCACTGAGAAATTGACAGATCAAGAAAACAGATCTAGAACAGACAATTTGAGAATCATTGGTCTTCCTGAAAAAAGCAGAAATTAATAGAAATTTGGACTCCATACTAAAAGAAATTATTCAGCAAAACTGCCCTGAAGTTCTATAATAAGAGGGCAATATAGACATTGAAAGTATCCATAGATTGCCATCTACACTAGACCCTGAAAAGACAACCCCTAGAAATATAATAGCCAAATTCAAGAGCTTCCAAGTAAAAGAAAAAATATTAGAAGAAGCCAGAAAGAGACGATTCACATATCAAGGGGCACCAATTAGGATCACACAGGACCTGGCAGCCTCCACACTACAAGACTGCAAGGCTTGGAATATGATATCCAGAAAGGCCAGAGAACTGGGTCTACAACCAAGGATCACCTACCCATCAAAACTGACTATACACTTCCAGGGGAAAGTTTGGGCATTCAACAAGATAGAAGATTTCCAAGTATTTACACAGAAAAGACCAGGACTAAACGGAAAGTTCAATATTCAACCACAAAAACCAAGAGAAACACAAAAAAGGTAAATAAGAAACAGAGGGGAAAGAAAGAAAACTCTTATGTTTAAATTTGCTCCTTTAAGGGCTTTAGTAAGATCAAATTATATGTATTCCTATATGGAGAAATGTTATGTGTAATCTTCAAAAACTGTATTCACTATTATAGTAATTAGAAGAATTATTCACAGGGAGAAGTTGGAGCACTAAATGGTCTAAGATGAGATGGGGGAGGGAGAAAGAGGGGGATGAATAGTAGATGGCACCAAGAGAAAATTGAATAAGAAAAATAGGATATTCTATACCACACAAAGAGAGCACGGGAAGGGGAGAAGATGAATACTATTATAAGAAGGAGAGGAAGAGTGCATTAAGAGGTAATATTTAAACCTTACTCTCGGCAGAATTAACCCTGAGAGGGAAGAGTAGCTATATCCATTGGGATATAGAACTTTATCTAACCCTACTGAGAAAGTCAGAAGGGATTAACCAAGGGGAGCAGGGGAGTGGGGAGGTCGAGAAAGGGAAGGGAGGAGAGGGGGGAGGAATTTCATTAGGCCTTAAAAATAAAAATAAGGGAATAATAAGGAGGGGGTAGAAAGGGAAGTAAATCAAGGGAGAGGACAAGGGGGACTGGTCTAAAACAAACCACTGGTTTAAAAAGGAAATAGCATAAGAAGAAGGGGTAGAACTAGGAGAGGATACCAAAATGTTGGGGAACACACAACTGATAATCATAACTCTGAATGTGAATGGGATGAACTCGCCCATAAAACAGAAGCTAATAGCAGAGTGGATTAGAGACCAAAATCCTACCATATGTTGTCTACAAGAAACACATTATGAGGCTGGTGGACATACACAGGTTTAAGGTCAAGGACTGGAGCAAAATCTTTTGGCCTTCAAATGAGAAAAATAAGGCAGCAGTGGCGATCTGATTTCTGAAAAAGCCAAAGTAAAAATAGATATGATTAAAAGATACAGGGAAGTTAATTAGATCCTGATAAAAGGCAGTATAGACAATGAGGAAATAACAGTACTCAATATGTATGCACCAAATGGTATAGCATCCAAATTCGTTAAGGAGAAACTGGCAGAGCTCAAGAAGGAAATAGTTAGTAAAACCATACTAGTGGGAGATCTAAATATCTCTATTTCAGAGGTTAAACTTAGTTACTTCAAACTTACTTTCTGGCTTCAAGGTTTTGTACATTTCCTTGGAAAGGTAGAATATTTTAGATTAGCCTTAACTTGGGTAATTTTGGTACTTCAAGTTTAAAATTGGAATGAAATGAAATTACTATAGATAATTTCATTGTTGTTGTCCAGTCATATCCAATTCTTCATGACCCCATTTAGAATTTCCTTGACAAAAATGTTGGATTTGGTTTGCCATTATTGGTTTGGCATTGGCTTGTCATTTCTTTCTCCAGATCATTTTACCACCGGGGCAAACAGGGTTAATTGCTCAGAGTCCCATAATTGGTAAGTATCTGAGACTGGATTTGAACTCAGGTCTTCCTTATTCCAGGTCCAGTACTTTACCTACTGTGGCATCTTGGTATATCTGAAGTGGTTCTTCTGGCCCACCAATCCAAAATCTAAAAGTTGCTCTGAATTGCTTGCATGCTAACTTTTGGGCTTGGGCCACAAGGAAGCCAAAGCCCTGGTCACCAGGGCTAGTGCCATTTCAAAGATGGTTGCAATACCTTTTAAGGAAAAAACTAGTCTGACCCGCTTCTTTGGGCGATGGTGCTTAGCCTGTCAGTAGTTTATTGTATTTCACTGGCTTTTTGGTAACTGTTTCTTTGTCATAAAATAAGAGTCATGGAGTGGGGTGGAAGTGGGGAGGAAGAAGATTTATCTTGGATGAGTGTGACATAAAAAACAAAGGACATTGCAAATCTTTCAAAAATGTATGCAAATATCACTTTCTAAACACTCTGCCAAGTCAAGAAGATCTGGGGTTAGGAGTAAGAGAAATGCCATTTTCTCATTTGTCAATTTTTATCCTCTTTCTGCCATTTTCTCTCTGCCCAGTTGTGCTTGCCTTATACCTATTCTCTCCAAGCTGAGGTTTCTTTGCATGGCCTTTTGAAGCCACTCATCTATTTTGTGACAGTATTCTGGTTAACATTAGATACTCTCCTTTTCACTAGCAATCATATAAACCTCAATATGTTGAAATACTCTGAAAGTAAATGAATGAGAAGTATCCAGATATGTGGGAAGCCGTTCTATGTATTAAAACCTTTGGAGAAATAGGATCAAATTTAGGGCCTGTTATCTGGATTCCCTACGTGACCAATCCAGGCTGAGGCAGTCTTTGTGTTTGGTCCTGGTCACCTGAGCCCCCAAAAAGGCTCTGGTACCAGCAGGTAGGTTAATCCAAAATCAACTTGATCCCTCCAAGAAGGCTATTAGGAGTCATTTAGAGAAACAGAGTCTGTAACAGATATTTTATCTGGATCCCATTACAAAATCATCGGCAAGTAAAACTGTGTGTATGATTTTTCTGCACTGCATGTCAGGATGCAGACTGAATGGGCCATCTAAGATAAAAATCTGAGGCTCCTCTTTTGACTCAGTCTTTGATCCCCACCTTTCTTAGAACTCCTATTGGAAAACTTTGAAGTGGCAGACCAGCATCTACTGAGTTAATGATTTCTCTCCTTGACAATTAAGAAGCCTGAACCCTAACAAACATTACTTAGATAAGTATGGCGCTTTTAGTCTTGACTTTATTTGTCCAGGTGCCTATAATCCTGGAAGATAGAACTCAATAAGTGAGCATCTCCATAAAAATATTTCCTCTCCCAGAATTATCCCTACTAATTGATGGTTGGAATTTGGCCATTGTCTTGGTACTTATACCTTTATTCTTTAGACTTTAATGGGTTATGTATGATCTGTTACCACTTCATAGCTGTGTTCTTTGTTTGAAACCAATATATAATAAACTCCCAAGCCCACAGACTTTGGGACAGCATGGGCTAACCACTAGTCTAGTTGTTCTCATTTTCTTTCTCCTGCCTTAACCATCCTATGCCACCACGCTGCTCAGGACCCCAAAAAATCATATAGAGGCATGGCCCCCTATACAGATACTTGGTGAATCACTCACTATATGTACTATTTGATTGAGGGTGCCAGGCTATCTGTATATTACATGTCAATAAAGCTTAATTTGCTAAACAAAAATAAATCAAAGTTGGGATATTTTCTCCCTGCACCCCAAAGATTCACCTTGCTTAGCCTCTTTCTACTTTGGATACCACTGTTATGGCTAGCTTTGTGCTGAGTTCTTCTGTGTTACCTCCTTCCCAGTAACTTTCTTTTTCCATTTCCATGGCTCTCAGCTCTTGTATGCGAAGGAAGGGAGGAAGAAAGTCTGGCATGAGTGATGTGGGATTGTAGTGAGGGGGATGTTCTACCCATCACATCCGGGAGATCAAGCCTGTAAAGCCTGTTTTGTTTTTGTTGTTGTTTTTTCTGGGGGTGGGAGGTGGTAGGTAAGGGAGGCATTACTATGGATTGGGGATTAAGGATGTTTTGTGGGAGTTCTAAATATTTCAGTTGTTTGATGTTATATCATGAGATTTTTTTTTAACTTGCACATGATTGATGTCTGCTTTTTTTGTGGATTCATCTTAAACTTCCTGTATATGGTACATGATTCCTTTTGCTGAAGTTTTTATTTTAAAGGAGTTAGCTTATTCTTCCCTTGCCGTTTATGTGATTGATAGTGATCTATTTTGATGGTAGTGTGAGTTGTTCAGTTATATCTTGGACACATAACCTAAGGAGGCCAGAAGACATCTCTATTGTTGCTCTCAAATCTACAAATGCCTATCCTTGTTTCTTTGGATTGCTACCCCTCATTATCTGCTTTTTCTGATATTCTGATGTTTCCTAGCTGATTGCTCTACTAACAGACAGCATCTGTGGATCTATCTTCTTATTCTTTGAAGGACAAACAGCTGTTTGCTCCTTGAAGCATCAAGCTTCCTTTTCTTTGAGAAGAGCCTCATTCTTTCCTTTTCTGTGTGACTTTCTCCAATTTTCCAACCTCCTAACACAAATCAGAATTCTTCTTTGCCTCTGCATATTTTTTTCTTCTTTCTTTTCACACCAATTCCCCAATGGCAATTAAAAACAAACATTTCTTTGTCCTTAATAACCTAGAGTTGGGAGAGGGATTTCTTGCACCACTTACCTCCTTTCATAGCAGAAAAACCAGTCTGCATTTTGGACATAGCAGTTTGGGCAATGTTAGAAGTACAAACATGGAATAAAATGCTAGTTATTTCAAACTCTTTCTCATTCACCATACAAACAATAGATGAGAACCTCAGAATTTCAAACTGCTAATGGGTAATTACAATTCTAGTTATCCCTTTCTCTTTCTTTACACTTGAAGCTTAAATTCAAATCTAGCCTCAGAAACTTAATTTTGCCCATCAGTGAAAGACAAAAAGTTTCCTTAGGACAGAAATTGGAACTTGTCAGCTGACACAAGCACTGAAAATAGAAAAGGAGGAAAAATTGGCTTTAAACCTCAAAAGAAGAACCATATAGGCTTGATGGTGAGGTTATTAAGGACAATGTTCAGAGAATAAGGAATAAGCTTAGATATGTTAGATAAGATGTTATCAAGTCAAGTTTCACTTAAGGAGAGAATTATCTAGTTGCTGAATATGTTTTGGTTACCACACTAGATGTCAAACCAGGTCAAGAATGCCAGAAACAGGCTAAAGAGAAAATATAAAATAAGATCTGGATTAGGATCAAGCAGCCTTTTGGGAAGTTGTGCCAGCCAATTGCTTTTCTACTAGAAGGATTAGACCTATCTTAATCCTGTGTGTTTTTTTTTATTCTTTCAATTTTCCCTTAAATACTTGGCAGACTAGATCTGTCATCCTGAGGAAGCAGAGAAAGAAAATGTCTTGAACTTAGAATTTGAAGATTTGGGTTTAAGGGGTATCTGACCCACAAGCTTTTGAGCTATTTCCCATTTCTCTAGCCAAATCTTTTCCAACTTTCTCGTCATCTCAGATTTGAACTCTTCAAGAGCTTGTGACCAGTTTTCATTATTTTGGGAGGTTCTGGATGTGATTGCTTGTTTGTTCTCCTGTTTGCTCTGTTGTCTGGATTTTCTCCGTGTAAAAGTTGTCTAGTGTTAAAGATTTCTTCTTATTGTTGTTAATCTTTCTCTTCTGGGCTTTCTGATTCTGGGTCGCCATTTTAAGCCCAGCACCTTCTCAGCTTTATCCTCACGCTCAGGGTCTGTCTATGCTCTTTGGGCTCCTGAGGTCTGGTTATTTTCAAGGTCAAGCTTCCTGGTGGTCCCCCTTGCTTGATCCTCTGCTGGAGGCTCCTTTACAAGTCTCAGGGTACTGCTTCTACAGTCGTATACCCATCTGCACTGGTTCCCCACTCAAGGTTTCAGAGCCTTCGCTCACACCTACATGTGCCTCCACCCACGCCTTCGCTCAGTGTCAGCACTCAATGTCCGTGCACGTTCTTTAGCCTTTTGGGGTCTTAAGTCTTGCTGCTCTCAGGAGCAGGCCCTGGAGCTGTCAATGACTCAATGGGTGCCCCAAACTTGCTCTACTTCTTTTGCACTGGCTTTGGCACTGTAGGCGGTGTGTGTATGGGGGAAGGGGGGTTGCTCAGCCCGTGATTTAGTGAGAGCTGTTCCCCTTTATAGCATGGAAATGCCCCGATTCCACGTACCTTCCACACTGCGCCCTGTTGTGGGGTCCCTCCGTTCATCTGGATTTGTTTTTATGTCCCCTTGAGGAGTCCTGTATGTTTCGGTTAGGAGAGGTTAAACAGCTGCTTTTTACTCTGCTACCATCTTAACCCAGAAGCCTAAATTTCCACGAGCTTTGAGCTAACAACATTCTGGTATCTTGTTTTCCTTCTGTGAAAAGTGAGGGACTGGAAAAAGGTAACCTTAAGATCCTTCTAGCTTTAAATTTCTTGATTCTAGAGATGTTGTGGAATTGTAGAATGAGCATTAATCAGAAGAAGTGAGTTCTAGTGAAACTTAATAGTTGACAGTGAACAAGTGAGATTAAATGAGAGATTATTACTATTTGCACCACTATTTTATTATACCTTTAAAGCCCTATAAAAATATGAAATAGGATGAAATGGAAGGAATGTGGAGCTCATATGTGAGTGTTGTGCCCCTCTCTGTCTGTATTATTGATATGACAAATTCATATTTGTTAAACCTGAGACAGACACTGGCTATGAAATCATTTGTTTCTCCAATAATCATCTGTAATCTTCTAACTGTACAAAATTCTCACAGTTTCTTATAACTGAGCAAAACAAGAGAGCATTTATAGTCGCGGAAACAAGCTCCTCCTGAGACACTGACAAGAGGTGAGTGGAATGTGGAGCCTCCAGTTGCCAGGAGAAGCAAAGAAAAGAATAAAAACAGCAGAAATTTGTAGAGCTGGGGAAATGTCAGCTTTACGTAACTGTACATAACTTGCTCCTGGGATTCTTCTAGCCCAGAGCAAAAACTTTCAAAAAGGAAGTGGTTTTTCTTTTCCATCTTCCTCCCCACTCCAACCTCCAGAGCTCATTTCCGATTTCAGCATTAGTCTGACCTCTTTTATCACTTTTCCAGATTACTGACAGAGGAGCTAAGTGGTGCAATGGATAGAGCACCAGACCTAGATTCAGGAAGGACTGAGTTTACTTTTGGCTTCAGACACTTGGTAGCTATGTGACACTAAGCAAGCCACTCCACCCTATTTATTTCAGTTCCTCATCAGTAAAATGAACTGGAGAAGGAAAGGGCAAAGAAAGCGCTCTAGTATCTTTGCCCAAAACACCCCAAATGGGGTCACTAAGAGTTAGACATGATTGAAATGACTGAGCAACAACAAAAGATATTATTGACATTCTCAAACAGTGGTTCAAACAGTATGGGGTTCAAATGTTTTCCTTTCTTCATGGCTTTCCCTTCCATAGCTATGAGGAAGGAGTAGATGGCAAAGGTGGTGATTGGGTCATTATCTAGTGGAGCAACACTATTCACTCTTCCAGAGTGAGACCAGTTATGCAGAAGATCAGATCTGAAGACAAGAATATCTGAGTTTAAATCCAACCTCAGATACCTGCTAACTATGTGACTTTAGGCAAGTCATTTTGCCCTATTCACCTCAGTTATCTTATTTGTAAAATGGGGGCAATAACAGTACCTACCTCACAGGGTGATTGTCTGGTCTTTTCTTCAGGAGTGCTTAGAAATCTTCTACTTTGTAAAATAATCCATATTTTCCCCTGAAAGAATATAGTCAATTTTGATAGGTAGGTGATTCTTGGTTGTAAACTCAGTTTGCTTGCCTTCCAGAATAACATATTCCAACCTTCTGATATTTCATTGTAGATGTGGCCAGATCCTGTATAATCCTGATTGGAGCTCCATGATATTTGAATTGTTTCTTTCTGACTGCTTGCAGTATTTTCTCCTTGACCTGGGAGCTCTTGAATTTGGGTCTAACATTTCTAGGTGTTGTCACTTGAGGATTTATCACAGGATGTGATCTGTGAATTTTTTTCAATTTCTATTTCACCCTCTTATTCAAGAAAATCAGGACTTTTCTTGGATAATTTCTTGTAAGATGATGTCTAAGATTATTTTTATTATGATTTTCAGGTAGTTCAATAACTCTTAGATTGTCTCTCCTGGTACTATTTTCCAGGTGAGTTGTTTTTCCAATAAGATATTTCCTATTTTCTTCTATTTTTTTTAATTTTTTAATTTTGTTTTATGTTTCTTATGTCTAATGAAGCCATTAGACACTATTTGTTCAATTCTAATTTTTAAAGAATGATTTTTTCCATGCCTTTTTGCTCTTTTCCATTTGTCCCATTCCACTTTTCATGGAACTCTTTTCTTTTTTTTCTTTTTCTTTTGCATATTTTCCCCAAGTTACATATTTCATGTTCTTTCCCTCTCCCCCAAGCCTCCCTAACCCCCCTTAGCCAATGCACAATTCCACTGGGTTTTACATGTATCATTGATCAAGACCTAATTCCATATTATTGGTAGTTAGACTAGAGTTATTGTTTAGTGCAGGGGTCGGCAACCTTTTTGGCTGTGAGAGTCATAAATGCCACATTTTTTAAAATGTAATTTTATGAGCGCTGCACAGTGCTTACAGTGTGCGCTCCTGTAACAGTGCGTGCTCCTTTAAAAGCGTCTGAAAAAAATTGACTTTATGGCTCCTGCAGAAAGAGCCATACGTTGCTGACCCCTGGTTTAGTGTCTACATCCCCAATAATATCCCCATCAGCCTATGTGTTCAAGCAGTTGTTTTTCTTCTGTGTTTCTCCTCCCGCAGTTTTTCCTCTGAATGTGGCTAGTTTTCTTTCTCATAAGTCCCTCAGCCTTGCTCTGGATCCTTGCATTGCTGCTAGTAGAGGAGTCTGTTATGGTTGATTGTACCACAGTGTATCAGTCTCTGTGTACAGTGTTCTCCTGGATCTGCTCCTTTCACTCTGCATCAATTCCTGGAGGTCATTCCACTTCACATGGAATTCCTCCAGTTCTTTATTCCTTTGAGCACAATAATATTCCATCACCAATAGATACCACAATTTGTTGAGCCATTCTCCAATTGAAGGACATCCCCTCATTTTCCAATTTTTTGCCACCAAAAAGAGTATGGCTATAAATATTTTTGTTCAAGTCTTTTTCCTTATTATCTCTTTGGGGTATAATCCAAACAGTGCTATGGCTTGATCAAAAGGCAGATAGTCTTTTAAAGCCCTTTGAGCATAGTTCCAAATTGCCATCCAGAATGGTTGGATCAGTTCACAATTCCACCAGCAATGCATTAATGTCTCAATTTTGCCACATCCCCTCCAGCATTCATTACTCTCCCTTGTTGTCATTTTAGCCAATCTGCTAGGTGTGAGGTGATACCTCAGAGTTGTTTTGATTTGCATTTCTCTAATTATTAGAGATTTAGACCACTTTCTCATGTACTTAAAATTGCCTATTCATGTCCCTTGCCCATTTATCAATTGGGACATGGCTTGATTTTGGAACTCTTTTCTTCATTGGATTTTTTGCCTCTTTTTCCATTTGACCAATTTTACTTTTTAAGCTGCTGTTTTCTTTTTCTATTATTTAATTTCTTTTCCCCATTTTTCTTCCTCCTCTTTTATTTGATTTTTGAATTCTTTTTGGAGTTTTATCAGTGTCTGAGACCAATTCCCATTTTTCTTCTAAGTTTTGGAAGAAATGTGGTTCCTTTATTCTCACTGTTTCCTACTCAATCTGTGCCTTGCTCTTTGTCGCCACTATTTCTTTTGCTGTTTGCTCATTTTCTCAAACTTTTTTTTGCCTGTGAATTGAGAATTCTGAAAGTTGATGATTCTGTCTCCTCTGCTGATGGCTTGAAGGACTCAGCATTGTGAACTATTTCTCTCTGGAACTAGGAACTTCAACTCAGCCTTGAAAAAGGGTTAATTGCTATGGAATTTGGAGCCTCACTATAGGCTGGCATCAGGGCTTGGAACTTAATGGGCTGGGTGTGAGGTGCTTGGCTGTCGGCAGTCCCAGACTCTCAAAGTTGGCCTATGCCCAAGCACAGAACCTGGCACAGTAGGTGGGGAGTGGTTGGGCCATACTTCTCTGTGCGCAGTTCCCCTTTATCCCATGAGAATCTCTCTGACTACCTTTCAAGTTGTTTTCTATAGGAGAGCCCCTTTACTCTGCCTTATGGTTAGTTTTGTGACTCCTGTCATTTTGAGGTACTATTTTATTGGTTTGAGAAAATTCTTGGACCAACTTTCACTGCTACTAAGCACCATCTTGACTGTACTCCTAAGTACAAATCTTGCTTCCTAGTTATGTGAGCCTGAGCAAATCGCTCCACTCTCTTTGCCTCAGTTTTCTCATCTAGAAAGTGAGCTGGAGAAGGAAATGACAAATTACTCCAGTACCTTTGCCAAGAAACATTACTTTTAGCTCAGGCATCTCTCCTCTTCAGTCCTCTTACACACACACACATACCCACACATACAAACACACACAGACACACTACTCAACTGGCAGATTTTGTAAAATATGTCCCTATAATGCCTCTTTGATCTGTTTCCAAGTGCCTATTACTGTCATTGTGACCCTTATCACTTCTCACATGGACTATCATAATGGATTTCTAAACAGCTCTCCCTTTCAGTTCTTGCTCTTAAGATACTAGTATAACTTTGTCCTGCTGAAGACCTTCAATGGCTCCTATGATCCTATCATCAAGGACTACTTTAGAGGTCTGATGTTGTCTATAGAGCTCTTCTCTGAATTGTGTTTTAGATACATTAAGTAAAATAGATAAGATTGAAAAATAATTTTAAATTTATTTTAGTTTTTTTATTTTAATCAATTATTTAAAATAGTTATCAAAAGACCTTTTAAAAACCCCACAAATTTGAGAAACATAGGTTGAGAATACCTACACTCAAACTATACACAGACTTCTTTACCAAGTGTTTAAGGTTGGCCACCATCTGACTCCTGCCTGAATTTTCATTCAGTTACCTTATTTTTGTTTGAAGCTGTCATATCAAAAATGCTGTAGTGACTTGCTATTGCTTTCTTCACTTCATTTTATTGATAAAGGAAACTGAAGCAATCAGGATTAAGTGACTTGCCCAGGGTCACACAGCTGGTAAGTGTTTGAAACTGGTTTTGAATTCAGGTCTTCCTGACTCAAGACCCAGAGCTCTATCTACTATTGTAACACCTACCAGCCCCAGTTACTTTATTCTTTATACAGTTAGGTAGGTACCTGATTAGTGGTAATAAAGAATCCCATCAAAAGGTCACAATTTGAATTCACTTATCATCTTTCCACTGGGCTCAAACCAATAACCTATTTTACATGTAACTATAGCATTAAATAGTGCAAATTGAAATAATTGCACCACTTAATGGGGGACCTTGACAAAGTCAAAAGAATCATAGATTTGGGCTTGGAAGAAACTTCAAAGGGCATTGAGTCCAACCTCCTGATTTTTGTAAAGGGGAAAATTAGGGTTTGTTTGGACTGAATATTAAAAGTTTTAGTGGTCAAGGAATTGCTTCAATTATTAGTGAAAAACCTCAAGTCATAATGACTTTAATGGTAGTTTATTTATAAATGAGAAGAGAGAGTGAAAGTAAGAAAATCAAAGATAGGATAGGGTAAGATAACTAACCTAGCACACTAGTAATATGCTCTGGCCCCTGGCTCAACCCAGGTAGGTCTAATTAGCCCTCAGTCAGAGAAGCCTCTGCCTTGAGCTGAGGGCTGAGGGCCAAAGGCCTGGGGATGAATAAGGCAAGGCTTCAGTCATGAAGCCTCTCTCAAGAAGAGAGTCCCTTCAGAACAATCCAAAGGGAGAAGCTGGGCAGCTCAGTGCATCGAGAGCCAGGCCTAGAGACGGGAGGTCCTAGGTTCAAATCTGGCCTCAGACACTTCCCAGCTGCGTGACCCTGGGCAAGTCACTTGACTCCCATTGCCTACCCTTACCACTCTTCTGCCTTGGAGCCAATACATAGTATTTACTCCAAGATGGAAGGTAAGGGTTAAAAAAAAAAAAGAGAACAATTCAAGGAAGAGTCAGTCCTAATCACTCACCATGTGGCAGTTCAAAGAGAGAGATTTAAGAATAGTCTCATCTCAGGTCTCAGGTCCAGTAAGCAGTGTCTCCAACTTGAACTCCAGCTCCAAGAAATGAACAAGAACTGCCTTAAAGGAAGTTGTCACTCCTTTTTTAAAGGTGCTTCTTTTGCATCTCTTCCTGTGCATTCCTTCTTGTTTATGTGTCCAATCACAACAAATTCTTTGCTTAGGATTGCCCAGGAGGCAGTCAGTCAATTCTTATTTGTGGATTACAGACCTCCCCCACTTGAGAATTAAGAGAATTAAAATAAAAGTGTTTACACTTTTAGTGATTAAATCTAAAAATGGGCAGGGTGGTTTTAATCTCATTATCACATTTTATAGATAACAACAGTATCCATAAAGGTCAGATGACTTTTCCCAAGCCATTCAAGTTGACAGGTTCCTTGATTCCAAACCCCATACTCTTTCCAAGTTATAACTTTCTGGTAAGATATAAACTTCTTGAGGGAAAGAATTATGATTTTTTGTCTTTGTATCTCTAGGCCCAGCAGAGTGCTTTACCTAAACTTATCATTGAACCAGTGTTTGTTGTTTTAAAGAGATTTGAAAGAGATGTTTGACTTGATTTAAGTAGTTTATTTTATTGTAGCTGCTTTCTGACTTTATTAAGCAAGCAGTACAGCCAGATTTCCCAATCACTCATTGTTCTTCATTATTTGATAATCTCAGTTGATAAGCATTGTGGTTTCATTATTTAGTTTTCTGTAAATTTATGGTATGTGTGGATAAGAAAACTATGTCTACAGTGACAAATCTTTTCTTCACAGAAACTTTCAACCACAACATGTCACAGTAGACTAAAAAGATACTTCCTTCCTTCTTTCAAAAGCAGCTGCTTCAACCTCCAACCTTATTATGACACCCCTGTACAGGTTATTTTTGTTAACCAAACTTCGCCAGTAAAATAAGTTGCCTTCTTTCTTAGTATAGACAAACAGAACCCCACAAAAGGGACCTACTCCCCAGGAAATACTCTAACAACAACAACTTGCATTTATATAGCGTCTTAGAGTTTGCAAAGCATATATTATCTAATTCAATCCTTACAACAACCTTGGGAGGCAGGTACTACTATTATTCCCATTTTACAGATGAGAAATGAAGACTAAGAGTGACTTACTTAAGAGTCACAAAATTGAAGCCCAATTTGAACTCAGATTTCAACTCCAGTCTTAGTGCCCTATCTACTATGCCACCCAGATGCCCAGGGTCAATGACCATGGCCAGAGGCAATGACCTCAGCCTTGGAGAGGACACAAAGACTTACAGTCTTAAAAGAGAGAGACTGGAAAATTCAGTGTGGGAAGGGAATAAAGTCAATTCATTAAATACTTACTGAGTGCCTACTGTGTATAAATCACTGTCATGAGAATCATAGGTGAAGAGTTATATAATCCCTTCCTCAGCTCTGGGGGCAGCTGAGTGGCTCAATGGATTGAGAGCCAGGCCTAGAGACTGGAGGTCCTAGGTTCAAGTCCAGCCTCTGACACTTCCAGCTGTGTGACCTTGGGCAAGTCACTTGACCCCTACTGCCCACCCTTACCACTCCTGGGCCAAGGACTGTCCTGTAAAAACTACATCTGCTAAAGAAACTGCAACCTAAAGTAGGGGCAGCTGGGCTAGCTCAGTGGATTGAGAGCCAGGCCTAGAGACAAAAGGTCCTAGGTTCAAGTCCGGGCTCAGACACTTCCCAGCTGGGTGACCCAGAGCGACCCATTGCCTACTGGTTGTGGCCCTATGCTCCTAGAATGGAGTCCCAGGATAAAAATAAAAAAAAAAATAAAATAATTCCTCAGCTCTAACAGGGGAAATACATGAATAAAGTGACATAAAATAGAATGTGATGCTGACAAGAGAGGGATGTAAAATGCTTTCAACAATTTGAAGAGGAAGAGTATTCAAGCAGGGAGAAGTCAAAAAAGTTTTCATGGAAGGGAAGGTATATTTGTTAAACTTTGAAGGAAAGCCAAAATCTTTAACTGGCAAATCATGTCAACCAATTAAAGCACCTTCTATATTCTAGGCACTGTGCCAAATTCTGGGAATATAAAGGTATAAACATTGTTTGCCCTCTAGGACCTCACCGTCTAATAAGGGAGACAATGCAGACAACAATGACTAGGAAGGATTAATACAGGATAAGTGGGAAATAAAGTCAAGGGAGAAGACAGTAATATGAATGAAGAATGGAATAGGTAGAGAGAAGGAGGGAATATGCTCCAGGTGGGTATGGCTGGAGTTGGAGAAAGATTACAAAAACATGCAGAGGAGGGAATGTGTTCTATCTGGGTGATGGTGGTTGTTGTTAGTATTTCCTGGGGAGTAGATCCCTTTGGTGGAGTTATTTTTGTCTAAACTAAGATGGTAGGCAATTTATTTTACCAGGAAAGTTTGATAACAGAATTAACCTGAGATCATGGTCCAGTGGGGCTGGACTTTACTTGGGAGTGGTGTCTTGTCAGACCAAGAATGTTCAGACTCAGAGCAGCAATCTGTGGCTATGGCAGCTGTCCTTCAGCAAGTTTAAGCACCAGTTGCTGAAAAGCAGTAACCAAAAGGGAGAAAATCTTCTTGTCAGTTATTTAATGAATAAATTGCTCCATACTTTCATGTTATTGGTGGTATTTTTCAGTATATATTGCAGAACCACTGCTCTCCCTGTAGCCCCAAATAGCTCTGAGACTGGTCCTAAGGCAGAATTATCCTGTACTGACATGTCGTTACTGGTTGGCCTTGTGGCTAAAAGATCATGGCCTTTACCATATTAAAATTTCAGTATCAAGAGAGCACCAAGGCATATCATAAGCATATTATAGGAGCATTGAAAATTTAACTTGTCAAATCTAGGGAGAAAAGAAGAGTTTATGTTCAAACAAGAGATAGGATCATGGAAGATAAAATGGATAGTTTTGATTACATGAAATTGAAAAGCTTTAGCAGCAAGAAAACCAATGCACCCAAATTAAAAGAAAAGCAGGAAACTGGAGGGAGAAGGATATTTACAGCAATTTTTTTCTGATAAAGGTCTCATTTCTCAGATATATAAAGAACTGATCCAAATTTATGAAAATAAGAACCATTCCCCAATTGATAAATGGGAGTTAGGTGACTTGTCTAGGATTACATAGCAAGGAAATGTCTACAGCCAGATTTGACCTCAGGTCCTCTTGACTCCAAGCCTGGCTCCCTATCCACCTACCCATCTAGCTCCCCAAGCCTATTTTTTAAATCATCTTTTTTCACAGAAAGACATATTGCCATCTAGTCTGAATTTTTTTTATATGACAATTAATGAAGCAAAGATAATTTAAAATGGCCTTGGATAATAAGGGAAAAGACTTATACAAAAATGTTTATAGCTGTGCTCTTTGTGGTGGCAAAAAATTGGAAAATGAGGGGGTGTCCATTGATTGGGGAATGGCTGAACAAATTGTGGTATCTGTTGGTGATGGAATATTATTGTGCTCAAAGGAATAATCAACTGGAGGAATTCCATGTGAACTGGAAAGACCTCCAGGAACTGATGCAGTGAAAGGAGCAGAACCAGAAGAACATTGTACACAGAGACTGATACACTGTGATAAAAAGAATGTAATGGACTTCTGTACTAGCAGCAATGCAATGATCTAGGACAATTCTGAGGCACCTATGAGAAAGAACACTACCCATATCCAGAGAAAGAACTGTGGGAGCAGAAACACAGAAGAAAAACAATTGCTTGATCACATGGGTTGATGGGGATGTAGACCCTAGTGCAAATATTAATAATATTAATAATATGGAAATATGTCTCGATCAATGACACATGTAAAACCCAGTGGAATTGCATGTTGGCTATGGGAGGGAGGAGGAGAGGGAAAGAACATGAATCATGTAACTATGGAAACATTTTCTCAATTAAGCATAAGATAAATGGAAACATTTTCTCAATTAAGCATAAGATAAAATCTAAAAATAAATAAATAAAATAAAATGTCCTTATTCTCTTACAGCCATTTTTGCTTCTGCAGTGATGGTGCCAGAATGATAAGAAAGGGAGAATCAGCTATCCAATGACCCTGGGCTTCTTGCTATTCTTTCTATATGATGTGCCGTTTTTTCACTGGCTGGCCCCAGTGCCTGCCATGTCCTCCTTCAAGGCTTCCAAGGCTTCTTTCAAGACCCCAATAAAATTTTACCTTCTATAGGAAGCCTTTCTTAGTGCCTCCTAAATTCTAGAGCTTCTCCTCTGTTGGTTAGTTCTAATTTGTCTTATCTATAGCTTGTTTGTGTGTAGTAGTTGTCTCCCCCCATTAGACTTGTGAGCTCCTTGAGAGTGGATTTTCCTCCTATCCCCAGTATTTAGAAAATAGTAGATGCTTAATAAATGCTTGCTGAATACATGACTGCCAAGTATCACATAGTTTTTAGATTTGTAGCAAACTTCATTTTGATTGTGAACATTCTAAATGTCAGATTCTTGTTCCAGTGGATGTATTGATGAAGTTGAATTGATATTTATATTCTTCCTATTTTTCTTTTAAATCAGGTGAGAGGACATTGAGCTAAATGCAAGGATAGTTTGCAGGTATTCCTTAAAGAAGCAAAAGAGTGGGAGGAGTTGCTTCTGTTGTGCACCCAGAAACAATAACAAACATTATTTCAAAGCCTATCTAATCATCACATATTACAGCACTAATATCTGCAAAAAGATCACCCTGAGGGGCAACGAGGTGACTCAGTGGATAGAGTGCAAGTCTGAACTTGGGAGGACCTGAGTTCAAATATGGCTTCAGACACTTCCTAGCTGTGTGACTCTGGGCAAGTCACTTAACCCCAAGTGCCTAACCCTTACCACTCTTACTGACTTGGAACCAATTGAATTGATTCTAAGAGAGAAGGTAAGGGTTGTTTTTTTTTTTAAAAGATCATTATGAAAATAATTGCAACTTATGTACAAACATTGATGGCTGAGGATAAAGAGGCACCCAGAATGAACCAAAATAAATACAAGATAATTAAGGAAAAAAGTCACTAGAACTTGGAGTATTAAGAAAAGCTTGGTGTAGAAAATGGTCCTTGAGCTGAATTTTGATGGAAGAGAGAAATTCTTTAAGTTGGACATGTAAATGGTATGCATTTTGGCCTTTGGGAAAAGCATCCTATAGTCTTAATTGGTCCATGGGACCAGTGCCTAAATCATGAATTCTAATCACCTAACTATAAAAGCCTAGAGCAAGAAGAATTAGAGATTCCTCAGACTTGAAGCACATTGTTGATAGATGCATCATAAATGCAGAGTTCAGCTGTATCCTAGCAGACCATCATTTCCTTGTTATTGTTAAATAAACTTCTTTTTGGTAAATATTAGATGGTCTAAGATTGTCGAATTTTGTTTTATTCCAAACCATACTATTTTGAATAAGGACTCACCCAGAACAGTACTTTTAACCTAATATTCTTTCCCCAATAATTTTACATAGCATTATGACAAAAGGGGGTAATGGTATTTGCCCATGAATATTTTTCTTTTTTTTATAAAACAGTAAGGTTTTTAAATATCCAATAACAATTTCCATGTATTTTATTTCTACAGAAACTAAATAATATAACATCTACTAAATCAGAATAAAAGAAAGTAAAAGAAGAAGAATGGCTGGTGAAAACAAATTAGATTTCATGAGAAAGCTAAGTAAGACAACATGTCTGCTAAAGGGAAATCCATGTAAGTTGAAGAAAAGGAATCTGCTTGTTTGGGGAACTGAGTCCAAAAAAGCCGTCATGATGGTGGTGGTTTGGGAAGGGGTTAAAAAAGCAGTCAAA
Source organism: Gracilinanus agilis (assembly GCF_016433145.1). Taxonomy (NCBI): domain Eukaryota; kingdom Metazoa; phylum Chordata; class Mammalia; order Didelphimorphia; family Didelphidae; genus Gracilinanus; species Gracilinanus agilis. The sequence continues at coordinate 30,282,017 of NC_058135.1, forward strand.
GACTATTCATAGATCTTTAATTAGACAGATCATTCTGGATCTTAATATTACTGAACCATAGACAGAAGCATGTATTCTGTTCCAATACATAATGGATATAGATATACTAATGTTTATCTATTCCAATGTATTACTCATTGGAAATTGGTAAATACTACTGTTCAGAGCTTAATTTGTTGTTTTGATGATTGTCTAGTATTTAGAAAGTTATGGATGAAATGGTAATAATGCAGATTAAACTAAAAAGTGTGTCCTGAGTACATTCCCCCCACCCTGAATCAAGCATTTATTAGCAACTGTTAGCTTTCACAAATTACCATATATATTTAGGAGTGTCTCTAAGATGCAAATGGAATAGAACTCTATTATAACAGATAAAGACAAAATCATGCTATTAGTTTTTCAAGATTTTATGGAAGGGAAACATCATTCTATACTTAAGATATTTGAGGTTTCCCACTCTTTAGGATTCCAATTGGAATAATTCATCCTAAATAAAACTTTAAGACACTGGAACAATTTAAATAGTGTTTTAAGCATGTTGAGAGATGGGAGTTAGTCCATGCATACAATGTTAAGTCTTTGAGTTTTATGATAATGAGATTAAATCTACCCTGCTCTTGTTTAGATTTAATCACCAAAGATGAGAGCACCTCCAATTTGGGGAGGTCCGTAACCCACAACGTTAGAATGAGTAATGAATCAGAATCCACTGACTGCCCCCTAGGTAGTCCTAAGATAAGCGTTTATTGTGATTGGACACACAAACCAGGAGAGAGGCACAGGAAGTGACGCATAAGTGACCTCTTTAAAAGGAGAGAGTTGAGTCAGTCTTGGAGCTGTCATGGTTCATGGAGGAGTGCTGGCTGAAATTCTGAGACCTTTCGATATCTTCTTTAGAAGTCCACATGATGAGTTTAAAGACTGGATCTTCCTGAACTTCTCTTAAGGAACTTCCCTTAATAGAGACTCTATGAATGAAACTTTCACCTCCGGGCCTCAGGCCCTCTGACTCTCCACTGAGGGTTAATTAGATCTACCTGGATTAGTTAGAAGATTGTAGTAATTTATCTATTGTTTTTGATTCTTATTTCTTTATTTCCTCTCTCTCTTCTCAATTGTAAATAAACTTTCATAAAAGTCAATTTTGACTTGAGATTATTCTTAATTGAGGATTGATAATTTTTCAATCCTCTGGCACCACCTTTTGATATATTAGACCAAAAAACCCTTTCCCCCCCTTATAGTTTCACAGAAAGGATAGAGATAAGGTTAAGTTTGCCACCTATCTCATGATGAGTGAATGGTAATAACATTAAGCTACTAAAGCTTAACTTGCACTATGGCTGTTGTGACATCCTGGATTTGAAATATATCATAAATGTTAAATTTTTAAGAATGATCATCATAGTTCATCATTTTCAAAAATTCACATATTAAACTATAGGGAGCCAGCCTCTATATGGTTTTGGGGTCCTGAGCGGCATTGGTGGCTTAGGATTGTTAAGGCAGGAGAAAGAAAATGAGAACAACCAGACTAGTGGTTAGCCCATGTTGCTCTAACGCTATGGGATTTGGACTTTATTTTATACTGGTTTCAAACAAAGAACACAAAGAAAGAGTCACAGCTGTGAAGGGGTTATAAATCATACACAATCCATTAAAGTCTAAAATGTAGAGATATGGGTGCAAGGACAAGGGCCAAATTCCAACCACCAATTAGTAGGGGTTTAATTCAGGGAGCAGAAATAAATTTCATGGAGTTGTTTACTAATTGCGTTCTGCCTTGATTTACAGATCTGCACCTGGTCAGATAGTCTGGACTAAATTGTCTGGCTCCTGTCCTTATCTAAGTAATATATATTTTTAGGGTTCAGGCTTCTTAATTATCAAGGAGATAAATTGTCAAGGAGAGAAATTGTTAACTCAGTAGCTTCTGGTCTGGTTATGGACTCAAAGCTTTCCATAAGTCTATAATGTTTTTCCAATAAGAAAAGGTATGGATCATAAGAGGTGTCAAAAGAGGGGTCTCAGATTTTTATCTATTCTCTTATTGGCTTCCCACATTAAACTATAACAGATGTTTCAAAAAACTATGCTTTATTGGAGGGAATATTCTGGGTTGGTCTTGAAATAAAGAACTTGAGTATTCTGACTTAAATTTTTTGTACATTTAGTGTTTTGAAGGACTTTTCTTTTTCTATTTCTTCCTGAAAGGTTTTGTTGGTAATATACATGCACACTATTTTGGGGCAGGGTGGGTATTTTATATCCTCCTACTTCACTGAAGTTATTAATTATTTTTATTTATTTTTATTTGGATATTGAGGGTTCTTTAAAGAAATAATTTTTTGTCTATGCTTACTCCCTCAATATCTTTTACATTTCTTATTGCTAAAGCTAATATTAACATAACAATACCAAATAATGGTAGTGATAATGCTTATTATTATTGCTTGTGTAGTAGCAGGAAGGGAATTGACTTTGGAGGCAGAAGCTATGATTTCAAATATTGTCTCTCTCACTATCTGTTTGATTTGGAGTGATACATTTAACCTCTCTGAGCCCTAGATTTCTCATATTTAAAATGAGGAGGTCAAATAAGATAACCTTTATTGTCCATTCTGACTCAAAATCCTATGAATAGCATTTCACTATTATAAATGATATTCGCTATTGACATTCGCTATTAAATGATATTCGCTATTAACCTCATGCCATTTGCCATATTTAAGTAAGGTCCATTTTCCCCTATACTTTTTAAATCTTATTATCATGAATGGCTCTTGTATTTTATCAAAAGCAATTCTTCTATTGATATAATCATATGGTTGAATATTATTTTTATTAATATAGTTTGTCACATTTCTAATTTTCCTAATATTAAACCAAACTCTGCTTTTCTGGTATCAAATCATAGTTATCTGTTTAATATATTGATGTAACTCCTTTGCTAATCTTGTATTCAGTATGTTTACAGCTATATCCATTAGAGATAATAGTCTATTATTTTCTTTTTCTGCTTTATCTTTCCCTGTTTTAGGTGTCAGGACCATATTAGTGTCATAATAGAAAATAGGAATTCTTTTTTCTCTATTTTTTTTTAAGATTTTTTTTTTAATTTTAAACCCTTAACTTCTGTGTATTGACTTATAGGTGGAAGAGTGGTAAGGGGGTCAAGTGACTTGCGCAGGGTCACATAGCTGGGAAGTGTCTGAGGCTGGATTTGAACCTAGGACCTCCCGTCTCTAGGCCTGGCTCTCAATCCACTGAGCTATCCAGCTGCCCCTTTTCTCTATTTTTTTAAACCCCTACTTTCCATCTTAAAATCAAAACTGTTTACTGGCTCCAAAGCAGAAAAGTGGCAAGGGCTAGCTATGCAATGGGAATTAAGTGACTTGTCTAGGGCGCATGACTAGGAAGTATCTGAGATCAGATTTGAACTTAGGACCTCTCTTTTTTAGGCCTGGCTCTCAATCTACTGAACCACTTATAAATAATGTATGAAGTATTAAAATTAATATTTGATAAAATTCATGTGTCAAACCATCTATTCTTGTTTTTCTTCCTCCTTCTGGAAGTTTCTTAATGCTTTTTTCCTATATAGAATTATTTAAGTTCTCTATTTTTAGTTCTTTTAATTGTATTGAATATCTTTGTTCATATAGTTCATTTAAGTAATTAGTTTTGCTAACATGTAATTGGACAATAAAGTTTTTAATCATTTCTATTATTTTCTCTTCATTTATTATTAATGTTCCTTTTCATTTTTGGTAAATTAAATTTTCTTCTCTTTAAATATTAGGTCAACTAATGATTTGTCTATTATATAACTATTTTTTAATTGGATCTTTGGTTTACTTGTCACTGATTTGATTTTCTTTTCACTTTTGTTATTCTTTTCTTTCATTTTCAGAATTTCTACTTTTGTGTTTAGTTGGAGTTTGCTTGTTTATTACTTTTCTAGGTTTGTTTATTTTGAGTGGCATGCCCAATACTCTAATCCAGTGATGGGCAAACTTGTTAAAGAGAGGGCCAAAGGAAAGGAAATGCTCATCTGTCGGTCTGTTTCTAAGGCAACTCTAAGAAGTTTCATTGTATTGTATCCTACTTATTGTATTTGTCAGATTAGGAATAATGTGCAACCAGATAGAACATTTCATCCTCCCCCCCCCCCCCAATCTGGTCTGTGGGCCATAGTTTGTCCATCACTGCTCTAATCCATTCTTTCTTTTATTGATGAACATTTTTATCCATATACATTTTTAACTAAAACTGATTTGGCTACATCCTAAAAGTATTTGATGAAGTGATCTATCATTTCTATCATTCCTTGAGAGGAGTCCTTCGGAATTTTATTCTTTACTCGCCATTTAATCTTTTTTTTTTAAACATTTATTAATATTCATTTTTAACATGGTTACATGATTCATGCTCCACCTTTCCCCTTCAACCCACCCCCCCCGCACCCCCCCTACCCATGCGCATTTCCAGTAGTTTTGTCATGTGTCCTTGATCAAGACCAATTTCCAAATTGTTGGTAGTTGCATTGGTGTGGTAGTTTCGAGTCCACATCCCCAATCATGTCCACC